>NC_091751.1:59675865-60015865 GCF_043380555.1 Nothobranchius furzeri | reverse complement strand
TGCACATTTTAGATTTTACTGAGATTTATTCATGTTATTAACATTTCTACGAGACCATCATTGAAAGCAAACAAGAAGTAAAAGTGCTGCATGTGTCCTTTACTGTGCAATATTTTTACGATTTGCATTGTTGCTCCTGATTTAGGAACTAGATAGATTTTGGAAAGAACAAAAAAAGCTCCAACCCAATCTGATGGTTGCAGGATGTGGTACAACACTGGCTTGTTACACAAACACACAAACACACAAGCAGACACAACTCTGCTGAGCTGCTATATGCTCAAATTTTCCAGAACCAACTCTGAACCAAACTGAATCTCCTCCCGCTTGCTTTGTGCCCCCCTCTCCCTAAATTAGCTAGCATTAATAGCATGTGGTGTTTTACATTGAAAAACAAGGCAGTTGCTAGCATCCTTGGTTAATTATTATGAAAATCACACGAGCTCCGCACCACCAACAATCTGGCGAAACCCCACCACTAACAAACTTTCAGAACACAAATCAGAAGGTGTTGGAGTATGCGGGGCGAGAGTCTGATGGATGGGTTATGATCCAATCATTTAAAAGGGGGCCTGCGCTGGATTGGATGAGGTTTTACCAGAATTGTATGTTTCAGAAGAACTTTAAATTTTTCATTTTTTGGACAAAGCATTTAATTTGTCATTTGTCATCGTATGCAAAAAGCATTTCAAGCAAAACTGCAAAAAAATTAAATAAATTCAGACAAAAATCTCAGACTGTACCTTTACGTTTCTATTTTTGTGCTTAATGGATGTTTTCTGGCACCTGGTGGTTCGTTGTGTCAAGAGTTTGAGAGTCATTATTTCAGTTTCTGGGGGGGAAAGAGGACCCATGATAACCCTACTGTAACAGTAGAGTAGAGTGTTGCGCTTCTGGAACATGCAGCATTCTCCCCTCTATGCTGCTCTATAATAAGTTTTATCATGTTGATGGAATAAAAGGGACGATTTTAGGTGTTGTTTGATGTTTCCTGCCAGTTAAACGGGATCGCTCACGGGATTGTTGAGACAGATTTGGAGCGCCGACGCTCTGCTCAAAGCTGCTTTGTTCAGTCTGTGCAGAAATTAGCAGAACAGATAAACAGGATCTTCTCTGTGAAGGATACATCCTTTGGGTTTAAATGTTGCTTTTTGAAAAATGCATTTTTTTTCTCCACGGGAGCAAGAAAATGTGTGGCTTCCTGAATAAACCCAACCCTTAAATGCTGGCGCATCAAAGTTAACCCAAAAGATGTTGAAATTTTAAAACCAATTTAACCAGAAGATCTAAACTCAAAACATTTAACTGTTCAGGTGGTAGTTTTGCATTTGTTACCAGTGATTATTGAATCCCCTCATTGGAGACAAAATCTGACAAACAGCAAAGCTGTGTCACAGTTAAAAAGATGTTTAATCTATTCAGATACATCCACAGAGATTTGACTGGAACAATTTCTTATTCACAACAGGAAGCACCACTTTCAGATACAACTCATTTACATTTGTACAAGCAGCGACTTTTAGATTTGAGAGAAAAACATGAAATGTGCACGATTGTTTCATTCTCAAATTTAGATTTCTGTTATGTATTTTCAAATAATAATCAGCATTCCAACAAAAGAGAGCATCAGAATATTAAAAGGAGCCAGTGATCATTAAAACACTAAAACTTGTGCAGCTCATTAGCATTTATGGATCTTAGCTGGATGCTAACTGTGTACCATCTCAATCATCTTTAACTGGAAGCAGCTGAGAAGCTCCAGGAAGATTCCTCTTGCTGATTTTACACAATCATTACTAGAAAGTAGTATTTATAGGAAAAACTGTGCTAATTATATTATTGTAAGAATGGATGTGTTCCGATGGCTCGGTTGGGTAACTGCGGTTTTGAAGGATTTAGACTCCTTCTTGGCTCACTTATCGCAACCTCAACGTGCTGATATCGTTGCTCTAATCGAAGCAAACCTGTTGATGTTTTCTGATCATCCTAGCCGGACCTCTGTTTTGGCACATGACATCATCTTGCAAAATGAAAAGCCAATAAAACAACACGCTTATAGAGTTAACCCTGTAAAGCGTAGGGTGATGCAACAAGAGGTAAACTATCTGATTGAACATGGACTTGCAGAATCCAGCACCAGTGCATGGAGCTCACCTTGTGTATTGGTTCCTAAACCGGATGGCACTTTCCGATTTTGCACAATCGAAAGGTAAACGCAGTCACAAAACCTGACTGTTTTCCACTTCCTTGAATGGAAGACTGTATCGACCGTGTAGGTCCTGCAAAGTTTGTTACAAAGCTAGAATTATTGAAAGGGTATTGGCAAGTCCCTATGACACCCCGTGCTTCTGAAATCGCCTCATTTGTAACTCCTGACCATTTCCTTCAATACAAAGTTATGCCTTTTGGATTACGGAATGCACCAGCTACATTTCAGCGCCTGATGCAAAAAGTGTTGACCGGAATAGAACACTGTGAAGCATATTTAGATGATGTAGTGATTTATTCTACTACGTGGTCGAAACATCTGAAAACTCTGTCTGAAGTATTTCTCCGCTTCCGAAATGCTTCCCTCACCACAGCCTGGCCCTCCTAGACGGGTTGTAACACGTGTATTTAAATGTTTTGGTTTAAACCCTGCAGACCCTACACATTCTCACACCCAAGGTGTCAAAATATGACACGTGACCAAGCCTCGATATATGATGATTTAGAACGCCCCAGCGCAACAGGAGACGGCGATCAGGGACAAACAGCTGACGCGGCGTCCCAGAGCGTCGGTATCCGACGCCAATGGTGAGACGGACATTGTGAACTACTCAACCTTCCCCTCACCCCAATCCTAACCTTAAGGTCACAGTTTATGGACCTTAAGGTTAGGATTGGGGTGAGGGGAGGGTTAAATAGCCGAAGAATGTCCGTGTGACCGCACGCGTCAAACAGTGACGCCAGCGGAGCCACGTGACCCAGCGTGTCCCTGATCGTCATCTCCTGACGCGCTGGGGCGTTCCGAATCATCATATATTGAGGCTTGGTCACACGCGGCATATTTTGATGCCTTGGGTGTGAGAATGTGTTGGCAGACCAGAAGCTCATATCTTATTTCACCCTTGTATTTATTAAATCATCACCACATTAAAAAAGGACATTGCTGACTAACAAACAAACTGATTTAATGGCATTTTGGAAGTTGATCATTCTTTATTGTTAGATGGATTCAAATCACATTTGAAATTTCAGATCTTCTCAGATTTGCATTACAATGAACAGAAATCTATTATTTGAGTCATCATCAAATAATTAGAAATTATAATTTTATACACAGTTTGTTTCAAAACAGTAAAATGTTTGCTGATATAATTTAGTAGTTTTTAGCAGAAAAGCACACGAATAAGAAAGTAATTATGTTAATGTAAAAGGACTTTATAAACACATGTAAAAGCCCTGGTCCCCTCGTTTTCTAAAGGAAATTAGTTTTACAAAAAAAATGCTGACTTCCTAGATTTTGTTCTTGGCACATCACATTAATTACATAGTCTCAGTCAATAGGATCTATATATATCGCACTAACTGCTGGTAAAACTTTATGGCAAAGGAAGATTTTATTTGTTATAGCTCCATTTCCTTAAACTAAACATTTTTTGTGAGTGTCATTTGACAAAATCTTGTTTATATATATATATATAATGTGGTGGTTAACAACCATCTGACTTAACTTGCCTTATCCTATGTAACATTGTTAAAATATGTTATAGTTATTTTTTATGTGCTATGACCACCATATTTGGTGTCTTATAAGCTATTGCTCCCCATAATCAATTATTTTAAAAAATGAAGGAAAAAAAAGGATTATTGGGATTATTTTTTCTGGAATCATAAAAAAAAGAAACTTTGAAAAATAAATCTGTTTCATTAGAATTACAAGTACTGATATTTACATCTTCAGAGTAAATTGGCTCAACTCACTGTTAGAGCAAGTCAGTATGGATGACCAAATAATGCTGACTGAAGCTATTTAGGAAGTGTTTCTAATGAAGTGGACCCTCAAGGCTCTTTGCTGAAAGTAGCTTTAATATGTCGTGTCTCTACTGTGAGGCCAGCAGAGAACAGTGCTGTCCTGGTGGCTTCCTGCTGGGTCGAAGTTGCACCATGAAGGCCTGCTGGAACAGAGGCAAGGCACTCTGTCAGGGCCTTAAATAAATGATAGGAAACATATGTTAACACACACACACACACCTACACAGCCTTCGTCGTGCACCACCACCATGTACTTTCAGCAGATATACATCAGTGAACTGGAAGCAGCTTTAGCTTCCTTAATTAAAACGACCATCGCTCCTCCAATTTTGTCCCATTAAGGAGCTGTAAATCTTGCGAGCAGTTCTGACCAACAGCAATTTACCCACATGGTGATCCAACTTGCTTATATTGGCCTTGCAGCCTAATCAACCTTCATGAATAAATCAGCCACTGGAGGTGTGTGTGTGTGTGTGGGTGTGTGCATGTGCACGTGCGTGTAGTGCTGGTGGGTAAGGAGGATTGTGCTAGCATACTGGAATGTACCCTAAATGATTCAGCCCATGCTAAAAATCCATACTGAATGCATTATAGTGTGAAGGTTATTTGTAGAGCTTTCTAAAACACACAAACTAATAAAATTTGACAAAACAAATATACATGATATGTTTAATAATTAATAATCTAATCGACTGAATCTACACTCGTTAATTTTTTTTAACAAACTGCTACTAAGAGGTGTCAGTCCTCCACAGTCATTGTGCAGTCTCAGGAGATCTGACCAGCTCTAACGAAGAAATCTCCAGTAGCGCTACACTGCTCCAGATTATCATCTCAGCCAACTCTGTTTACAAAAGCAGATTCTATGCCCAGGTTTACTTTCGTTTTCAATATAGTTGCCGGCCGGAGCACGGCAGAAACTCCTCACGTGATCACGATATCTCCCTCTGTTGTTTATAAGACAGACAATTACCACAATACTACTACCAAGTGAGGCGGAACAAATGCCGCAAAGTTTGTGCATCACTATGCCGGCATGGCAAGTTCATAAGACACACAGTGGCGGTAATATTATGCTAATTTGCTCGGACAGTGTGTATTGTAAAAAGAGCTTTAGCTGTAAACTTTATTCCTTCCTTGTATTGCTTTCACTCCACTTGAATGATTCATTAATTAAAATGGATGTAGTTAGTAACACCTGACACCACATATAGAAACAGAAAAGAGACCAGAAAAATCCTACCAGAAGAATAACCTGGTCTTCATCTCTTTTGGGTTCATGACCCCAAATAAAACTGCAAAAAAACTGCTGTAGGATTTTCATTTGAAAACTAATCCATAGAACTACGTTTTGGTTAAAATCAACAGCCTTGACGTAGCCAGGATGGATCTCTTCCTCCCCTTGGGCTCAACCACCATGTAAATGTTTGACTGTGTTTGGCTAATCACAGTGTCATTGCCCATGTCGTCCTTGCACTGCTTCAGGGCAAAGAACGTTATCTTTCCTGAAGTAAATATGGAGCCACCCTGTCATGCCCTGAGGTAGGCAGATACATTGGGAACTAACAAAATTCCAACCTTGGTCACCATTGTAAGAATTGGTCACCATTATTGAAAGATATTCCGATCCCTCTAGGATTAAAGTTTTAGAGCCAACACTGTGAGTCAAAGTCAGACTACATCTAGCTGTACTACATAACATCTTCTGAAAGTTCTAGTTCCTTCCCTTCACATGAGTGATGGTCCATGAATGTTTCTCAATATGCAAACTTGTCTGAACTTGTGTACTCACTTACTAATGAAACATCAAACTTTTGAACGTTGGCCCAAGTACTGTTCCAATCCTAAGTACGAATTGTTGCTCAAAGTTCCCGGATGTGTCCTTACTGACCCATTGTATTGAGAATGTATCAGGGCATCCTTCTGCGGAATTGAGCCAGCAAGGTATCCCATAATGCTTTGCATCACAATCAGTTATACCCCAAGCGGAAAATGCCAGAGGAGAAAGCTCATAACTGTTGTGTTGTTAAAGAAAACAATACATATTTATTTAAGTTAAAATAAATATAAAGCTGTCTGTTTTTGTAGATAACTTTTTTGATACCAATTCCTCAAAATGCTAATTAGCTAACTCACTTTCAAAATAAAACTAGCATTGCCTTAAAGAGCTCTATTTTGATGAAAGGTTTCTTCATTTACTAGCAGAAATTGCTGGTGTGTTATCAATCTTGATAAAAAGTGGACCAAATAATAAAGAAATGATATGTAGTTGTTGCTTTTTTTGTTCTGTAAAGGACAAACTAGACTTTTATTTTTATTTCAGATATTTTTTTTAACTGTAGTATAAAGCAGTGCTTATTGCCAAGATGCAACAGAGTATGGTTCTGTTCCCAATGCCATCCTTGTCCACCCGTACTTGGTAAAAAGGACTTTCTGTTGCACAAGAATGCACTCATCAAGTATGCAAGTTTGTACAAATGTACTTTCGTATTGAGAAACTACCCTTGTCCCAATTACCTGTTTTCGTTTATAAAGATTGGACCACCAAAGGCTCAACTTTAGTCTGTTACATGGTCCACTTTGCACCAGACTCTTCGTGGTCTTCCTGCAGGTAGTTGATCCACAAGAGTCCATGTAATGCTGCTTCCACATTTGATCATTCCGGTCCGATTTGGATGGCGTCGTTCCGGGTCCCACACACGCTTCTCAGGAACGTGTATTTTTGAGCACATGGGGAGGGCTAAAAAAGAAGTTAGCCGTGTCCCTCCTAATTAATCCAAGTTGGCCATGAGCAGTGTTGCTCTTGGAGACTAACTCTGATACTGAATCCTGCTCTGCTGTGTCTGTCCTGGTGCAGCTCAAGCCTGGCAGCACTCTCTCCGCACGCGCGCGTGTGTGTGTGTGTGTTCACAGCAGAGAGAGAGACAGAGAAAAAGAAACAGCTTCAGTCAGAGGCATTGTTTACTCCTCAGCATGCAAAATGATAATGAATCATGCATGCAGGAAGCCCCCGCTGGCTGATTCTATCCACCAGTCAGAGGCTCCCCCTAATGGTAGGTGTGATTTTGAGCCGGCCAATCAGTCGGGAGTGGGTGTGTTGGCCCAGTCCAGCCCAAAGCAGATTGCTTTGGGAAGAGGGCTGAAAAAATGATTGGTTGCACATGGAAAAAAAATAAAATCCAGGTAACGCAGATGTGAGCACTTCCTACTGTACAGCCAGCGCAAGAGTGGAAGGCCCATAACTGATTAGGGCAATGCCTGGTTGTGCCCTATAGCCTGGCCACTAGGCTTTCATTTGGACCCCAACTCTATGTCAGGATCCAAGGTGAGACTTATGTAACCCACCAGGCCAGATAATCTGGACTCATGTTGACATGATTGGTCTAATAAATCCTTTTGGTCTCTTTCTTGACCTAAGCCAAATTTGCCAAGGGAGACCCTACCTGGGATAAAGTTCCTCACAAATAACTCACCTCCTATAGGATCATTGCAAGACTTGGACTCCTTCACCATGGAGGGCGGCAGTTCAAAAATGTGTTTCATGATAGAAGACATTGAAAAGAAATGTACATAAAACTTCATTTGGACAATTGCTATTGGCTTGTAAACAGTAGAAACACCTAAGAAACAAAGCAGTGAGGTATTTTGTAATCCTGCCTTATATCAAATTGCTACACACTTGATGGCAAGAATGTTGTTACTTTCTTTTTCTTTCTAATGGATACATGACTTTGTGACTATGGAGCCTCATCAACTTCTGCACAATAAATTCATTCATCATTGGGCTTTTGTGCTGTTCCCAGGCAAAAAGTGGGAAGGCGTGGCCAGTGCCACTAGAAACATCTATCAAACTTTGCATCATGAGTTATGGCCGCTGCCATTTATCACGGCACACCCCGGCAGTCGGAATACCAAGAGATGCCATGATTTATATGTGCCCTGCATGTCAGGAATAAGATGTATACATTCACTGTTCTAACTTGAAGGTAAATTCACAAGTGTGTGTCTGATTGTGCGCTGGTATAGATCTTTGTATATATTTTCCTCTAAGATGAGACAGAGCGATGTTAGATATCACCTGTAGGCTAAATGTATGAAGCTTCTTTTAGAAGTGCAGCTGAGATAAGGAAAGAGACCAGACAGCTTTATAATGCACCTTCACACTCGCAGTCGTCTTTAAATCTTATTTGTGGCAAAGAAAAACTGCCTGAAACCTTGTGAGCCAAGATGAGAGGCAGAAGAACGCTCGATGTCTTCCCTAAACCACTTTAGTCATCGATAGTACAGTGAAACCCAGCATGCACTTAAATCACAATGTTTTTTTACTCCATTAACACTGAATCCGTCTGTTGTATCTATTTGATTGCATTTGGCAAAAGCAGGAGTAGAAAATATGATACAACACAGAAACACGCTGAATTATTGTAGCATGCTGGCCTACACGAAAACACGATTATTTAATAGGAAAAATAAAACAACTGGATACAGGAAGTTGGCAACATTTAGGCTAAAGCTAAAATTAAAGCTTGTCATTGAGAGTTATGTCTGGAAATGATCCTTTTATTAAGGACTACACACACTGCCCCAACACTCTTGTTTGATTTGTAGAAAGTAAATCTGAAACTGGGATTCATTGTTCAGATAAATAAATACTTGTGTTCTGTTTCAAAAGAAGAACAATAAACCTGTCGAAGTCAGATCTCATGTGGCAGAAATATTTTATGTTTTCCAAAGACCAGCGTTAGGGTTAGGGTTAGGCCAGCAGATATTATGTTGGAGAACAAATTATCCTTTTTTGCACTAATGTGATTTTTAAAAATAAAACTACAATTACAGATTATTATAAAGAATTTCAAAACTTTCTGCCTCAAAAAAAATAGGATAAACTACATTTTCTGTGTAAAACTGCAAACTTAGTTTTCTACATTTCAATCAATATTTCTAAAATTACAAAGGTTTAAATTTTTGAATACATTGTTGGATAACATTATTATACATTCATAAATATGTCAATGCAGGACGCAGAGTCTGGGGACTTTGGGTTGGCCTCTCAAATCCCTGGTGCTGAGGTCACTGAGGTGGTTAAAAAGCTCCTCTGTGACAAGGCTCCAGAGGTGGATGAGATCCACCCGGAGTTCCTGAAGGCTCTGGATATTGTGGGGCTGTGTTTGCTGACGCAGCTCTGCAATATCGCATGGACATCGGGGGCAGTCCCACTGGACTGGCAGACCGGGTTGGTGGTCCCCTTTTTTTAAAAAGGGGGGCCGCAGGGTGTGTTCCAACTACAGGGGGATCACACTCCTGAGCCTCCCTGGTAAGGTCTATTCCGGGGTTCTGGAGAGGAGGGTCCATCAGATTATTGAACCTCAGATTCAGGAGGAGCAATGTGGCTTTCGTCCTGGCCGTGGAACAATGCACTAGCTCAATACCCTTAGAGGGATTCTGAAGGGTGTGTGGGAATTTGCCCAACCAGTCTACATGTGTTTACGTGGATTTGGAGAAGGTGTTTGACCGCGTCCCTCGGGGGGCCCTGTGGGGGGTACTCCAGGAGTATGGGGTACCAGGTCCTCTGATACGGGCTGTTAGATCCCTGTATGACCGGTGTCAGAGCTTGGTCCACATTGCCGGCAGTAAGTTGGGCTTGTTCCCAGTGAGAGTTGGACTCTGCCAAGGCTGCCATTTGTCACCAATTCTGTTCATAACATTTATGGACAGAATTTCTAGGCGCAGCCAAGGTGTGGAGGGCATCCGTTTTGGTGGCCTGAGGATCAGGTCTCTGCTTTTTGCAGATGATGTGGTCCTGTTGGCTTCATCAGAACGTGATCTTCAGCTTTCGCTGGAGCGGTTTGCAGCCGAGTGTGAAGCAGCTGGGGTGAGAATCAGCTCCTCTAAATCTGAGACCATGGTCTTGATTCAGAAAAGGGTAGAATGCCTTCTCTGGGTCAGGGATGAGGTCCTGCCCCAAGTGGAGGTGTTTAAGTATCTTGGGGTCTTGTTCACGAGTGAGGGAAAACTGGAGCGTGAGATCGAAAGGGGGATTGGTGGTTGCATCTGCAGTGATGCGGGCATTGTACCGGTCTGTCGTGGTGAAGAGAGAGCTGAGTCAGAAGGCGAAGCTCTCGATTTACCGGTCGATCTACGTTCCTACCCTCACCTATGGTCATGAGCTTTGGGTAGTGACCGAAAGAACAAGATCGCGGATACGATGGGGCGATGGTGGCACAGGAGTTAAGTGCTCGCCTCGCAATCGGAAGGTCGCAGGTTCGAGACCCGCTCAGTCTGTCGCTGTCGTTGTGTCCTTGGGCAAGACACTTAACCCACATTGCCTGCTGGTGGTGGTCGGAGGGACCGGTGGCGCCAGTGCTCGGCAGCCTCGCCTCTGTCAGTGCGCCCCAGGGCAGCTGTGGCTACATTGTGGCTCATCCCCACCAGTGTGTGAATGTGTGTGTGAATGGGTGAATGACTGATTGTGTTGTAAAGCGCCTTGGGGGGTTCCAGGACTCTAGAAGGCGCTATATCAAATACAGGCCATTTACCATTTACCATTTTACGAGCGGCCAAAATGAGTTTTCTCCAAAAAGTGGCTGGGCTCTCCCTTAGAGATGGGGTGAGAAGCTCAGTCAGTCGGGAGGGGCTCGGAGTAGACCCGCTGCTCCACCTCATCGAGAGGAGCCAGTTGAGGTGGCTCTGGCATCTGGTCAGGATGCCTCCCTGGTGAGGTTTTCTGGGCACGTCCAACCGGGAGGAGACCTGAAGGTAGACCCAGGACACGGTGGAGGGACTATGTCTCTCACCTGGCCAGGGAACGCCTTGGGAGGAGCTGGCCCAAGTGGCTGGGGAGAGGGAAGTCTGGGCCTCTCGCCTTAGGCTACTGCCCCCGCGACCCGACTCCGGATCAGCGGATGAAAATGGATGGATGAAAATATGTCAATGCAATAATTAAAAAATAGTCCAAATAGTCAGATCGACAATAAATGGTCAACTTGAGGATATGATCATCTCATCTTTCCTGATCTGTTGTGTCTCTTAAGGGTATTTTGAGTTTTCCCGAACATCTGCTCACAGACTCAGTTTACAACAAATGTGAAAGTGACTCAACTCATTTTAACTAAGCTGCACATGCAGTTAAAATGTATTTACTTTTCCACTGAGCTAAAAAAAGAATCTTGTTTGCAAACACATTATTTTCCAACGACACATTCACTGGAAAAAACAGTCTCATTGCAACGAGGCGTTCCATGGCTGACACCTCATAACTCCACATGAGTGAGCTCAGTGTCAGAATCGTGTTGCCCGAAGCAAAAGAAATCCACATAACTGGGAGTTAGTTGTCACAGAGGACATTTGGGAGAGGCTGTAGGCTACAGTGGCAGCTGATGTAATGTAGGACGGATGGATAACAGGGGACCTATTAACCCCCACAATTTCAAGCACCACCCTGAGTATACGTGACAGGCTGAACAAACATTCTCTGGATCTCCCCCATGTGTTCATTTCACCCCAATGCCAAGCTCTGCTCCACCTTTCTCCCAGAGCTCTCAAGGTGCCAAATTGGCACATAAAACAAAGATGGCTTCAAATATTAGAAATCTGTTTCTATACTGAATGTTGTTTTAGTTAAAAATGTCCACAGCACATCTAGAAGTAAGACAAAGTGCACCCTGAGTGTCTGTAACAGGGGGAGCAGATATTGGTGAAAATTGAATTGATGCTGTGGAGGACAGGGCATATTGGAAGGACCTGATTGGATTAGAGCTAATGACAATATACCCAACATTTTACCCCCAAGCTCTGTAACATACTATTATAGCAAACAGTGACACGCTTGGCCAAACACTAAACACCTTGACAAATTATCAGCAGTCCTGACACAAACTATTAGTCGAATGCACTGCTGTGACCTGAGATCCTGTTGACATTCTGTCTCATTGTATCAGTTTATCCCAGTCCTAATTTTGTTTGGAAATGTATGCAACTATTCACAGATGCTTTTTGAAATTACCTTGAAATAATTTATTTTGAAACATTTATAATAAAAATAGAAAAAATCTGGAAGAATTTAGTGTTTGAACGGCCAGAGAACATAACTGGGATGCAAACGTTTGAGCAGCCTTGATGTTCTTCATGATTTTCCTGTATAAATCATTGGTTGTTTTACTAAAATAATTCAGTTAAATAATCATATAGGAGACACACACAGCGATATCTGAGAAGTGAAACTAAGTTTATTGTATTTACAGAAAGTGTGCAATAATTATTTAAACAAAATTAGGCAGGTGCATAAATATAGACACCACAAAAAATAAATGAACTCAATATTTTGTAGAGCCTCATTTTGCAGAAATAACAGCCTCTAAATGCTTCCTATAGCTTCCAATGAGAGTCTAGAATCTGGTTGAAGGTATTGTGGACCATTCTTCTTTACAAAACATCTACTGTATCGTTCATTCAGGTTTGATGGCTTCTGAGCATGAACAGCTCTTTTTAACTCACACCACAGATTGTCTGTAATATTCAGGTCTGGGGACTGAGATGGCCATTCTAGAATGTTCTACGTGTTCCTCTGCATGAGCGCCTTAGTAGATTGGGAGAAGTTTTTAGGGTTGTTGTCTTGTTGAAAGATCCAGCCCCGGTGCAGCTTCAGCTTTGTCACTGATTCCCGGACGTTGGTCTCCAGAATCTGCGAATATTTAGAATGGAACTTTCACCCCTCCCATTGGTTATCATCCCTAGGCCTCATCCACTTGATACAAGAACATATATTGCCACAGTAAACAAGAGAGCGCTAAACACAAGTCACTATTTTCTACATCCAAATGTCTTTTGTTGTCCATGACTTCAAATGGTGTTTTCCTTTTAGGACCCTGGTATTTTGTCCTAAAGTCGAAGTGGTAGCAGCTGGGTGTTTCTTCATCTCTGATATTATTGTGTAGAGAACCTCACACGCCAGTGGTGCCCTATTGTAAAATGGATGAGTGCGTTATGAATGGAGGACCCAGGTAAATATGGAAGTGTGGTGGTTCGGACAACCAGATTTTCAAATCGTTGGTTTCGGGCCAAGCCGTGTCATTGGCAGAAGTTTATAGACAAAATGCAAGAGAGTCACTTCATTTTATTTATCACGGTTGTTAAGAATCATGACTATTTTAGAAGTTAGCTTGTTTTGCAAATGTGCCTTTGTAGCTTTAAGAAATCAAATAACAATGTTTTATTGAATCAAAACCAAAGCTAAAGTCTCAGGCTGATATCTCAGCTTCTAGCCATATTTTGTGTACGCCATCAGGTTCTACTCCCCTCATATCACTTTGACATCTTGAAGCTAGTCACATTGTGTTACACTAAAAAGGATCCCTAAATTGCAAGTCACGAGCTATTCCTGGTGAAAGCTTTGTCAGCAGTCCTTTGCTGAGAGCGCTCCCTGATGAGCCAGGTTATATTGCTGATTCTCATCTTCCCTGGAAATTACCATCCCGTCTTATAATTCTCCCCCTATGCTAAGGGCCAGCTGAAATATTCAACATCCATTTTCTAAACACAATTTCCCAAGGGCTCAAGCTGCACAGAAGTCTCAAGGGATGATACAGACATACGATATAGCAATCTGAAATGGTTAGGTGGTCCTTGACAGGGCACGGTCACGGATCTGGGATGGAAATCGAATACTTTGTTCCCGGAGAGTAAACTTAATAAAACATTCAGCAGATTTTTTTTTTACTGCTGCTGTGCTTTTCCTCTTGCATCAATTAAACAAATTAATATTTTCACATAGTCTCTTTTCTGAATCTAGCATAAGCTGTAATCAGCCTTAAGATTATTCATCTTAATGTGTGCATCTTTGTAGCTACTCTTGAAAATTGGATCATTACACAAATGTCTTTACAAAGTTTTAACAATATAAGCATCAATATCAAGAAAAAAGGATGAAGTAAACAGAAAAAAATCAATATTTCAGCATGCTTTGCCTTTGAAGCACCAGCAGTTGTTCTTGTTATACATGACAAGAAGGTTGTTCTAAAGATCTTGACACACCTTAAGTTCTTCTCTGTATTTAAGTTGTCAGAGACTCTTCCAGCGTGGAGATGTTAGGACTGAGGCTCAGATGGGATCGTACCACAGTTCTTCTTCAGGCTGTAGATGGATTTTTCTTCCTCTGAATCTATAGCTTTGTGTTTTATCCTTCTTCTGTGCTAAAGTAGGAATCACTTTCTTCCAAATTTAATTCACTTTATTGTGAACAAAGTGTTTTTACTTGTTAGTGTAGAGAGAACAAATGGGATATCTGACTAATCAGAAAAGCAGATGGTCCTTCACTCCTTTGTGCCATTTCTTTATCGGTTTTGATTGTTAGAACACTTGTTGAAAAAAACACAAACAGCTCAAGGAAAAGGAAATTGAATCAGTAAATCCAATCTT
This sequence comes from Nothobranchius furzeri, assembly GCF_043380555.1. NCBI lineage: Eukaryota > Metazoa > Chordata > Actinopteri > Cyprinodontiformes > Nothobranchiidae > Nothobranchius > Nothobranchius furzeri. The sequence goes on along the minus strand of NC_091751.1, from coordinate 60,001,435 downwards.
AACCCAATTTGAACACCTGTAGTTATATACAGTAGATTTGTTGCATTGCTTCTAAGATCCAGTCTCTTTTACGTTAATCTGGTCTTTTTATCTCTTTTTCTGCATATTGGGGTTTCAGACTTTAAGTTCTTGTTTTTCCTTCCATTTTATTTTGTGGAGCTTGAATTCGTCAGTTTCTAAAGCTCCTGGATTTGTTCGCTGATTGCTAATCCCTTGTTGTTCATTTGTCACAAATTCGCTCAATATACATTGTTCCCTGTATCCTTCCCTTGACTGCCTGACCATTTTCCTCCCCTCTGTATTTTACTGTATCAGCTCTATAAATATCTTTGGTTGTCCCTCTCATACGGTGTATTGTCTTCTTACAATATACATCTAATGTGAAATATATGGTAAATGGTAAATGGCCTGTATTTGATATAGCGCCTTCTAGAGTCCTGGAACCCCCCAAGGTGCTTTACAACACAATCAGTCATTTACCCATTCACACACACATTCACACACTGGTGGGGATGAGCTACAATGTAGCCACAGCTGCCCTGGGGCGCACTGACAGAGGCGAGGCTGCCGATCACTGGCGCCACCGGTCCCTCTGACCACCACCAGCAGGCAACGTGGGTTAAGTGTCTTGCCCAAGGACACAACGACAGCGACAGACTGAGCGGGGTTCGAACCTGCAACCTTCCGACTGCGGGGCGAGCACTTAACTCCTGTGCCACCGTCGCCCCAGTTTTAGATGCCTTTATTACTTTCTTTTTGTGTTTTTGACTTTGCCAAACTTTCAGAAAATGTGACATTCATTTGTTCTTAGTTTTGAATTCTGTCTGTGTGTTAAATATATAAAGGTGACTTTTACAAAGCAAGCACATGGATGTTTTATATGTGGACCATTAATTAAACCTCAGTAACTAAAGTCATCCCCTTTTATAACTTAATCTACTGTTTTTATGACCATCTGGTATATTAGTGGTTTTTGTAATGGGCAGATGCTGCTGTTAGCATCTGGAAAGTTGACTTTGTCATAGCACAACCTATCACATAAACCATAGACCAAGAACCATAGAATTCAAGCTGATCCAATTTTAATGCATTTTCCAATCATTCGTGGTAAAGCTAAGATGTGGTTTTGGTTTAGTAAAATAATTTTCATTAGCTGGTTTCAGCTGATCTGAACCAAGAATACTCGTGAAACATATTTAATGAATATTGATGGAATGTAAAACGCATTAAATGTGGCCAATTTTAACTGAATCAGAAATAGTTTTGTGTCATCCTTGGATTTCAAGGTGTGGTTGACCTTTTTGTGAAAGTGAGGGTCAAGGCCTGGGTGGAGACGTATTTCATCCACACTTTCTGTTAGGAAAACACTTCTGAAAGAGGCGTCTCCTGGTGGACCGAGAGAGTGGCACTGAGGCAGTGGTAGACCGCAACCCGCTTTACCCCCCTGTCGGAGTTTCACAATCTAAAGACTTGCTGTTAACGAGCGTGTGCGCACTCGCGCATGCACGTAAGCACGCACTCACACAAGACTTACCCCTCAGGAGAAAAGCAGACACAGATTCTGCAACATTCTGGAGGATTTCCTGTTAACCACGATCATTAGATGAAAAGGGGAGGAGGGCATTTTTTCAAGGAGGCGAGCGGCTCAGAGAGCCAGCATGTCACATCCGCAGGTGAGTGGCTGAGCCAGGTGGAGGTGCGGCTGCCTCACCTGGAGACCAGTGCAGTGCAGCCACGTAGTAATTTGCCGATAAAGTCATGTTTTTCAGCTCAGCCATCAACCACAGCTGGTTGTACATAAATATGGAGCAGAGTTTTTAACCTGAAGATGGAGATATAATTATGGTTTGGGCTTAAATATTAAATTTAAAGTAAGTTGCACTTAACTGCCACACTAATGATTACACATGTGTACAGCACCATTAGACTCTCATCTATACAGGTTATCAGCAAAAAAAGGTTAATTTAGGCGTTACTTGCTCTTTAATGTTTTTTGTCTCTGTTTAGTCTCCCTGAGTTGTTCGTGCAGGCAGAACATGAAATTAGCTGCATTAGCTACTGAAAGAAAAAAGATGGTAAAACACTAGCATTTTAAAATCCTCACAGATCTAAGTCACACTGAATTAGCATTCATGGACTCACCGATCTTGACTCGTGATGAGGAAGGTTGTTGTTGTTTTAACATCCGGTAATCAGCAGCAGACGTCTCAGCTACTTAAAGCTAATCACATGACTTGTGGGCAGAAGTTCTCCAGGCTTGTGTTTTGTGGAGATAAAACATCCAAGTAAGTGATAGAGTCATGTTGCTGTTATCCCATAAGGGGCAAGATGTCCAAATATCAGGAAATAAGACTCCAAATTCTGTCATCTGAAACTCAGCTGTGATGCTGCAGAACTGGGATGTTTCTCAATGTCAAAATTTCTCACCTTGCCAGGTCCTACCCCGGTTGACTAGAAGGTTCATCATCAGGAACCACCAAGGCCTGTTCCAATGTTCATGTGCTGCGGGTTAGGGTTAGCATGTGATGCTCTGTCCTCCGTTTGCCTGCCGTTTAGCTAGCTGAGCAAGGGTACATGGGAGGTGTCTTGTTACCTTCTCTCAGTCAAAAATTTCTATGTATTTTTAAAAGAATCGTGGAGCAGAGGCCAGCAAAAACTTAAGAGGGCAAGTTTCCTGTTTAAATGTAATTAAACTAATTGTAGCTTATATCTAAATTATTATTTTTAGATCAAAAACAGTTATCTATGGTTGGTTAGCTGCTTAGTAGTTGCAGCTTCGGTGGCTAGCAGGTGCTAACTCACTTACATATTTACTTTACCAATATATACACAATTAAAATGTTAAAGGCTCATTATACATCTAGATTGAAACTTATATGTTTAAAATATGATGTCACTTCACGTGTCACGTCATGAGATCCCATTTAACAGTTTTCTTTGACCAAGGAAGGACAGTGTCCCCATAAGCAAGCCTTGACATTGGGAAAACACCCATGGTCTGCTGAGCGAGGGGTTTTTGGGCTCTTTGGTGCCCTTAGCACTGCCTGCAAGGCATTATTTCCCTCTAGAAACCACTGCAAATGTACTGATTAAATGAGCAATCCACTCATTTAACCCTCTGGAGGCAGGCGTTGCAGATTTTTTGATCTGTTAATTGTTTTAACTTTCTGGTTAGGAAAAGAATCGCCACACAGCTGCTTCTGCCTATTCTGGACTATGCTGACATTATCTATCAGAACACTTCATCCTCCTGCTTGCACTCTATTGATGTTGCTTAGTCTCTGTCGTTTTGTTCTTCGTTGTCCATTTAGGACACATAGAAGTGTGATGTATCGACAGTTGTCCTGGTTCACACCTGCTGTCAGGAGACAGTTTCACTGGTTTCAGTTAATTTTTACAACTTTTTACTTTAATTATCCGGATGATCTTAAAATACATGTAATTCCCTATAGTTCACTTTACAGCCTGCGGCATAATGACCAGATCTTTTTTGTTGTTCCTAGAGTGAAAAGAGAGGCAGGGAAACATGCTTTTGGTTTTAAGGCTCCATGTGATTGGAATAATCTTCCTTTATCTATTCGTTGTTTATCATCATTCATTACTTTTCGAAGGGCTCTGGTCGATCATCTTCAGGAATAATTGTATGTTACTAATTGTACTTGTTCAACTGGCTGTTACTTTTGTTTCGTCCTTGTTAGTTGGGGTCGTGTAGTGTGGGGTGAAGTATTGTGAGCCTTTGAGTGTGTGTGTGTGTGTGTGTGTGTGTGCGCGCGTGCGTCCATAAATGATTGTTGTAATGTTTTGATTTTGATTTTTGCTCTGCTGTCTTTCTCTTAATCTTTGTTCTTTTTGCTGTAAAGGAGGACCCACTCGAAAACGAGATGTTTCATCTCAAGTGGTTATTCCTCCGTATAAAATTATGTTTAAATAAATAAATTTGCAACATTAAAACCTACCTACCTGGTTACTCCACATACATATTTCATGAGCATTATTTACTTCAGAAGTACCCCAGAAGGACTTAGTTGTTCGTCCTTTTATCAAAACTTATTTTGAGCCTGAGAGGGTTAAAAGCCTTAAACACCTCTAAAAGGAGACTTGACTGCTTGAGTTCATATTTTTTAATGTAGAGAAGCAGTAGCTCACCTCCAAGCTCTTCTTAACAAAACTTTTCACTTCATCCTTAAGAATGTGCCCAGTTACTCTGTGATTGCTCAACAAGACACCAAGATACCTATAGCCTACATACTCTCTTGGTTCAGTTACTCAACCAATTCATATGCTGCACTCCATCTTCCTTCATAGATTTGCCTTTTTAATGGGAGGAAGGAGTTTGATTATAACAGCCTGATTTAGAATTTCCAATAGAAAAATGGCCCCTGAAACGTCACAGTATGGTTACATAACTCAGGAATATTTATTGTCAGCTTTGTTCAGCTCGGCTTGGCTCAAAGTAACTACATGGTGCCTCTTCTGTGCGAATCGTTTACCTGCAACTTAAATGGTTAAGTTCAGCCAGCCGTTTAAAGAAAGATGCTAATTCTGTGTTACAGTAAAAAATGCAAAGCTGCCAACTCTCACACACTGAGCGTGAGACACATGCATTCACACGCTCTCACGCCAAACCTCCAATATCTCACGCTAAACCAGCGCCTGCTGGATAGATAGATAGATAGATAGATAGATAGATAGATAGATAGATAGATAGATAGATAGATGGATAGATGGATGGATGGATGGATGGATGGATGGATGGATGGATGGATGGATGGATAGATGGATGGATAGATGGATAGATGGATAGATGGATAGATGGATAGATGGATAGATAGATAGATAGTGTGAAGAAGTTCAGGAGAGTTGAATGTTACATTGTCCTCACGAAAAGAAAATATGTATTAAACAAAGGTCAGTTCCCGCTGTAAAGTCAGAGGTACGGAAGAGGATTAGGGCCACAGAAAAGAAAAAAAAGAAGAAAAGAAAGAGAATTCAGACTTTCTCCCCAGAATTCCCTGTCACAATTCCGAGGTTAAAAGTCAGAATTCTGAGAAAAAAGTAAGAAATCTCTTTCTTTTCTTTTTTTTCCCTTGTCAGTGGCTCTAGTCCTCTTCTGTACAGAGTAGAAACAAATAAAGTCAATATTAATACCCCCCCACCCCGCGCGCGCTCTAAATGGTCGGCGAATTGGCCGCGCCCAACCCCGTGACCCGGTCTTACTCTTTGAAATGTTCAAAAGTTGGCAGCCCTGAAAATACACAAGAGTTAAGACAGTGAATATTTTGAGAAAACAGAGAAAACAAGCTGGTTTAGCCACAATAAAATGGCAGACAGTTGTAATCCCTCACAGCATTCTTTATAACATTCAGGCCACAATTTCAAATCTAAGACTCAAGCTATCCTGCCAGTTGCATCTCCAGTAGCCCCCCACCCCCACCCCCCCATCAGCAGAGCTACATGGATGTATTTTGTTCAGGGAGGAAGGAAGGTTTAGGAGAGTTCTGAGAGAACTAGTTGTTGGATTTATCTGAGCAAAGACTCAAGCTGTACACTCATGTTGAGCCCATTTGAACATGTAGGCGGTATATTAGACATCCTCGGAGAAGCGTTTCCTCTTCTCTAACTCTTTTTTTTCCTTTCATGGCGATTGGAGAGGCTGGCAGATGTAGCCACAAGGCTGGAAATGAGTCTGAAAATGATGTCCATTGCCGTGACGCTTAAAGAAGATTCTGATAATGCCTTTGGATATATATTCAGAAGGCGAGAGGAAAGGGAGTCATGAAAAAAGGGAATGAGAAAGATGGCCGGAGTCAAATGCAAGAAAGAGAGGGAGAGAAAGAAGAAGAGACACAACAAAGTAGGACACAGCCTTTGTCTCGATCATTCTCTGATGCTTTCTTATAAACTTTTGATATTTAGGAAATTCATTTCAAACTTCTTCCCCATGGAGCCACACTAAATGGTGCTTTAGATCCAGAAGAAGGTCTGAGGCTATTCAACTTCCCTAACTTCCATGTCTAACTGTGGAGGAAAGCAATCAAAGTCGCTGTACAGTGAAGACCAACTGCTTTCATTAATGGACAGTTCAATAACAACTGCAGCCATGCCTTTCTCAAAGCTAGAATACATTTTAATCATTTAAGAAAGCCTGTTCCTGTTAAAAAAAATAAATCTGCATTAAGAAGCGAATCGTGAGACACAACTGAAACTGGTCAATCAGGCTTCTCCTTTGTAGGTGTCATTTTTGTTTTAAACAGGAAATGCTTTGAAAGGGGAGAAACACACCAAAGCTCACATCTTGAATTTTCACAGGGACCAGAGTGAAACGGCTGATTGTTTAAGAATGCAGGCAGTTTCAAAGAGAAGCTGTCAAAGGCGCTTAAACGGTCCAACTGCTGCAGCATGCTCTTTCATTTCACTGGCAAGATGTCGATTTAGGTGTCTTCATTTCTTTTAGAGATGGCTAATACTAATAATAATAATAATAATAATAATAATAATAATAATAATAATAATAATTGTGTAGCATGTTTCCTTTTATGGGAGCCCATGAGGACAAAATGCATTCATTTATTTGTAAGAAACGGTTACAAAACATTCGCCATTCATAAACATTTTTTGACACTTTTACATCTTCACTCGTTGCCAGTGATGAAAGGGAGGCTGATGTGATTGTCATTTCGCTGCTTACCTGTTCAGTACCGGAGTCAGTTCAAGATTCTAACTTTTGTTTATAAAGCCTTGAGCAGTCCAACTCCCTCTTATCTCACGGAACTGATAAAACCTTACGTACCTTCCCAGAGCAGCAGGTCATACTCCTGTTTATCCCAAAGATGCTTTACAAATCTTGTGGGGAGCGGGCCTTCTCATTCACTGCCCCCAAACACTGGAATGCACTCCCTCTCCATGTATGACAGCCCCCTTCACTAGGTCAGTTAAAGTTGGTGCTGAAGGCCTATTTTTATCCCCTTGCTTTTGGTCATTGACCTGGTTTTACTATCTTTCAAAGTGTTTGGCATTTGTGTTTTATTCTGTGGTGCTTTTCCTGCTTTTATGTTTCATTTGTTGTTTTGTCATTCCACTATTCTTTTGAATCTTTTAACTCGTTTTTGGTTTTATCTTTTGGCTTTTTAATATTTTTCTGTAAATTATGGAGCTTCCCTGTTCCTTGCTGTGCAGCACTTTGGTGAGCTGTCATGCTGGTTTTAAATATGCTTTATAAATAAACATGGTGTGGTGTGGTGTGGAGGCTGTGCTCCCAAGCATTTTTGACCCTGATGGTCATCTGTTGGTATGTTCTTGCTCAATGATTTAGGTATGTGCTGCCCCCTGTCACCAGGGAAAAACCCATCATCACTTTAAGAGTCATCTGAATTTTAATCGTCTGGATTTTATGCAGCTTGGCTCATAATCATAATGGGTGTTTTGAATTTTCTTAATTTTACTAATTTTATCTGTTTTATTTCTTCATTAATTGATCAGCATGTCAGTTTGCATATGAGTTGTTCAGTGCCTCGGGCTGCTGTAAAATAAAGCTGGCTGATTGATTGACATCTGATGTTTTGAGCATTTATACATTTGATCTATTTTGTGCTCAACTTCCTTTAATTTAAACTGGCTGTGTTATGAAACTATATGTGTAACTCTAACTAGTTATTTGCAGTTGAAAATGACAAAATCATAGACCTAAATATACCTAAAAGGTCAGTAACACCCCCCCCCCCCCCCATAAATCTCCAGGACTTTCATTGACCTCACATCACTGCATTTTCTGTTTGAACGTTATCTCCCTTTTTAATGGGTTTCAAACATGTTCCTGTGTTTGAAACGCTTCTTGAGAGTTTAAACACACTATTGTTTTAAACACAGTGCACAAACCTTCTTCCTCCCTAAAACATCCTTGATCCCAGCCAGCATCTTCAGCAAGTCAGGTGCTGCAGCTGATTCAGCTTTACTGTTTGTTCTCCGTCTGTCTTTATCTCAGTCAACCTCTTTGTGAGCCTCATTCTCTCTACAGGCATGTCTCATTGAGCATTAAGAACAGAGAGGTGTTTGTTTCTGGTTAGCTGTTGGCTGCATCCTCCCGAGAGGCTCAGCTGTTTTGTAGAGATGCAGGACACATGATTGGAGTTGGCATGGCAGCGTTGCCAGGGGCGCTGTGCCTCCAGCATCACGGCCCCGCTCCTACACACACAGAGAAGTGACGATTGCCAAAAAAAAGCACACTGTTTCCATCTAAAGGTCCTGTGGGCAGTCATTTAAATAATCACATCTTCTCAGGTCTGACATGCTATTTTGCCTTTTTTATATGTTGTGCAAACACCATCAAGGCATGTCAGCTTAGCAGATTCATAAAGGTGTCTCATTATTTTAAAGATTCTAACCTTTTCCCTTTCCACCTGTGTTCTCCCTTTGTTGCCTCTTCCCCTCCTGTCTCTCACCTCGAGGGCAGGAGTTGGCATGACAGATATGCTCTGCACCCGCCGTGCTCCACAGTCCGCAGCCAACCTACCTGCTCATAATTATTTTACACCTCTGTTTGATGAACCTGGAAATAGTGAGCGCCAAAGGCCTCGGAACATCTAAAATGCATTTGTGCTTGTATGAATTCAAAATAAGTTTTATGCACAATTCTTTCTGTAACATTGATAAACAGCAAGAAAAAGAAAAATTAATCAAGCTGAGAATAAGTGAAAGCAACATCATGGCCCAAACAGTCATGCATTTTTAGTGATGACTGATTTTAGGTGAGGAGAAAAAAATAAAAGCCTAGAAATAGGACCAACCTTAGCAGTTGCAAAAGGTTTTTCTCTGCAGGTCAGTCTAGCCATGCTACATTGTAGTCTCAGCAGGTCTACCATTGACAAGTGTGTGCTACGCCAATCACATTGCCCTGCTTTTGTCGGGCAAGCTTAAAGCCCTAACTTGTCCTTTTTAATTAATATTTCTCACTAACATTCTAAATATTCCTCAGCTTGAAATTTTACAAAAACTGTGGGCCACACTCTATGGTCATCCACCATCTTGACCTACAGTAGCTGTTTAGGGACATACAAGCTCCGCTTTGTGGGTTTGGACTATGACTGTAACCTGAAAGAACCAGCAGAGGGCAGCAGTGCGCCCTGGAAGCATGGAGTCTGCTAATTCAACTAAGAAGTAGAAGAGACGAGCTACATCATTGCTATACTTGTTAGTTTGAATAATAAACAGTGAAATCGAAAGACACATGAAGTTTGTCAGGTCGCCATCATGTCGGGAACCTGTATAAGTTAAGATCCCCGCCCGCTATTAGCTGGACAACAGCCTCCGATTGGTGTCCCCTTTGACACCCTAACTCACCTCAAGTTGCTCATTCATCTTTTCTTTGTACCAGAACTCATGATCCAGTCCCAATGCGTCAGTTCCAAAGTCCTTCAACTCAATTCTCCTCTTTTTGGTGCATTTGTGCTGTTCATTCCTGCAGCCTGCCGTCTCTCCCAACAAACTCCAGCGCTCGTCTGCTAGCCAGTGTCTAAATCAGCATTGTTTACATGTTCGCCACAAGCACATTACTAACAGCGATGTATTTCTCCAAGCGTTACCGAGATGACGTACAAATGCTTTGTCGTCAACTTTGAATGATTTAGATTATTCTTTGAGACACGAGCATAGAAGTGCTTACCATAAGTGATTTAGTCAATCAAATGATGAATTTGCTTCTTCTTTAATGGTGTATGAAGGACTGCCCCACTGACTGACATCCATAGCGAGGAAAATGTCCCGTTATTTGTTGCCCCATTTTGTCCTAGCGCTGTCCAACTGCGTACTGAGACAGTTCAGACAACCGTAGATTCAGCCCCACAACTGGATGGCTTCAGTGACTCGATATGTCATTTTGTAAATTTACTTAAACACGATGGTTTGCCAGGCTAAGTATATACACAATAACAAGGCAGAAAAGAAAAAAAAAACTGAATTTTATTTATTTTTGAAGGAGGACTTGGATTAATTGAAATGTCTTTCTTGTGTAGGTGAACATAAGCGAGGCAAGGGCAACGAAATGTTCAAACACTTTTTCATGAGTCCAAGAGAGAAAGAACACAAAGAAAGAACAAACAGAAGATCATTTTAATGAATGTTTCAAAGGTACTTGTTTCTGGTGCTTCGCCTAAAGAGCAGAATTCAAGGATTTTCATACATGTACTACATGTCTGAGATAGCCTCTCCACCGACGACTTTTCATACATACATACAGAAAAGTGCAGTTCTAGGAACAGCTACATTTTTGTGCAGAACCCTCAAGCTCCCAGGTCACTGGTAGAGGACCCAAGCTTAGAAGGATGAGACCACCCGCAGAGGGTGAGATGGGGATTTATGTACATATGATGTTCTTCTGGGCAACCTTCTGTGAAAAGTACATGCCGGCAGAGAAGGCCACTGGTAAGGCAGATTGGATAGTGCCTGTGATTGTAGGGATACAGATTTGCCTTTTCCTTAAAGCATTTCAGTACTGTCAGATCGCTACAAAGTACAATTTTGGAGTTTGTCATTCCGCGCCCGGGTTTACTTTGAGTTTTACAGTACAAACAACTGTTTACTAAAACTTTGGCACTGTTTGGCTGTTGATAGCTGCCAAACTAAGATGGAAGATTCCAAACTTTACAGAGATTTAAGTCAAAATCGTTATGAAGTCAATACAATGTCTGTCAAAGGAAATGTATTGCCTTGAAAGAGTGTGAAACGCACCCTTATTGTAAAGTGTTACCCAGTTATCATGTAACCAGTCAGGACTTGAAGTTTGTGTTGGCGATTCCTCCCAAATTCTAACAACAACAGATTTTATTTCATTATATCTAAAACTAATAATTAGACATGTCATGGTGCAGTAATTAGGGGTAGTGGTCTCCTTGAGTCGAGCTGGCTTGAAAAACCAATCAGTTGTAGACGTTCATGAGCTTCATTCAAGTCTATTTCATGGTTCATTGGATAATTTGCAAACATGCACACACACGGGCACATTCACATGCACACACAGTTTTTTTCACACGTGTTCATGTTTGAACTGTTTACCGTAAAATCAACTCTTAGGGGGTCAAGCTGTTAATGCGCTGGAGAGCTTTCCCTGAAGCAAATGATGAAATAATCACAGAAACTCTACAAATGTCTTTGGAGTTAAATTTTGTTTTGATGCTGTTTTCTCAGGGTATATACAGCAATCCTTAAGTAAAATTTACTACTTTTTAATACTTTTTTTTATTACCTTCAGAATTTTTTTAAAACCATCACAACACTAAATTGCAAGTGTTAATCAGCGACCTATTTACACGTATTTTAACATATATAACATACAAAAAGAATAGACTTAGAGACTCACTGATGTTGACAACGTATTGCACATATTTATTTTACTTAGAAAATATGCCAGGCACTTCTGTTCAGCAGTTCAGACAGTTGACCACGGGGCCTGAAATGATGCAGAACGACCACTGAATATGACGTCATCATTATGTGACCGGATATGCTAAAGTAGGGCTGCTCGATTATGGCAAAAACAATAATCACGATTATTGTGACTGAAATTGAGATCTCGATTATTTAAGACGATTTTTCAATTGATGTAGATTTTTTTTATTTATTTTTATTCGGTCATAAAACTGCTCAGGGCACAATCAGGGCAAAAATAAACAAGAAACAAGATGATCACTAAAATAACTCCTGATTCCCAGTATAAAAAGAACAATATACTTATAGCTCATAGTTTATAACCCAAGGGCTATAGACCTTGGTTTAACTCATTTAAGTCTAACCAGTACAGACCCAAATACCAATATCTTGCAAATACTGACAGCAAGAATTATACAGTGGCATTTATAACAAATACATGCAAATAAATTGATGTTCACAAAATTTTGCATAACATTTATTGAGTCGTGTCAAGGTGCTGTAGGAGAGTGCACTAGCACTGTGTCCTCAGAGAGGTTAGTTATTAGTTATCAGCGTGAGGAACTTATTTCTACCTTATTTATAAACTATTTATTTACAGGTCCATCAGTTAATGTAATAATTGTCCCAACCACAGCTGCTCCCCCCACCCCCCAACCCGGTCTCACAGCAATCAGGGGCAAGCTGCACGTGTGTTTAGCGTGCCGCACGCGCACATTTAGCCATTTTTAGCGGCTCAGGAGCCCGCAGGTACGGTGTGTGTCACTCACTCTGGTTACTCCATCAGGGAGCCGACTCTGAGAGCCGTTTCTTTAGCGACCGACACATCACTACATCATTCCCTTTCCTAATGTCCTGAAGAACGGTCCGGAGCGCAGGCGGAGTGTTTAGCTAACCTGCAGCAGGAAATGTCGACGACAGTTATCCAGAAGTAGCTAAGGGTTACCAGAGATGTTTCCGAGGTGTTCGCTAGGTACTTTTAAGATTTAAAAAGTCAAGAAGGGGGTCTGAGAAGCTGTTAGAAATAGCGTCAAAGTCGCTAAGTTGGCAACGGAGCGCTTCATTTGCAACTCAGGGCAGCTCAAGTGGGAGGAGCAAATAATCGGCTTGTTTTATTTTTATAATCGTTCAAAACATTTCATTCGGAATATATTTCTGTGTCGATGTTCAGAATATGACACCTGATAGTCTGAAAAAAATAATACCTAACTTGGAAAAAATAATACCTCTGAGACCAAATTTAACACTTTTAATGGCCTTAAATTTGACTATTTTTATTTATCACTTTTTAATACTTTTTAAAACCCCGCGGACACCCTGTTTCTAAATGCAGAAGCTGCAACATTTATCTCTTTGTTGTAAAACTTCTTTAAGCTGCAGCCTCAAATTCTCTTTAATTTATGTCCCACCAGAGATTTTTACTCCTTTTATGAGGGGGTGTCAGCACAGCACTCTTTCTCTGTTGATCCATCAATCTAAACATGTTTTAAAGGTCCCTTAAGCCCTTTTCTGAGGAGCTGAGAGTGAAATGAAAAGGGAAGTCAGAGGGGGGTGCAGTGGCTAAATCCAGCTCTAGTGTGATTTTATTGGAGATGCCAGTAAACGAAAAAAAAAAAAAGAATGGGAGGGAAATGGTTTGGTTAACCTGGATTGTGGAAGAAGCCTTAATTTTAAAGAGCAGGTTTAATAAGAACATGTTTTTGCTTGTCATTCTTGAAATGTGATTGGTCATTCTGAGTTCCACACGCAGGCTAAATGTTTACCCTGCTGAAAAAAGACAGCAGTAGACCAGCGTAGGTGTTAGCATTAGCAACTCCAAAACCAGCTCAGTGGCCTATGGGATGAGTGGGTTCAAATCCTTGGCTGGTCACACCAAAGACTTTAAAAAATGGGACCCAATGCTTCTCTGCTTGACACTCAAGGTTTAAGGGGTTTGATTGGTTGAGTTAATCCACCAAATGCTTCCAGAGCGTGGCCGTGTCTACAGCTCACTCCTCCCCCAGGGGATGGGTCAAATGCGGAGAACAAATTTCACACACCAGTGTGACAACTAGTGGGACTTAAACTTAACTTTAACACGACAAAACTGACAACCACCCAGCTGGCTGGGAAGGACATTTGTTTCAATGTAATCTTCCTTTCGACATGATGAAAACATTACAGTAGACTGTTTTGTGAATTTAATTTTGTTCACCATAACATTTGTACTTATTGTACCTTTAAACAATCCCAAATTGACCAGCATTGAAAAAGTTGCTATTAGGCTTTATTATTTTTATCATTCTAATATAGATGTTAATCTCTAGCATCCTTATTGATATGCCCGATGTTTGTTTTCAGGTATTATTGTCCAAACTGTTGGAAATTGGTTGTTGCAAGTGGGAGAGTTTCAGAGTCTCATTCATGAGTGATGCAGGTTAGGGTTAGGTCCAATAGAGTGAGAGTTAAACCGAAGCTTGATGTGCAGTGATGAGGGTGTTGCATTGATCTTTGAAGACAAATTTGTTCACCTGTTTATTCGACTTCAGTTTTGTCCAAAACCACTTTCAAATGAGAATGTAAGAAAGCTGTCATTGAGGTCAGCAGTGAACTTGGAGGAAAGAATGGTAGGCTCTGCCAGAAGTGACAGGGCTGACATTGTAGAGGAAGGTATATGAAGAAAGTGCAGTAGAGTAGGGGAAGGGAATTGTACAGTAGGGGCTCTCAACATGTCCATTCATGTTCAAAACCTTACCATGTCAACAAGATTTGAATCATAGTCAAAACAAGATCAACTGATTTGAACTTCCTCAGTAGCATAGCTAGGCTTAGTCTTAAAGATAAGGTGAGATGTTCCATCATCTGAGGGGAGCTCAGTAGCGGTTTTAGGCACGGGCAGACAGGGCAGTTGCCCGGGGCGGCATTTTTTCATGACACAAAAGGGGCGCACAAGCGCGGAGTAAAAAAAAAAAAAAAGGAAATCTGCGCCGCACCGAGGTTTTCTTTTATCTGTCATATGACAGTGTCTGGATTGGAAACAGCAAGTTGGCGCCCCCTGCAGCTGCAGGCGCTCCTGCTGACTGAGAACGTTCACATGCTCCGTGTGTCTAAAGAACAGGAAGGGGAGGGGTGCGGCGGGGGAATTCACCTCTGCGTCTTTCCCAAATGAAATGAGCGGGCAGGGGCTGAATCAACTGTATTAACATGGCTAAAGTCAATCACATCTTAACGTTCTTCCATATTTCAATCATAATATCATAAACACAGGCCTATCATTCTTTCAGGTTTCTCTGAATTGTGTGAAATGGCCGAATAAAAAAAGGAAAAACAAAACGATTTTGTGGTCACCCCCCCATCAAGGTCAAATTGTTTAGTCCTGACTAAAGGAAACTTATTGAGTCAAGAGCCAAACAGAAGAGATGAACATAAAAAGGCTAAAACCACCAGGTGCCCGATTCAGGAAAAAAAAGAAAAAAGAGGAGAAAGATAAAGGTATGTACGCTCTCATGATGCATGTTTTCAGTTTTTTGAACCAGTTAACTGGGATTTTAACGGTTAAATGCGGTCAACTAATTGCTAGCAGAGCTAATAGGGCTGAAATATTGAAACGAATATTCAAATGGTTCGAAAAAAGTCCTTGAATCGTTTTTTACTGATTCAAACTAGGATTTGTTAAATGCTCACTGCAGCCTGTGGCCTGCCTGAACAACAACAAACACATGTTGATCATGTTCACATAATAATAAATAAAACAACTCTACAAGCAGAAGGAAACTCCCTAGTCACCACTAACTATCCTGTTTATTTATTGCAGATGGCTGCACTGATTATTTTTTACATGATTTGTTCTGTAAAAGTTGGCATTTTTGTTAGTCTACAGTTTTTTATGTCAGTTTAAATTACAATTTCAGAGGCCATTCTAAAATATTATGGATCATGATAAAGATCTATTGGAGATCTACCCCAACTTTTGGACTGCTCTGCCAGTCACTGTGGCTCAAGCTGAGAGGAGCTTTTCAAAACTTGATCAAGTCATACCTGAGGTCACCTATGTTTCAGGGGCGGCTCACTAACCTGGCTCTGATTAGTATCAATCACTCAGTAGGGGAGCAGATTTCATGTGATGACATTATTGATGATGTTGCATCAAGGTTAGGTTTTAATTTTAGTTTGTGTTTTCTGTTCTAAGTGCAATGCTGTGTGATTATCTTTAGTTTGTTACTTGTGAAATATTTTTGCTATTTAGAATATTTATTATATATTATGTTCATATATTCTTAATATTTAGTTATTGTTTGTTTTTGTATATTTGATTCTATATATTTTGATACAGTATATAATGTATAGTGCTTTACATTCTGACAACTTCATAGTAATTAATGTAAATATGTGCAACTTAGAAAAATGAATGTTCAATAGTCGTTCTAATAAAACATGCCTGTTTGTAGAAAACATGAGTGTGTTCATGCAGGTGGGGTGGTGTGGTGGTGGTGGTGGTGGTGGTGGTGGGGGGGGGGGTTTGGGGGGGGGGGGGGGGGGGCTCAAAGGGGGCCTCGCCCGGGGAGTAATTCGATGTAGAACCGCCACTGGGGGAGCTGCTCCTCTTTGCATCAACGTGGTGGTTCGGGCAGATGCCTCCAGTTCACCTTCTTTTGGAGGTTTTTTTTTTAAACACTGAGAGCAGAGTCCAAGTCTTACTCACTCTAACCCAAACTACCATCTTCTAATGCTAATTATATCTCCATTAACATGTCTAGATTCCCAATGATAAATTACGAAAAGATGCAAACAACTGTGATTTTGTTTTCCTGTAACATACTCGCTTAAAGGGACATCATGGAAGTTTGACAGCCAAAACATGTATAGAAATAATAAATTTCTTCTTCATACATTCTCCTGCAATGCCCTGGTCCTGTAGAATGAGCCCTGGCATTTTTACTGTGATTGCCTGTTTCTCCGTAAAAAGAGAGTTGCTCGGGTCGAGCAGGCTGCTTCATGCGCATTCACGCTCCGGCATAGCCCGTAGCATTTGCTATTTGTAGATTTAGCAGCAGAGAGAGAGGTAGTGCCAACTCAGCGACTTTGACGCTGTTCCTAATTCCTAGTGATGAACCTAGCTACATTCCTGAGGACCCTTAGCTACTTTCTGTAGAACTTTCTTCTAGATATTTCCTGCAAATTAGCAACAAAATAGCCATTTTCGCTTCGAACCGTCCTTTGGTTTGACGTCGTTTCAACTGTCATCAAGGATATAAATGCTACAGATACTGTGAATGTTACTAGAGTGTTGCTCACCTTGTAAGATGTCTGACTCCCATGCAGACTACCTGGGTTTGATTCTGGATGTGAACATAGTTAATTTAGAGTTTCTTTTTTACATTAATTGTATAAATTTTTTTACAGTAAGATGCCCAAATTTTTATTTGAGACTCGCCGAACGGCATTGAATTCACAGATAAAAAAGATGTGGGTTCAACTTTCATTTTGGAACAATTTTTCAAGCAAGGGAAGGGAGTGATCTGAGCATGCAGGAGGACTGACCCATCTTAAACCTTTGTCGGCTGTGCTGAAGAGAAAGGTACAGAACCAAATTATTTAATTAATTAGCTGCGCGTTCTCCTGTCCTCTGTCCTCCGGGCCACACACACACACACACACGCACGGGACTGTCTCAGCTGTTATTTTCATTAAAGAGTGTGCACGTACAGCATGCGCGCCTCATGCACGAGCCTACTATTGAAGCTGCCGTTACGCTTTTGGCCTGAGGGGGCAATCACGAGCATAAAAATTCAAAAGTCCGTGAAGTCCCTTTAACTAAGTGAATTATATGTTTGAGAAAAGTCTGAGTTACTCTGATACAAATAAAGTTGAGTCATTGTTTGTTTTCAGTAGGCAAGCCTAAATATTTCTGGATAACATATTTTTAGTTTGAAATTTACCTGAATTAAAGCAAATCAAAACGATTGCATCTTGTTTTCCATTTAACTTTTTGTTTAGTTGACCTAATTTTACGTATTCGTGCACCCTCTGAACATTGCCAACATGTATCTGTAGGCCATCTTCTGCTCAGAGTCTGTTTTCTCATCTGTGCTTAGCTCTGTTCAGGGTCATTAGACTGGAATGGAAGCATGCAGACACAATCACTTCCCAACAATGTCGCTTGCAGAAGATGTTTCATCAAATGAATTCAGCTATCCAAAGGAGTCCAGGGAAAGGTGTGTTGGAATAGTGGAGATGAAGTATTTATACCAACCTGCCTTTGTTCTTTTAAGGCTTTTAAAGTAGAGAATATCTCAGATGATCATATTCTCTCACAATGTCTGTAACATATGAATATTAAAACAACTCTTTGTTCTATCAATTTTACCAAGTTTCTTCTTTTTTCTTGCCATGCCAGGATAACAGACAGTAAAATGAAGCTTTGCACAGAGTACCAATGCCGACTGCCAGTGTTGAGCAACTTTTATCAATCCCAGTAATAGATGACTTACCTAAAGAAAAATGTTCACCTTCTGATCACTACTGCAGAAATCAGACAAGTCATGCATGGTGTGTAATTAAGTCAGAGCCCTAAACAGAACTATTGTTTCATCGATCTGCGAAGTGCAAACCCAGCAGACAAGCAATACGTGTGTTATTGATCTAAAAATAGAGGTGGGCGCCCTATAGATACAGCTAAACCTAGAATAGACTGGCAGAGTAGAAGGTTACTTTGTTAATTAATGCTGTACTGCTAATCACGGGGTTGGTGGTAAGAAGATGTTCATCCATCCATCCATTGTCTGAACCCGCTTATCCACGTAGGGTCACGGGGGGCTGGTGCCTATCTCCAGCAGTCAATGGGCAATCAGGCGGGGTACACCCTGGACAGAGAGCCAGTCCATCGCAGGACAGGTTAGAAGATGTAAAAAAATAAAATAAAATCTAACCATAATGGTGTATTTTAAATGTCATCACTAATGCAATCATGCAAAACCATTACAGTAAATCTTATTACTGTTTAATTCAACAAGGCCTTGGAAATCAGTGTAGCATCCACCACATTTAACTGTAGCACAACGTTTAATGCAGAAGTGTGCGTAAAGAATTATATGTTTGTGTTATAAGCAATAACAACGTTATGCCCAATTAGACAAGGCATCACCACAAAAGAGTTACAAGAAAGGCTGGTTAGCATCGTGTTGCTGCTGGAAGATGCCCAGCCTGCTTTCAGGGAAAAATATGTCATCAACAAAACTACAAAGGAGAGACTTATCTTGATTGCAAGGCGATGTCTTGCTAGGCCAGGCGTTTTGCTTACAAGGACACTGTCCTTCCTTGGTCAGAGAAAACGGTTAAATGTATTACCATTGTATAAATATATACAGAGCCTTTTACTTTTTTATTGTGTATATATTGGTTATTTTAAATATGTAAGCAAGTTACAACCTGCTAACCAACAAAGCTGTGCCTACTAAGCAACTAACCAACCATAGATAACTGCTAGGACATTAAAAAGAAACATTTTAGGTATCAGCCCGATAGCTTCAGTTAGTTGACTTACATTTAAACTTGAAATATTCCCCCGAAGTAGCAGCTGGCTCCTGATCCGCCATCCTTTTTCAAAATACCGCACTGTGTTCTAGGAAATTTTTGACCAAGGCTAGGCTACAAGACACCTCCCGTGTATCCTTGCTCAGTTAGCTAAACGGCTAACAAATGAAGAACAGATGCCACGGTAGAACATGAACATTGGAAGACGCCTTGCGGTTCTTGAGGACATATCTCCTAGGCAACGGAGGCGGGGCCAAGACATCAAAGTGAGGTTCCTTGGCATTGAAAAACACCCTAAGTTTCTGTGCAACATGTTTCCTTCTACGGGAGCCTGTGAGGACAAATGTATTTACTAATTTATAACAAGTGGTTATTAAACTTTTACCATTCATTAATGTTGTTGTTTTACATATTTACCTCTTCACTCATTGCCAGCGATGAAAGGGAGTGATGTGATTGTCATTTTGCTGGAGGTTGCACTCCCAGGCATTTTTGACCATAATGACCATCCATTGGTAAGGTCTTCCTCCAGCACAAAAATACTGCTTGCTTGTAATAATTTAGGTATGTATTGCCCCCTATCGCCTGGGAAAATAATCACAGTCACTTTAATTTAAGCCCATGAACAATTAATATTCTTTTTAATTGTTGTATTACTCCATTAAGGAACAACAAAAACAAAACAAAAAAAAATCAGAAAATAATTAGGGAAAATTGGGGGAAATGTTTTCATGTATTTGATATTGAATTTAGTTCTTTTACCAGTTAAAGACCAACTTCACTTGTTTTAAACACATTTGCAGTGGTCTCTAATATAAATGAATGCCTTGTGAGTCGACCTACAGGGATAAAGAATCCTAGCGCTCCTGTTTCAGGAACTAGAAGTTAGCCAGAGTAAAAGTAAGCTGAATGTGGCAGGATTTGGAGTCTTATTTCCTGATATTTGGACATCTCGCAACACGAATCTACCACTGACTCATTTTGCTCAGCAATGTTCATGTTTTATCGCCACAAATAACACAAAACTGAAGGAGTTATGCGGTGTAGTGGAGTTGCTAATGCTAAAGGTTAGCTTCTACTAGCCAAGATACACTCTGCTCTCTCCTGGATGCTAAACCAACAACAGCCTTCCTCGTCGTGAGTTAAGATGGGTGACTCCATGCTAACATATGATGTGACACTGATCTGTCTGGCTTTTCTGATCACAACGTTTCCCCGTCTATTTTCTTTTGGCGGCTAATGCGGGAAATGGGATAGAAGACTATTTTCATGTTTAGCTTGCATGTTAAACTCAAAGTGACTGATCATATTTCATAAATAACAAGTAAAATATGGTTTCTTAGTGAACTTGGCCTTTAAGGTTACATTTTATTAAAAAGCTACAATGTGCATTTTACTTGAAGCAGCTGAGTTAATGATAAGAAAATATTTTTTTCTCAGTTATTCATTTGTTCCAACCTTATCTTGAAATCAGATTTATCACTTTGTGTGACATGGTAGAGAACCTCATTTCTGGAGTAAAGTAGCATTATCATGGATTAGGCACTATGTTCGTTTCACACTCTGAAAATGTCAGCATTAATTGGGAAAAGTGGAAGCCACAGTCAATACAAATATTTAACTTACGCCGCGTCCTGGCTGGAGCATGAACTCATTCTAATAACTGCTGCATATTTTCTAGGAACTCATAACAAGACTGTTAACTGAAGGAGCCGATGTGAGTTTTTCTTCCCTTCACTGAACAAAGTTCCTTTTGATTGCGAATGGCTGAGAGACCTTTAGGACAACCTCTGCTACTTCACAGAACTGTCAGTATTCCCAGCTGACGGCAGGATCAAGTGCTGTGTGTGCAGCGGCATGCAGCCAAGTGAGTGAGAATTAGCCTCCCTTACCAGGAAGTGGCACAGGAGCTAAACACACATCTGCTACTTTCATCTTTCTGGACATCTTTTGTTTAGAAAATGCATTCCCTTTTTCACAAGTGAAAGCATAATTTGTGCTTGTATGACAAGATTTTAGAGCATAACTCCATCAGACAGGAGTAAGTTGAGCTGTAGCAAAGATTAAATCCTGCCAGATTTTTGGCTTCTTCTCTAACTGGTTTTATTTTGTGAATATTTAGGTTTTGAAATCTTAAAAAAAAAAAGGATATTGAAGCAAGAGTCATCGAGTGCTTTGGGTATGAGCCCTGGTGATACAGATATACTAATTAGAGCAAAATGCAATCACAGGTTTAGCTACATATTTGTAAAAAGTGAGGAGATAATTGTAAACTATTATATTTTGGGTCTTTCGTGCAATAAACTGTGTCCATGAACTGATATTTATTTTAGACTTAATTAACTGTATTTTGAACTAATCCATGTAAGGTCTTAGCATGCAGGACAGAAGCTGCACCACACAATGGTAGATTTAATTATATATCTATTTTCAAAAAGCCTAATTTCACACCTACTCATAGAAAACAAGGATGTCGTCCTACTAATGGACTCAGGCTAAATTAGAGCAATTTGCATCTAATTTGAACCATTAAGGACATTTTAATATTTCCAGGTCATTTTTCTAATATCCCAGCTGGAATAAAACCAGCAAAGGGGCAGTAAACTAAAGTATGATTAACATGTTTAACAAATGGGGTTCATTAATCACAATGAGCACATGCTAAAACGAGACAAAAGTGTTAGTAGAAAAAAGTGAACATTTGTAAGCTGTTATTGTGCCCTCTGAAGGTGGTTTGGTTTGAAATGTAGGACATTATATAATATAGTAGTTATTTTAAAGCAGTTGACTCAATAATGTGGGTGATAAAAGCAAAACAACATTTTCTTTTCATGTGAACAATTGGGGAAGATGGAATGTCACCCAGAACCCCACCGCACTCTGTGACCAGAATACCGAATTTGCAACTTCAGAGTGCCGGTCCGATCTGTCGGACTTAGAAAAAAAATGAGCTGACATACCTGGCGCTGCAGTCTGGTTCCAGCACATTTCCTGCATGTTTTAGATCATAAGCACAGCTGATTTGTTTAATTTAGTGATGAAACCTTCCTGTAGACACTAAGGAAGGCTGGGGAGACATTACAGCTGTTAGATTAAGGTGTTAAAAAAGATGAACGCACAGTGAGGAGATAAGTTTTGTATTCGGTTTTACTAAACGGGCACTAGGGGGTGCTAAAAACAAACCAAAACGGCTTAGTTTCCCTTTAAGAATTAGTTTCTTGAGAGTTATGGAAAAAAGAAGACACCACCCTCATTTATGTCAAAACAATAACAGTAAAACATGCATCTGAAACAGTGAGAAATGGCCAACTGTAGGGCAAAAAACTGTGAAACACAACTTTGTTTTCTTCACCATACCAAACCTTGAAAGACCCAACTAGTTTTTTTGTTTGGACAGATTCAATTTTTCCACCATTTTCATGGTTTTACATTAGAGAAGCTAATGAAATGTGATTTATGCAGCCATCATAGAAAGTGGACCAAGAAATAAGCTGTTTGCTTAAATCTAGTTACATTATCCTATATTTGCATTTATACCTGTTACTGGTCATGCTGCATGATTCAATTAATAATTTAGTTTTTCTTCTACGTAATAAAATAAACCTTTTTGCTACAATAGCAATTCTGCAAAACAAGCTAGCTTTGACAAACAGAACGCTCTCTCCTCCCATCGTGTATCATCTCTGGGCCACGCCCACCACCTGATGCCGGATCCCACATTGCCAGAGTAAACAGGAGAGCGCTAAACACCAGCTGTCGTTTTCTAGGCCCAAACATCTTTTTTGGTCTGTGACTTTAATGTTTTTTCTTTTTCTTTTTGGGACTCCGGTAGTTTGTCTTAATGTTGAACTTACAGTCATCTATAGGCTCTGGAGCTATCATGTTTGTACTACAAAGTCTGAAAATGTTCAGTGATCTTCTGAACTGAGATACTGGGTCAAATCTGATTAAATCATTCAGACCAGAACAGAAAACAGGTTTATCAGCAGAAGTCATCATGTCAAAAGGTTAAAGAGTCAGCTTTAAATAAAGTGGCAAAATGACATAAATGAGCACAAATTGTGTTTCAGAACAAGCAATAAAGGAACCTGAAACACTTCATTGGTGATGGTTTTAAAAAGTCTAAAGAATTAAAAAGACCAAATGGACTTGCTTGTCTAGAGACCTATAAAACCCAAACACTTCCACATTACTGTTTTCTCTTGCATTTTTAAACTTCTTGGCTGATAACCTGAACTGGCCTTGAGTTAGACAAACACAGAGAGACAGATGTGAAAAGCCCAGACCTCAGAAACATCATCCTGCTCCACAGCAGCACAATTTAGCGGATGAACATCGAGACCTGAGGGCGGAGAGGAATAAGACCATAACAGCCCCTTGTGCACACGCCTCATGTGAACCCTCACTTAAAGCCTCTACAGCAGAAAAAAAGAGGCTTCCACACTGAATGGATCAAGGCAATTTTGAATGTGCAGCATTTTCTAAAGTGCTTGTAGGTATACAAGCTCAAGTTGCAAGATTAAAGGAAATGTAAATGTCTGTTTATTTCTGTGTCTCTTTTAAGTTTTAGCTTTTGGATTTTAGTAGGAAAGGGACCAACATCTAAAATTCTTGCAGTGCTAATACTGAGGAGACATGTGCATTATGTTGTGTGGACTCAATCCCTGTATCAGTGGTGAAAAGCTTAGATAGGGAGCATTTTTACAGATGTCTTTTGTTGACAGAATCCCAGGTTGCTTCAGGATAATCTATCTTAGCTTAGAAAATGATGAGCATTTAGTTGAAGGAAAGATTTTTCCTTGCCTGTATTTTAACACAGCTGCTTTGATGTTTCATTTTAGACTCTACGATTAAAATAGTTCACATAAAAGCAAACAAGTATTCCTCTAGAATGACATATATTGAGTCATAATCATATGAAATGTTCTTATTTGCAGACTTTTTTTCATTAATCAATGCCACAGTGATATTTGCATATTTTTTAAAAAATAAACAACAAAAAACAAGAGTGAAACAGTACATCCTGCTCCTTATATAAGCTAAAGATCCCCAATTATTGCCTTACATTTTTTTTTAGATATAGGATTTTCAAGTTAATAAAAAAAATGAAAGCACATAGAAAACATTTAGCGGCTTCTATTAAAATATGAGATTGTAGCTTAAATAGGGAGTTGTACATTTAATCATCAATGTAATTAGCTTAGCAAACAGGAGGGTGATTTGTCAGGATAAAGCCTGTAGGACAAGGATGTCAAGTTAAATTCCATGTGGGACTAAAATGAAAAACTTGGTGCATGACAGAGGCCAACCTTGGTCAGTAAATAAAAGAGGACATGAATTTCTAATGGCTCGGCTAATGACTGTACATATAAGATGGACAAACTCCGCACCATCACCCGTAGCTGATTTGGAGTCTAGTGGGTAGTTCCCACCACTGCCTTCTTAGCCGTATCACGTCTCCTTCACTTCCAGATAATACAAAAATGGAGCTTGAGGGTGGGGATGCCTTCATATGAGCTAACTAAGCCAATCAAAGCTTACTGAGATTGGGGCTGCCTTTAGTTAGCAGTGAATCTGCTACCCTCTGCCTTCACTTTTACCATGAGACCTCAGCTGAGGCCTTATGTTGGGCAAGCAGAGGTGCAAGATGCTAATGCTAAAGCTGTTTGCTATTCAATCAAAAGGAAGATCCCTAATTATTCATAATTTTAAGCTGTAATCAAATCTAAACAGATAAGTTACAAAAACAGTCACCCCCCTCAGAGTTGTCATGAAAATAAACTAGATCTATTAAACCTAAAATGTTTTTCTATCAGGCTGTAAACATGTTTATTTCTTTAGTAAAGTGGGTATTTGTAACATCAGAGTCAATGGGAACTTAATCCTTTCTGGAGAATTACGTATTGTAACCCCGGATTCTATGAGTCTAGTCACAGCCCTTAAGCAAATGGCCCCACTGGTTCTGTTGGGACTAAGAGCCATCAGAGGTGAACAGTGGAGTCGCTCCACTTATATACCCACAGGGGTGCCCACCATTGGTGGGCGTACATTTAAGTTCTTCATGATTGGCTGATGCTGAGATCATCCTTCCAATAGCAGCTAGCTTAAAGAGCAAGTCACCCCCAAATAAACTTTTTTTTGCTGATAAACTAAATAAACGAGTGTCTAATCGTGCTGCAGACACGTGTAGTCAATAATTTGGCACTTCAGTGCATTTTAGTTAAAATTTAAATATTCTGCCTAAAACTGGCAGTGTTGTGCCGTTGTCAGGTAAAAACTCTGCACTGTATTTAAATTTAAATCTGCCACCGCTATTGGCTAAGAGGTATGCTATGATGTAAACTGGTACATTATGATGTCACAATAATGTCGTGAGCCTGTGTGTGTATTTGTTAGCAGCTCCTTCTCGGTCTGCCAGGCAACAGCATTTGTTGCATTTTTCAAACATGAAGTGGGAGTGGACTCTGAAAGGGGTTGACTTGCTCTTTAAGGGCTGCAACTAGACTCATAGAATCTGGGGTTACAATACATAACCAACATTCCTTGACATTGAGAAACACCCATACCTCTCCCAACCAAACTGTTCAGTGCTGTTTCTGGTCAGCTGTCCCATGTGACTAATACAATCACTGAACCCCACTTTTAAAGAAATTGGTTAACGCTTTAACAACTTTAAAATCCTCACCAAACATTCACATTTTAAAGTGTTTTCTTTTTTTCTGCTCTCATCAACATCAAACAAAAGCAGCAACTGAAATTGTAAGCCTCATTCATTTTCAGAGTCCGTTCCAACTTCACAGGACATATAGGAGCTAAAGCAGCAGAGTGGAGGGGCTGTATCACCTTTCTAAATGCATTCTGAGACTCACAATCCAACTTTCACATTTAACTATATGCGATTTAGTCTTTATTCATCACTCACTCATACCAAGGTTTGACCTTCTAGGAGTTAAAAAGTTTTAAAATGTGTAGGAAAATAATTTTCAAACAAATAAAAAAAAACTGTGGATATTTGCCGCTGCCGGAAGACTCAACCCAAGGTGAACAGATTATTGTGTAAATATTATTTTCCAACAGTTAATGCCGAGCTGAACCACCACCATTCCCATGATTAAATAAACAGCCACTGCAATGCAAATGACTGTTATAATGTTTTTGGATGGGGGTGCTTTTGATTACTTTAATGTTTAGCGACACAAGCGTCTTTGCTTGCAGAGTTGTATTACGGCATGGCTCATAAACCGTGGCACTAACCATCCTCTACTGCTAGCATCAACATCTGTAATGGTGGATTTTGCACAGCAGTTTGTGTTTTCTACAGCGTGTGACGCGGTTTCATGGACACATAAGCAGGCGCTCTGACACTTTATGGCTGCCGAATGTCAATGTATTGACTTTGCTAACCCAGATACGGCTGTGATGCTCCATTAAACTAATTGTTTGAGAAGTGGTGGGGGGAACTCTCAGAGGGCATTCCACAGCAATTAAAAATGCATACAGTCACACAAATATACACTCACCTACATACAAGCAGAAAGTCAATGAGCTCTGCCCTGTGAGAGTGGTGTGAGTGATTTTTAAAGTAGTGGTTGGAGCTGTTTGGCTATATGTCAGCAGCTACACCTCTATCGATCCCCTCTGTTAACCTTCACCTCTCTCACATTCATCCCACCTCAGTCCGTGTAAGTCTCAAACTTGATCATTGCAAAAAGAGGAGAGCTCTTACAGCACGGGAGCAAATAAGACATATTTTAACCCTTTGATGCATAAATTATGAAATCTTCAACCATGATATTTTAAACTATTTTTTCATTCATCTTTAGGTGTGAATGAAACAAATTTCAACAAATATTTTTTGTAACATTTAATAATTTACAAATATTTTATTACATGTCCACCTCAATGGACAGTGTGCATTCTGAACATGAAATATGTTGGCTTTTTTCAATGTCCAAATGGAGGGGCTCAAATGCAATAAAGTCTTCAACAGCAGTGCTTAATAGCAAAATAAATAAACAAATAAATAACAATTTTGAGTACCTGTCCACTGTAGTGACCATTATGCATCAACGGGTTTAAGATATTTTTTTCCCTTTGTTTTTAACCTTGTCTCTGTCATCCTTACTATAATCACAGTAGAGAACAGCACGGGTGTCATTGCGTCTCCTGGGTGTCATTACATTAAAAGTTTCCCTGAGACAATAAGGAAATGACACTGGGCCACACATGAATAGGGGAATTACATGGAGCAAATCATGCAAAAGACAAGGCTATTTAGAAAAATCTCGTTGGCAGCATATAATTTAACCTTCCTGCAGCTCCAGCTTCCGGGCTGAACTGAATTTTATGCTTACTTGGCCATTGAGCCATGATTCAGGGGATGTTAATGTGCCACGAGTGAAGGACAAGAAGTAAATTACGCAACAGTAAATGGCCCAGCTCTTATAGTTTCTGTATATTAGGGTGATTTTACACCTAATATGTTTGGCTCGGCCCATTTAGTTTGATGTGAAAGCTGTTAAACGAACTTTAAAGTTCAATTAAAAGAGGGGGGAAAATATGTGGGTCTACTTTAACTCAAACTGGAAGGGACCTGTTGTTTAAATATTAGTTGGTAAAACAATCAAGTATACATATTAGAGATAAATTGGGGAATGCATTTGAAACATTGTCAATTTTTATTTTGGTTTTAGTTTTTGAAAATAAATAAAATAAAATAAAAAAACTTTAAGTGTTGGTTGAAAACAATTCACTTACAAAGCAATTATGTCCAAGGAGCAAGTTCTGTCTCACAGTCTGATTTTACTTTATTTTATTTTTTCTTTCAGGCCTCATGAGATAAAAAAATGAACCTCTTTCACGTGAACGCTTAACCCCAGGACAGAACTTTCCCTAAAAGTAACATGAAATGCAATAAAATTATTTAAAGTGGATTTAACACTGTTTGGAGATAAATAAATATATGATATTAAAGAAATAATTTGAATTTAAAAAAATGTGTGTAATGCAAATGTTATGATATCGTATAATATTTGCGGTATTGGGGAGTAACAAAATACTTGTACTGCCATTACATATTTAGAATACTAATTATGAGTAACTGCCTTACATTACAGTAACTTTTTAACCCTGGAGAATCCAAGAACCATTGTCTTCTTTGGAAACTTATGAACTACGCATTAAATGACTTTTGGGGTGTTCACTGAACACCAAAATATCCACTTTTTCAATATTAACCCTTTATTCCCTGATTTAGGATTTGGGTCAAATTTTACCCATAGGGCTTTAGGCATATGATTTTAAAAAATCACAATAACAAACACTGTCAATGTAAACCATTTTAAAGTTAGGTAAATAATTCAACCACACAGCTACATTTAACAAGTTTTTTTTTAAAGTTATTTGTTGCATGTCAGAACTGGATTCAGTTTGGAACAGAAGGACACGAGGCACAGTTTTCACAGTCACTGCATATCAGTTTTGAGGTCCTTGCACACAGTTCAATGATGGCAATGTTCCTTCATGACAGGCCAATGGGCGATTTGGTCGAAACGAACATCTGCACTCTTGTAAATTCAAACAAATTTTTGTGGTGAAAAAATAAAAAAAAATAACCCAAACCATGGACATTTGCTTATCCATGAACTCACACTAGACATTGTGGTAGTCTTTGAAGCAATTTCTTTTCTTGTTGATGCAGAGTGGAACCGCACATTTTTCAACGTGCATTTCAGTTTTGAGGTCCTTGCACACAGCACATCGACGGTCATTTTCCTTCTTGACAGGCCGATGGGCGATTTGGTCGAAACGAACATATGCACTCTTGTAAACTCAATCAAATTTTTGTGGTGGCGGGGAGGAGAGGCCAGAAGTTGTTGGCCCACCCTGACTTCTTGCTGTTCCAACTTGAACCAAGTCTTCAGCAACCAAACCCTGAAACTTGCAAAGTTTGAGTAGCTGCGTTTACATGAGCCAAATTTCCTCAATCTGATTGAAATCTTGGTTGATCGGAATTTCTGAATCTCTGTTCACATGGACACGAACTGAAATGATCTGATCATGCCGTGCGTACATATGCACCAAGCATTTAGTCTGATTAAATAGGTTGAGCATGCACAGAGTTGCCTTTCCCGGAAGAAAAATTGTAAACAAATGCCATGAAAAGAAATGAAAAATGTAAAAACACAAATAACTATTCTTCCTGCTTTCCTGGTCCATTTATTCAATTTAATATTTTTATTTAGCTCATAGAAGTTACGTTTTCTTCAGTGAATAACTGCAGATATATGCTTTGCTGCATTTTATTGTTGATTAAAATAAGGGAGGGTCATGTCTCTGCCTCTTGATCAGCTGGTCCGCGGGTCTGAAGTGACAGCTGTGCTGTTGTGCTGCGCTGTGGCACAGAGTGGGGGTGCGGTGGGGGGGTTAGACTCATGTTTTATTACTGAGCTCTGTTGTGGCTTATTATTAATAATATGTGACAATCAGCTGAAACTGTTGAGAAAAATCTGTTCAAACAAAATAACAGAAGATGTTCAGAAAGTTTAGAAGCCTGTGTTCATCATTAACGAACCACATCTCAGGTCATCTGCGTTAACCTGCTTTTAACACAGACTTTACTGTCGTCCAGAGTATTTAACTGAGGACGTTTTCCTACCCAACATCAGCCTCCAATCAGGTCTGTAAAGCCCATATTATCCTGTCTTCTTTACAAGCGTGTCTCCATCACCTGCTGCAGAAGCTGCTGCATTCAAAGCTGACATAAACGGGGATCCGTGCGCTGCAACCCCTGCAATAAACCTGCGAATTTCCAGTACAGATTTGAACATGTTTGTCGAATGATTTGTGCAATAATCAGATTTTTATTTTACTTCTACAAAATGCAAGTTCTGAATTACATATTACTGAAACGGGGACGGCTTGTCGTCGGATTTAAAAGCCGCCGCTCGTTAATTACGCCATCATTTTTGAAGTCAGGCAGTCCAAATGACAGCGGAGAGGCCCGCTTGCTGTTGCACACATGCCCAGTGGGCATTATTTAACCCCAACAATCCGAATGGCTGTGTACATGCACGTCAGTCGGAATGAAGAACGGAATAAACCACCTCTCAATCGGATTGAAATTTCAATCCGATCGGGCCGAATCAGATCAGAATATTCCGATTGACATGTTTACATGCAGAATTTTTTATCTGATTGGGCATTCAATCCGCTTAAGTACGCGCATGTAAACGTTGGGATTCCTCTGGGCCTCACAGTCATGCTGGTAAAGAAGCCATGTGTTGATCCCCTTAACAGACAAAAAATGCCAGAAAAGAATTATTTACCAGCGACGGGCCCTGATGGGATACTTGCAGCATGCAAGATGTGCATCCAGCATGTCAACTCCTCCCATGGAAGCGTTGTATTCCTTGATTATGTTTGGCTGATCAATGCTGATGTACTCTTTTTTGGACTTGTCCCAGCAGCAGGCTTTTCCCAAAGGCTCGGGTCCAGCATATGTTAAAGTGACTGCTTTTGTGTCTTGCCATTTCAAATGCACAGTATTGGTGTTGGACTCGATTCGATGATCATATGATCCACGGCCTTTCTTGGACAGGTCTTTGTCTGTCATCATGGTGCACTTTGACATGCATTTTATTTATTTATTTATTCGAACAGTTCCTGTGTAGTAGATTCCCTTTGCCAATAATTTCTCAAGGAGGGGCATTGAAGTGAAGAAATTATCAGCAAAAATCAGGAAACGTACTTTCTCTGCAAGCGAGTCGCATAGCTTCACCACAATGTCTCCACCAACTCCCAACTGACTCTTCCCTTTTTGCTCATTGGCACCTCATTTTCCCTGATATATATCAAAATCGTGCAGGAAGTCAGTGACACAGCAGCACCCCCACACTTTGAATCCCCACAGATGTGGCTTCCCATAGATGTACTGCCTTATGCCACCAAATTTTCCTTTGTAGGGCACCAACATCTCATCGATGGACTGTTTTTGGCGAGGTGCAATAGTCAAACATTGTCTCCGAAAAGAATACAAAAACCATCTTCTTAGCTTCCACAGTCGATCCTTTTTTACTTCTTCACTGGCCATTTCATTGTCTACAAAGTGAATGACAGAGTAGCTGGATGAATCGGTTGTGACTCATTATGTCTGCCACAGGCCGATAACGAACTTTGTTTTCCCAGTACTGACATACTCCAGACATTTGAACTAATCCCATCCTGAGATACAGTCCAAGAACTTGTTCTATCTCTTTTACTGAAGTGTCAACACATTTCCCATGCTTTTGAATACTGTATTGATTGGTGTGCTCAACAATATTTTCCAACATATCAAGGTAAACAAAGTGCCGAAAGTAAACCAGTGGTGTGTCTGTTGTGGCATCCTGGTACGACTCAACTTGTTCACCAAGAAAGTTCGCATCAGGCAACTCATAGCCTTTCTTTCGCCATTTATACGTTTTTGCGGCACGATTTGGCTCCATCTATACGCTAGCAGTCTCAGCAAATGGCACATCTTCATCACTGGATGAGTGATTGGATGAGTCACTGTCTTCAGCAGAGGATTCACCACCATCACTTTCATGCGGTTGATACAATTCATCAGAATCGCTGTCGCTGTCCAGCTCAGGGCCAAAGTCACTAGCATCAGCTTCGAGTTGATCCAATACGTGTTGTGCAGTGAACTTTCTCTGGTGCTTTCCCTGCCCTGAAAAGGGAGCAGCCATACTCCCTGAAAATATATATTTACTTTATTAGTCTCTGACCCTGTACTACTTAGGTAACTTAGTAAAACATATTATACAAATTAATTTATTTCAAGGCTTTTGTCAAATACAGGACTGTAACCATTCTCCATCTACAATGTCACTCAAAGAACCAAAGAGTCATTTTTGACCCGACAATGTTTAACCTGTACACCCGGAGGGTCATTTTTGACTCATGGTTTTTCAGCTAGCTCAGAATGGCAAATTTTTACAAAAAAGAGCATAAACATTTTTCTAGGCGTTCTGCAACTTATTACAAATTAGATTAACAAATAAAACACAATTTTACCAACCTTTGATTTGCTAAGAAGACGATTTTTTGGGGGGGGAATGTTTCCAGCCTAACAAAACAGCATGTGGTCAGCCATCTTCTAACTACCACTCTGGCTCATGTCAGTTCAATATGCATCCACTATGTCTCTTTGCAGGGGTCAGAAGTGGTACTTTGGGATTTAGAAGATAAATTTGACCGTTTTTTTTTCTTTGTACATTTTGAGCAGCGGCAATTAACAGTGGCCAAATTTGAACCCATGGGTTCTCTAGGGTTTTGAACATGGTATTTATAATACAGTTACGTTTATAATACCATTGGAATACTTGTGTGTTTTCCACTTTCAACCTGAAGATGAATAAGTACATTTCTGACAATGTGTGTCTCTGCGTTGTGTAGAATATGTAGTCTGGCCACGACCCATAGACAGAACTTAGTCAGGGGGTGGGATCTACGGTTGTCTTTTAAACTGTCTCCATATGCTATTCAACGTGACATACTCATCGCTATGGATGCCAGTCAACAAGGCAGTCTGCCAAACTACATCAAAGAAAATGCAAATACATCCTTTTTCTAAATAAACTTTAGAACCTCTATCTCTTCTTGAGTCAAAGAAAAACCCAAGTCAAAATAGTCCAAAGGTGATGAAGCCATTACTAATGAGCCATTGCCATATTGGTATCAGTAACATCCCGCCCACCAACAGAATGCTGTGAATGGTTGACTACGGAGCTGTGGCAATCTGAGTTTTGCTCAGTTGCACTAGCATCCCACCCAATTTGCTGGTAGAGGGCTGTGATTGGCCCACCAAACCAGTAGAGTGCTGTGATTGGACCACTATGGATGTCAGTCAACAGGGCAGTCTGCCATTGCATCATGAAAAACTATATAAAACATAAAATAATACATCATGCTGAGTTGGTTAGCAGCTCCTGCAGAAAAGTTTCACTTTTTTACAGAACGATAAATATAATCTGTTGACACTTACACAAATAAAAAACGAGGAGCAAAAACGAAGAAATTGTTTTATTTTTATTCAGTTTTATTTAATGTTTAGCATTAATTTGCCCTCCGTTGTCCTGTCAGAGTACCAACACATATAGTGACGATAAATGCAGTTTTTAAAGGGAAGAATTGCAAGTATTCAGAATACAGTACCAGGAATAAGCAAAGTAACAGAATATGTTACAAAATACATTTTAAAGCAGTTGTTCAGTATTCTGTAACTAAAAACATTTACAAAGTATTCATCCCAACACCGAATATTTGTTACAACTGCTGCCTCTGTGCTCCAGGAGCAAGGATTCAGGACCATGGACAGCACCATCTCCTGCTCCCTAGAGTCAGCACCCTGGACGGAGGCACGGAGTTCATGTTGCTGGTGATATTTAGCTTGCAAAAATCAGTGTAGTGCAAGAACATATTCTAATATATTGGCTTTACTTTGAATTGCTTAGTTTTTTCAGTCCCACTGCCTTTGAACAGAGGCCATTTAGGAGGCCATCTCGAACAGTTCTGTTGGTGTTATTTGGTTGTAGCTGGTGAGTACAGGTGTTGTTTTACTCTGACATGTGCTTACTGCTCTACACCAGCCTTCTCACTTAGCCACCTACGTGCACACTTGAAGTCTTTGTTTGAATTCTATTTTTCCCTGGAGGATGTTCTCTAAATAATGAGCACCTTAACATTGCATCACTATTATACAACTATTTGAGGGAAACAGGAAATGGCAGAGCATCCCCCTGGGGCTTATACCTTTAGTGTTGGACATAGTGTGCAATAAAATATCACATACATTGTATAAAAAGGGCATTTAATGTAGCCACATCAAGTTGCATGGTTATTTCAGGAGAAACAGCAGCTTTTTAAACATCTTACAGGTTTTAAGCTCAGAAGACGTTGTCCTCCTGGAAAGGATCATTGTTAAAAGCCAAACCTTAAAATTACAGCCATTTGTTTACCACATCAACGAAATTTGCCTGTAACACTGACAGTTCTCTTGAGATGTACCCAAGACTCAGGGGGCTTTGCTGTAATATATTATCAGAAATATGAATCAGCTTGGCTTAAAAGAACATGTCCATGCTGCAATAAACTTTTGGAAATGTTTATTTACTCATCGTCGTCATCATCGTCGTCGTCCGCTTATCCGGGTCCGGGTCGCGGGGGCAGCATCCCAACTAGGGAGCTCCAGGCCGTCCTCTCCCCGGCCTTCTCCACCAGCTCCTCCGGCAGGACCCCAAGGCGTTCCCAGACCAGATTGGAGACGTAACCTCTCCAACGTGTCCTGGGTCGACCCGGGGGCCTCATGCTGGCAGGACATGCCCGAAACACCTCCCCGGGGAGGAGTCCAGGAGGCATCCTGACCAGATGCCCAAACCACCTCAACTGGCTCCTTTCGATCCGGAGGAGCAGCCGTTCTACTCCGAGTCCCTCCCGAATGTCCGAGCTCCTCACCCTATCTCTAAGGCTGAGCCTGGCCACCCTACGGAGGAAACTCATTTCGGCCGCTTGTATCCGCGATCTCGTTCTTTCGGTCATTACCCAAAGCTCATGACCATACTGTAGGTGAAGACTGGGACGTAGATCGACTGGTAAATCGAGAGCCTGGCTTTCTGGCTCAGCTCCCTCTTCACCACGAAAGATCGGCTCAGCGTCCGCATCACTGCAGACGCTGAACCAATCCGCCTGTCGATCTCCTGATCCCTCCTACCCTCACTCGTGAACAAGACCCCGAGATACTTAAACTCCTCCACTTGAGGTAGGACCTCTCTCCTGGCCTTGAGTTGGCAAGCCACCCTTTTCTGGTCGAGAACCATGGTCTCAGATTTGGAGGTGCTGCTCCTCATCCCAGCCACTTCACACTCGGCCGCGGACCTACCCAGCAAGAGCTGAAGGTCAGAGCTGGATGAAACTAGGAGGACCACATCATCCGCAAAAAGCAGAGACGAGATTCTCCTGCCACCAAACTGGACACACTCCACACCACAGCTGCGCCTAACCCTAACTCTAACCATTCTGTCCATAAAGGTAATGAACAGAACCGGTGACAAAGGGCAGCCCTGGCGGAGTCCAACCCTAACCGGTAACAGATCCGACTTACTACCGGCTATGCGGACCAAACTCACGCTCCTCTGGTAAAGGAACTGAGTGGCCCTTAACAGAAAGCCACCCACCCCATACTCCTGGAGCGTCCCCCACAGGGTGCCCCTGGGGACACGGTCATAAGCCTTCTCCAAATCCACAAAACACATGTGGATTGGTTGAGCAAACTCCCATGCCCCTTCCATCACCCTTGCAAGGGTATATAGCTGGTCCACAGTTCCACGGCCTGGACGAAAACCACATTGCTCCTCCTCAACCTGAGATTCAACTATCGATCGGACCCTCCTCTCCAGTACCTTGGAGTAGACCTTTCCAGGGAGGC
Source organism: Nothobranchius furzeri (assembly GCF_043380555.1). Taxonomy (NCBI): domain Eukaryota; kingdom Metazoa; phylum Chordata; class Actinopteri; order Cyprinodontiformes; family Nothobranchiidae; genus Nothobranchius; species Nothobranchius furzeri. Next base: position 59,966,040 of record NC_091751.1, on the reverse strand, counting down.
TGAGGAGTGTAATTCCCCTATAGTTGGAACACACCCTCAGGTCACCCTTCTTAAAGATGGGGACCACCACCCCGGTCTGCCACTCCACAGGAACTGCCCCCGATGACCACGCAATGTTGCAGAGACGTGTCAACCATGACAGCCCTACAACATCCATAGCCTTGAGATACCCAGGACGAACCTCATCCGCCCCGGGTTTCCGCCGCTGTGTAGTTGTTTGACTACCTCAGCAACTTCTGCCCCAGAGATCGGACAGTCCATCCCCAGGTCTCCCAGCTCTGGTTCCTCCTTGGAATGCTCGTAGGTGGGATTGAGGAGCTCCTCAAAGTATTCCTTCCACCGTCCGACTATAGCCCCAGTTGACATCAGCAGCTCCCCATCCCCACTGTAAACAGTGTGAGCGAGTTGCTGCCTTCCTCTCCTGACGCACCAAACAGTTTGCCAGAACCTCTTTGGAGCCGATCGATAGTCTTTGTCCATGGCCTCACCAAACTCCTCCCACGCCCGAGATTTTTGCCTCGGCAACTGCCACTGCTGCACCCTGCTAGGATATCCAGTACCTGTCTGCTGCCTCCGGAGACCCACAGGCCAGCCACGCCCTGTAGGCCTCCTTCTTCAGCCTGACGGCTCCCCGAACCTCTGGTATCCACCAGCGGGTACGGGGGTTGTCACCACGACTGGCACCGGCCACCTTGTGACCACAGCTTGCAACAGCCGCCTCAACAATTGCAGAGTGGAACAAGGCCCACTCGGAGTCAATGTCCCCCACTGCTCTCGGGACGCGGTCAAAACTCTGCCAGAGGTGGGAGTTGAAGACCGTCTTAACAGGTTCTTCTGCCAGGCGTTCCCAGCAGACCCTCACTATGCGTTTGGGTCTGCCAGGTCTACGCGGCATCTTCCCCTGCCATCTGATCCAACTCACCACCAGTTGGTGATCAGTTGACAGCTCCGCTTCTCTCTTCACTCGGGTGTCCAAAACATACGGCCGCAGGTCAGATGATACAACTATATGTGTATTTACTGTCAAAAATATTAAACTAATCATGATGCATGTGTGATATAAAGAACCTGAAATGAAATGTCATGGAGGTTTATTTAGAGGAATGAGGTCTCACACAGCAACGAAGAAGAAGGTCTTAATTACCCAAATATGTCATTGTCTGAAAGGAAAAAACAAGCTTGACTTAAAGTTTGTAGATTATCTTCAAGGGTGAGGATCACATATCGTGGTGCTCTGAATTCAGATCAGGTGCTGGTCTGCAGAGAGCGATAATGAACTCTGTGACAAATTGAGCTTGGAGAGAATCACTCCGCTGAAGAATACAGAACATGTTTCTGCCACCGATATTATTAATAATGACTCTACATTTCGTTATGTTTTGATTTCAAATGCTGATGCAACAAAGAAAGACTTGACTGACATTTCTGTGTTTGCATCAACCCCATTAGATTCGCAATATTTCAGATGGGAAGATTTGAAATGATCACAGTGCATTACGTGGAGGTTAAACACAGCACCACACCACTGTGGGCCTCCTTTTATGCTGCCTCTGATGCAGTTTCTGCTTAGGAGAATGAAGCGCTAACGTTGCGGCCCAGCAAAGCAATTACACGACCTCTTCAGGCATTATTGAGGAGCGCCGCTGCTAACCAAATAAGTTTTTCACAGGGATCCCAGGGGAAAAGATCATTAAGAAATAGCACGGAATCTATTGGTGACGCAGTTGAAAGTACACTGGCTGTGTGTGTGTGTGTGTGTGTGTGTGTGTGTGTGTGTGTGTGTGTGTGTGTGTGTGTGTGTGTGTGTGTGTGTGTGTGTGTGTGTGTGTGTGTGTGTGTGTGTGTGTGTGTGTGTGTGTGCACAGTGAGTCGCGCATACCCACCGTGACCCAGGAGCCTGAAGAACATCTGTTCTGGTGAATGGGACTTCTTAAACACACTTCAATGAACTGATGAAGCTGCTAATGTAGTCTTGTAATGGAGACTGGTTGCCTCTAATGATGCTGGAAGGAGAAACCAGACGCCCGTCATAGATTTCCCTCCAATTCCTTTTTGAGAAGAACAGCATCAGCGGAAGAAGCCTCCCAAAAGAGACACCCTGATGGATCCTGTGCAGATAAATTCACCTTGTAAAATGCCTTGAAATGCTTCTTTTATCAATTCATGAAAAAAATAAATTATAATGGCTAAGACTCAAATTCAGCTGCCTGGATTCAATTTGCACAGTTAGGAAGAAGTTCTATTAAATGAACGCTGCTCCTCCATCAAAATTACTGCACTTTATCCATCTATTTAGATCATGGGGAAACTACAAGCTAGGATTTTTCTTTTTTTATTGTTTACCCAGCATGGAAACAGCAGAGGATTTCATTACAGTTAAAGCACTTGTGGTAAAACAAGAGTGACATGTTGACATGTGCTGCCCGCAGGAGAGATAGGACCATTTCCTGTTTGACCTTGATTAGGCAACATTCCTGGAAGCAATGTCCTTCTAACCAAACAACATATTTTTGTGATGACAGGTTCACAACAGTTCAGCCTTTACATAATTATTTCCCTTGATAATGGAGCGGGAGCATGACGTGTGCTGTGCGTGCGCACGCACACACACACACACACACACACACACACACACACACACACACACACACACACACACACACACACACACACACACACACACACACACACACACACACACACAAACTCTTACAATGCATTTTCCCCTTCTCTGTGATAATTCGTGTGCAGGAACTTGCAATATTTCCAGCTTCTACACCCTGTAAGAGTTCCTCTGTGACGCTCGTGCCCATGAATAATGAGACCCACACAATATGAAAGCATTTTTCATGTGGATAAGGACAGGAAGACATTTTATGACTCTGTATTATGTAGCAGATCTTACACTGTTTATCAAAAAGCCTCATATATAGAGGTAATTTCAAAAAGAGGGAGTGATCAAAATAAAGCATTGAGACTCCACATCTGTCCTTTGTTTTTACAAAGTGATGAAAGAACAACAAGGAGGAGAGTGAAAGCTGTCGTACTCACTCGTGGTGAAATAGTCCATGTTTGTTTAGCTGCGGAAAACTAGAGCGAATAAAAGAGGAAGCTCCTTGAATAAAAAGCAGCTTTGAAAGCAGAATGCTACATTTACCATCGACAAATAGTCAAGCCCCACAAGTTTACGGATGATGATAACAGACAGTATGAGGACAAACGTTGGCTGAAATGGGACAAAAAAATAAAAATCAATGTGAAAGACATCATTTGGCCCAGTGATTTTTAGGGCAAAGACTGGTGGTGTCTTATAAACATACTTTGTCAGTGGTTTTAAAGTGGATGGGAGGCTTAGCGGAGCGTTTGCTGACAAAGTCACACTGAGATGGGCGTTCCCACACGTTGATGTCAATGTCAGCTCTGCAACACCTCTTTTTGTCTATTCAGACATTAATCCACTTGTACTTTTGCACTTCACAGAAAATCTTTACTGGCACTAAATAAGATGAGCACTTTTGCATGCAGCCCTTTTAGTTAGCAAGCTGTCAGATACAGTCAATGCCAACATTCCTCCTTGTGCGATAGTCTGACTGCAGCCGCTGATGAGTTTTTGTGCACCTTATACTTTATTATTCTCCTGCTTTCTTTGCATGTCCTCTAGAATGTACACAATGACCTTTTAACAACTTGAAATGACTTGAATGGGAAACAATTTTTCCCATTTTATTAGATGTTTTAAACACTTTATAGGTGCTGAGAAATAAAAGAGACATTTTTCTGTAAGTACAGATGTACCATTTCTTTTTTCCACCATCTCAAAGCTGTTTTGCAGAAGACTTGCATACAAAACAAGATTTGCAATGATCTCATGTTTTGGACTAATGTGAACAGCAGTCATGACACCCAAATTAACCCAAAAATGCAAGTTTAAATATTCATTAAAATTATGGACGTTTTATCGTGACCCTGCCATTCCATCATGTTTCTTCTGTAGTGATCTTAACTGACTCTAACATGCTGTTTGCATTTAAGAAATCCTTAATTGTCACCATTCCCTTCTCCTCAGTAACATTTGAGAAGTTGAGCAAAGAAACTTGTTTGATTAAAGTCAGCTGTCCAGGAGAGAGCACTGAATGAGCATAAACATGACAGTTTTAGCACTAACACTCTTGCCTCTCTGGCTGCCAGGCGGCCTTTGGTTCTCCACCTGCCTGTTCACGCTTTATTGAAGATGAATGAGCTCTGGGAGGTCATTACTTATCATGTGAAATGGGCTTAAAAGGGATGGCAAAGCCCTTGTCAAGGTAAATGTGACCAATCACCATTAAGCTGAGCTCATTTAAAAAGATCCATTTTATGTTTAGAAACATGAGCTCATAATACGCTTTTGACTGCAGTTAATAAAACCAGATTTAAACCCAACTGGTTGTAAAAGTATGCACAAGAGTAGCAAAGTGTCTTAATTACTTTGCTAAAATGTGTTCAAACAACTACGTTACCATTTAAAATTACAATTAATCACCAAACCACATTTATCGTTATTTTTTACCAATGGCACTCTCTTTTAATACATTTAAATTAGTTATTTGTGGGAAATCTCATTATACCTAAAACATTCCCCAATTAAATGTTATGTTAGTAAAATTCTTGCATTACAGTGCAGTGTGGAAGATTTTTGTGCAAGGGCATATTCCCAAAGAAATGCAACCGAGTCTTCAATTTGTTTTGTTTTTCTGGTAAGATTAATTTGTAAGGTTCGAGTTTTCACAAACTTTTTTACTAGACTCATTCTAATTTCCTGCTTAAGTCGGCAGTTTACATTGTTTCTACGTGACAATGCCCTAATATGATACCTACCCCATTTAGCTGTATTTTTTCTCATAACATTGGAATTTGTTCTGTAATTTGGCTGTAATTCATTAAAGGTGTGGTTTACTCATTTATTCAATGTATTTGCAGCGTTTTCTAGTGTAAATGAATGCCTTATGAGTCATTAAATACAGCTACGATGCTACTGTTCTGAGTTGCAGGGGTTTGCTGGTGCAGAGGCGGGCTTAAAACAACAGGACTACTTATTATTAATGATATGCACACACCTTGCATCTGATTGGCTAACAGAACGTGTTCAGCAATGTAGCAAAGTCACTATCACCAAGACACTCTCCACTCTCTTTTGTGCGTTCATACTGTGTTTTTGTCCGTGATTGTTTACTTTTTTTTTTGTTCTTTTCTTACACAGTTTAGTAAAAGTTATTTGTTTACCTTACATGTTCCAGCTAGTAGCTCGAGTCATCCTCGGAGATCGCTAGTGATGGTGGCATCACTTCCTTTTATCCGTGGGCAGCAGAGGACGGTGTCGCCGTCTTCTGCCCGCGTCTTCCTTGCTGATGACACAGTCCCATGCGTGATCCAATGTGTATGTTCCATCGTCAATATTTATGGTCCTGTGCACATGCCTCCTTATCTCTATTGCTTTTTTTTTATTATCTATCTTTAATTTTTTGGTTGTTCTGTTTATGATCTGTGTGCCGTCCCGGTCCATTATGTTTCTTTATTCTACTTTCTGCTTCTTGCAGAGTTTGCATAGCATTTCGTACAAAACTCCACATAAGTCTTATGCAATGAAACACACATAGGGGAAACCATACGCCTACTCAACAAATGAAAACTAGAACATAAAAGCGAGTGCGAGAAGGAAACAATTCAAAGACACAAGAACAGCCAAACAAGAAGCAGGAAGTATCACGACCGATTTGGCAGTGAATGATGTCAGTGATCAGCGCCATTAAAAGTGACAATAAAAGTTTAATGCTGCCAAAGTGCACCATATTTTAATCAATTTGGAGGACCGGGAGAATGGCTGTCTGGTGTAAAATTTGGTGTTCAATGACCAGAAAGAGCATTGTTTTTCACAGTGCTCAGTGAGACAAAGTCTGTTTGAATCACATCATTTTGGGGTGATTTCTGCTGCATTTTTCAGTGTTGGGAGTTCATTTTAAAGCCGCGTAATCTCTGTTTATTTTCTTTTGCTTCCAGTCTGCTTCACCAGCTCCTTTTCCAATTTTAAAAGTGCTGGTAGTTTTGGGCGATGTCTGCCAATGTCATTTCCTGCTGAGTTACAACCAGTCAGTGAAATAACTAAAGGTTTTGCTCATCAGCTCTACCGGGCCTTTCTGAGGACCTAACCCAGTTCGCTTACTCCACTGGTTTCTGAAAATGGGTCCAAAAATGGTCATTTCAGCCTGTCCAAGTAGAGCGTGTCATGATGTTCTGGTAAAACTGCCACAAAGTTCGGATAGTGGAAACTCGTCTGTAGAGTTCTAAATTTCCTGCTGTTTACATATGAATTCCTTTTAGCGTGCTGTGCAGCTGGCCTGCAGCTATCTAAATCTGCCCATTAAGGACTGTTATTGTCAATTTAGCAGTATTGATGGATGGCAGAACTGACCACACAATTGATTACTGGAATCCACCGGCCAGTTCTATAGCTAGCGCTGCTTGTCACCAATGTGAATGTGAAAGGCAGTTTCAATATTCACAGCAGAGGCATTTAAATGGTGCAATCAGGTTTGTATCAACAGGGATTTGACCTCATCAGCCTTCAAACTGCCATGTAATTGCTGGTACCTGTAAAAAGGGCAAATAAACTGACAATTCAGCTATGGGTGAGAAGGAGTCATATGATGCACTGGTGCTAATCATTAACTTATGTTTTATGAAGAAAAAAAACCCTCCTGTGTAGAAGTATAATTTGCAAATTCCCTTCCTAAACAGCTGTGCATCTACAAAAGCTGCCATATGCTCATCAATGAATATGTTTGTCAAATTGGCCACTGTTTGAGGCGTTATTACAGATCTGCTTGTCAAGAGTAATGTGTGTCAGTTCAGCTATTATCACAATGACATTGTGGCTAGTTAGTGCCTTTGGTCCTAGCCCTTTTGTCAGATTAATATTAGGGATAATCATTACAGCTTCATTTAGACCAATGCTAATTGCATCCCTTCCTCGTAAGCCTACGTGGTCGGACTGGGAAGTGAGATGTCCCACATGCGGCTCAGCGCTCACTCAATTATCCTCTGAGTGTTTGTGTATGTAAAGATTTTGCAGTGGAAGATTCTGCTTGGAGCTTGTTAGCATTGTTTGTGAGTCTCAGACAGCACAAAGTATATTTAGCTGCAGCTTGGGGTGATTCAGTAATTACCAGTTATGACTCTGCCGTGTGTGTCACGACATTTAAATTCTGCTGTTATTTCTCTTCTGTAAGCTTGTGTATTTGGACAAAAGTTAACACTTTTGTTTTTTAGGCAGTAAGCGTTTAATGGTTTGACTCACTTGTAAAACTTTAGGACATTTGGGCCACGGTTGCTAGAATCTGGTCCAGTGTAGAGCGTCAATTAAACATAAAACAGGAGTTTAACACATATGTGATCAGGGAGCGATGGAGCCGGGGTTCAGCTCTTTGGCGCTATTGTGTTGTCTCTAGTTACATCACAAACACAGATGGAAGCATCCATTTACACGTAATTTTGGCTTCACTACTAGACGGCCATCTTTAGAGTCTGTGATTGAAAAAAGCACCCCATTAATGTCGAGACATTTATCTGTGCAGCTAATTTCACTTCTGCTCTTGTTTTAACTCATAACTCAAAGTATGACTGATTACCCAAACCATAACCCTACCTATCCCTCTATCCATAACCCTAACTATTAAAATTAAAAACAACAGAATCAATACATTTGTTGTTAATCTATTCCACTCATTACTGGGAACTGAAACCAGTACTGCAGCCAACCACTAGAGGGCGTTTGACACCCTTCACCTTCTAAATTCCTTGTTATGTTCTGCTGTATGGGTATTTTAAAACAAGATCCAAACATAACATTATGCTTAATGGTTTATAAAACAAATATGTTTAAACCAGAAATCGAGATTGCATTTGAGGACATGAAGAATAAATATTTACCCTTTCGAATCCCCTCATGCCCATTATACATTTCCTTTCCGATGAAATCACCTTAAGTGCTATGTCTTAACAGATCTGTGACACATCTTTTGAGTGACCACTCCCCATCATTACTTGAGTACAACTGCAGATTATTCATGCAAAGGGATAAAGTGACATAAGTAACTCATGTATATTTGAAACATAACCTCAGGTTTCCCCATATTGTTGTATGCTAAGTAACCCTTCGGGTCCTTTCAATTACCACAATATGCTTTCTGCTGCTGCCGGCAGAATATGAATTGACTCTGTGAGGACTGATTTGAAATGATTATACAAGCTAGCAACTAATAAAGGTAATGTGTGCATCTCTGGGTTTTGTAAGGCAACTTGTGTAATTACCCGAATCATCAATGGGGAAATAATGTAGATCGATGCAGGTAAAAAGCTTATAACACCTCACCCCTCCCCATCCATACCAATAAAAAGAAAAACTGTGAGATGGATGTAGAAAAAGAAGGAAAGAAGAAACAAAAGACAGATGACAGAAATGGAAAGACAGAGCACTAGGTGGAAAATGGCTGAACGTTGACAGCTAATGAAACTTAAGCCAAATTGAACCATCTTAAGATCCTTTAAAGTAGATGCTGTGTGTACTATGGAAAATGCAACAACGCTGATTAGTGTTATAAAAGAAAAGGACCTGAGGGCCGAAATGTTGATTGATTTATTAAAGTACAAAAGGTGTTGGAGTGTATTTTTCCCCCCACATCTTAGATTCAAGCTAATTTTAATTGCAACTTGCATCAGGATGCGTTAAACACCTCATACATTGCTTTCCACGCTACCATTAAGATATTTTAGAGCCAGCTGTTGTGTAAATCTAATGAATGAAAACATACTCTACACCTTTGATATCAGGTAATCACTAATTCACTCAAATAGATTCTCAATTATTGAAACTTTACATCCTTTTCTTGCCAATCAGAAACTGCAAGTTTATTAAAAGCGGCCTGGACAGTGATTTCTGACAGATTTCTGTTTATACAGCGAAAAGTGCCTCGCCTCTCAAAGGCTTTGCAGGACAGAACAAAAGAGGGACAACTTACCAACTGAGCATATTTATAGTTTACGGAGTGGGTTGAGTGTTTTAAGAGGCCAGGAGGCTCCTCTTATTGATTTACTGAAACCTGGGCCTGGACAATGATAATTCTCTGAATCAACAAGCAGTTTTACAGCACACTGAAGGGGAAAGGCATTTCTTTTAAAACAAAATGAGTAATAAAAGTAACACAATCAAAGACTGCAGTATGGATTCATGTTGTTTTCTTTTTCCAGAAAGCTTGGTCAATCCTCAATAAATTCTTGACAAAAAAGCTAAAGTTAATTCTGGGATTCTGACTCCAAATTAAGAAAAATACATACAGTGTTGTTTCTTGCTTGTTTTCAGTTGTGTAAAAAAATAAAAATAAAAAAATAAAAGAGGGGCACAAAACGTAAAATGCATCCAGGGGTTGGGTGGGGGTTGGGGGAGGGGGTCACAGAAAATGATTGAGAAACACTGGCCTAAGCCCACATTGCTGGTATTATGTTGGAACAATTTCTGCTTGCTCAGGTTGATGAGAATGAGTTGCAGTGATGCCTCCATGCATTTATTATTGATCAATTGTTTACACTGTCAAACATCTATTCATCCATCCATCCATCCATCAGTCCATCCGCCCTTCCATCCATCCACCATCTCTCCATTTTCTACCTCTTGTCCTGGTCGATGAGGGAATGCATCCGGGGGGAATCGCAGACATATCTCTCTTGGCATCTCTTTATCAGCTCCTCCTCAGGGCCAGTAAGGATATTCTTTCCAGTGAATTCAGATTCTTTTTCCTTCGGGCTTTTGTTAGGGAAACATGTCTAAAACACCTCCAAATGTGCACGGATTAACAAATTCTTTAACTATAGCAAGGTTTTCTTTAATTCAGTTGTTTGCAAATGAACCTTGGCTTCTCCATCCAGATGGCTGACAGGGTATCCCTTGTCTTGCTCTCTTTGCAAGTTGTTTTGATCACGTTCCTGAAAGTGTGGATTACTGTAAAACTGGTTGCTTTGATCTGAAGTTTTATTCACAAAAATGTATCAGTGAGGCAAACAGGGTTCCCGAGCCATCTCAGCAGAATCCTATGGAGGTTCAGCGTCTCTTGGCCATGTTTGGCTTGGATGTTAGGACTCCTTCCCCTATTTCCAAGGCTAAGCCTGGGCACTCTGCTAAACGAGATAATTTCAGACACTTTCAATGGGGATGGACCATTAAATTAGATCTTGATCTTTAGCTCAGCTTGTTCTTACTCAAACAGATCTCAGCAGTGTCCTTGTTGCTACAGACCATGCCCTGATTCAGAGGTCCATCAGAGTCACTCACCTTAATTTTTCCCAATAGCCTTCCAGTCTACAGTCCCTCCCAACATGCATCAATAATCAACAAAATGTGTAAAGGCATACGACAACGAGGCTCATATATCACTAAACGCAGTATTCAGAACTCTATAGTAGTGTTGTAGTCCTCGAGACCGGTCTTGGTCTCGAGACCATTTTTAATGTTCTTGGTATCGAGGGCATTTTTACTTGGTCTTGTCTCGTCTCGAACTGGGTGGTCTAGATTTTTTTTTTAGAAGACCGGTGGAGACCATTGCTGATAGGGTGGATACACTGCACGCTGCTGCACCACACTGACACACCCCCTGTGTTGATTTCCCTTTAAATCTTGGCTTTCATGGGGAAAAAAACTGAGGTCTTAAGCAACAGGCCCTTCATGTCTTTACTGGTAGAGTTTTAGGTGTGTTTGGCTACCAAAGAGGTCCACACTTGGCATGACATTGTTTTTAATTCAACTATAAATGATGTAATTTTATAGAGAAAAGACCAATTTTCAAGAATGTTAACAGAAATGAAAATGTGATTTTTTTTTTATTATACAATTTATTTGGTCTTGGCCTCGGCTCGGTCCTGGTGCTCTCAGATCTCTGTAATGTAATGGTCTCGGGTAGTGTGGTCTTAACTACAACACTACTTTATAGTCCATCTTTAACAATCTAGTAACAAAAACTGGGTTTCATTGGTCAGTTAATGGACACTTTTAAAAATTTGAACCAGGGGAAATCATGAAGCTTCCATCAATAAGGAGAGTCAATAGCACCCAGCCACAATATGTCAGCCCAGGGTTCTAACTTCATCTGGCTGTAGCTCACTCTCACATTTAAAACAAACACGATGAGAGCTAAAGCATCTTCCTTCTGGATTTTCACTTCACCACCAATGAGTGGGTGGAGAATGTGAGCAGGGCTAAAAAGTCTTTTAGCAGTGCGTGTTGTTGACAGGCTTTTGTTTTCTTAATTATTAGCCAGTAGAGATGTTAACAGGGGTATTGATGGGCCTTAATTGACCATATGGCTGTTTGTTTGTCCAGCTGGAATGTGGCCAGAGAAAATACTGATAAGACCTCCATGCACACGCACACACACACACACACGCACACACACACACACACACACACACACACACACACACACACACACACACACACACACACGAGTGTAACATGCTCTGTAGATAACACACACACACACACACACACACACACACACACACGAGTGTAACATGTTCTGTAGATAACACACACACACACACACACACACACACACACACACACACACACACACACACACACACACACACACACAGAGCATGTCAATAGTAGCGTTATTAGTTCCTGACCACAGGCCATCAGAGTGTGTTTCAGGACATTAATACCATTATGCTACACTCTGTTATTTTGCTGACCCTGCTGCTTACTAATCTGTGTTTGGATGTGTCAATGTGTGTGTGTTCGTGTGCATGTGTGTTTTGCATCGTGGCTTCCAACCACCTGCTTGTTTAAGACTCAGCCTGTAGGCTCTTTTAGACAGAGAAAAGCCAATTACTTCTTTCTCTTTATTTACTTTAATCAGATGCACTTTAGTTCCCCTTTTTATTGTCTTTGCTTGATTAATGCTGTCACACTTTTCTACCTGCAGGTCACTTTTGCTTTTAATGCTAAAACAGCCTTTTCTTTACCATTCCTCCCAAGCGTTACAGCCAGTGAGGGGAGCACGTTGGGTGAAGGCCAGGTTTACTAATCATCTGCTGGATGTTTTGAGAAAGCCAAATAAATTATTAACAGCTACATGAAGGAGTCAGCTCGAGCATGATGATCAACCTTCTCCTACTTTCATCATGAAGTCTCGGTATGTTGACAAGCTGTTTTAAAAATCCTTAACCTGCCCCCCTTCCCAAAACAAATAAAATAAATCCAGGATTGAGATCAGTTTTTGTGATTCAGTCGTGTGTCGGAAGACTTTGGACAGATATCAGGTTCCATGCAACTCACCAAGATTTCACCAAGGTTGTACTCAAATTGCTTATTCAGTCTAATTGTTATGGGTTCAAACCTGTTTTTTTAAGTTAAAAACCCCTGTTCTACCGTCGCTGACTACTGAAAACATGTGAGTTGTGAGTTACTTTGCAGTAAACTGAGTACTGTCAGGTCAGCAAGAACACACAAACCTTCAGATTTTGGATAAAACAAAAATGTATATGTTCTATGGGTTAATTAACACATTAATATGGTATTCAAATGTACTGGTAACACACACACACACACACACACACACACACACACACACACACACACACACACATTCTTCAAAACATCAAAAGCCATTTATTGTTGTTGTTCTCCTGTAAAACTGGTGCTGCAGCCTAAATGTTTCATGAGTATTTCTATTCTGGGTCATGTACAGCTTTAAATGCATGTTACAGTTTATGCAATGGTAAAAATGTTATTAAAAGCTATTCTGATGCAGCCGTTTATTTATATAAGGTCTCATGCACCTTTGTGTCAGTGCTGCTTGTTAATTTAAAAAAAAGCATTTTTTTAATTCTATTTCTGTCTACCCCTCAAATTTTTCAATTCTTCTCCAAAGATACACAGAACAAAAATATAAACGCAACACTTTTGTTTTTTGTTCCCATTTTTCATGAGCTGAACTCAAACATCAGAAACGTTTTCTACATGAACAAAACACCCGTGACTCAAATATTGTTCTGAAATCTGTCTACATGTGTGTTAGTGAGCACTTTTCCTTTACCAAGATAATCCATCCCACCTCTCAGGTGTGGCATATCAAGTGGCTGATTAGACAGCATGAATATTGTACAGGTGGGCCTTAGACTGCCCACAATAAAAGGCCACCCTAAAATGTGTGGTTTGATCAAACAGCACAATGTCACAGATGTTGCAACCTTTGAGGGAGTGTGCTATTGGCATGCTGACTGCAGGAATGTCTACCAGAGCTGTTGCCCTACTTAAATTAATGTTAATGTCTCTACCATAAGCTGCCTCCAAAAGCGTTTCAGAGAATTTGGCAGTACATCCAACCGGCCTCACAACTGTAAAACACTTGTGACCACACCAGCCCAGGACCTTCATATCCAGCATGATCATCTCCAGGATCGCCTGAGACCAGCCACCCAGATAGCTGCAGCAGCAATTGGTTTGCATAACCAGAGAATTTCTGGACAAACTGTCAGAAACCATCTCAGGGAAGCTCATCTGCATACTTGTCTTGCTCTTCGGGGTCTGGACCTGACTGCAGTCTATCGTCGTAACCGATTTGAGTGAGCAAACACTCACATTCGATGGTGTTTGGCACGTTGGAGAGGCATTCCGTTCACAAATGAGCTCATGAAAAATGGGAGCAAAAACGAAAGTGTTCTGTTTATATTTTTGCTCAATGTAGTATTGAAACATTTCTCTGCAGTCGAACTTCAGTTTCAACTCTAATCTCTTTTTGGTAGTTTGCCTTAAGAGTGGCCCTAGTGGGTTATTGTAAGTTCATGCTGCAAAATGCCAAAAAATAATCTAATTGGGTGAAAAGTAAGTGGGAAAAAAGTAGCTGAACAAAGAATTAGACAATTTATTGCATTTGTTATTATTATTTTTATTATTATTATTATTATTATTATTATTATTATTATTATTATTATTATTATTATTATTGTTTAAATACATCTAAACATCATATTATCTTTTCAGTTGTAAGTTGAGTAAATGTTTTTCTTACACCACTGCACCATATCTATTGTTACTCTTGTGTGCTGTCCTGTCATGTCTGTGTCTTGAAGAATGCACGAGAAAAATACAAAAATTAAAGCTCTCTTGATCTCTTAATCTTTTAAAGAACAGGGGGTTCCTCATGTGAAAACTAAAAACAAGTGCTGCTACTTTCTATAAGTGACAAAAAGTAAAGCTTTGCTGTGATTATGATCCTCAGTAACGTTCTCATCTGCAGCTGCCATCGTTAAACCTGGCACTGCTCTTTGTCACAGTGACGTTAGAACGTCTTGAGTTGAAGCTCCTGTTCTGCATCAAACTGTCTCGTTGACTAAAGCTGGTGGAAGTTTTAGATTGAAACCACATGAAGAATCATAAATGGCAATCCATATAAATATATTTACCATAACATAACCATTGACGAGCTGGTAAATGTCCAGACTGAGATATCTGGCATTCTCCTGACTCTCTTCAGCCAGCATTTTGTCATTCATATGCAAAAGCAGCCCTCATCAACACGAGGATGTCTCTGTCCTGCTTCTGTTCCTTTGTTCTTACATACATCTGTCTCTTGTATGTGTGAGACTTTGACTGCCTTCCTGTTTTGTCAGCATCAAACCACTTCCACTCTTGTCTGTCCAGCTCGCTCACCTCCACACTCAGCTCACCTCTTTGCAGCGAGCGAGCCTGGGTTTTATTACGTTTTTGCAGGTGTGCAGCTGGTTGGCTGTTACCGCTGACTCGCATAACAACACTAAAAGGTTAGTGGTGAGCATATGGGGTCGAGGAATACAGCTGGCCTCTAATGCTGATGGACCTTCACCAGCTCGGAAGTCTGCCGGGGGCCCGGCCCAGGTGCATGGCAGCATATGTGCACACGGAACCCAAACTGCAGAATCTGCACTGCTACACACTTATAGATGTGCAGACAAAATGCGAAATAGAAGTGTTGGCCAGCCCCGATAGAGATTCCCAGCTGTAGTAATTGCAGCACGGTGATTCTGCTGCTGTACTGTGGCACGGAAAAAAGAAGGTTGTAAATTTGTCTGAGTCAGAGAAAAAGCAGCATGGACATTGGCTTTCCTGGAATGAAAATCACTTAAATGAGTCAGGAGGTCAGGCTGCTTTCACCTCAGCATTTGGCTTGGTCACTCAGCTGTTGGGTGGCAACTTAAAAGAGAGAGAGGGTTGTTGTGCATTTTTCGACACACCCTGCCTAAACACTCTCCTGCCAACATGTCTGTCCTTGTTTCCCCTTCTTCTCTTGTCCAGCCTCCTCCATGTTTCTCATTTTCTACTTTCCCTTCCCCTGTCTTGTGCAAACACAGCACAACAACTCTTTTCCTGCTGAGCCCAGTGAAGTTGATGAGAAAAAAAAAATCCAATAAGCATAAGTCTCAGCTTCGCTTTACTCTGTCGTCCCTGAGATGTTATTTAAGCGTGACACGTGGTCGATTTCTCCATTCCACCTGGATGCCCTGACACTCCCGCTCGTCCGTTACCTCTCGCTCCCTCCCCTCCGGTATGGATTCGATACGGCCGCCTTCCTACCTCACCTTCTGCTCGCTCGGATTCGGTTAGTGAGAAGGGTAAATAGGCAAAGGGTGTGTGAATAATGCAAGACGAACGTTAAATGTCAGGACTAAAAATTCACAATTTCCCTCCATTGTCTTGCTGACATTCACAGCATGTTTTATGCATTTTATAATTAGCACTGGCGTCTCAGAGGACGAGGCTAGGTGGAGGGGTTTAGGAAACTGTAGAACTTCACTGGAACACCACATTTTCAACACTATTTACAAAGATTACCAATAAACAAGTTAATATTTTCCATATATTAACCCTTTGATGCATAATGGCCACTACAGTGGACAGGTATTCAAAATTAGTATTTATTTATTTTTGCTATTAAGCACAGCAGTTGAAGACTTTATTGCATTTGAGCCCCTCCATTTGGACTTCAGTAAGTCAGGCCGACATATTTCATGTTCAGAATGCACACTGTCCACTGAGGTGGACATGTAATAAACTATGTGCAAATTAAATGTTACAAAAAATATGTAAATATGAAATTTGTTTCATTCCCACCTAAAGATGGGTGAATTTTTAAAAAAAAAAAATCATGGTTGAAGATTTCATAATTCATGCATCAAAGGGTTAAAAACATATTATATTGCTTTCTGTCTCCAGGACCAATTCAATTCTATTTTATATAGGGAGGCAACCACCTCCTTCTTGTGTACTTGTTCTGTTCAAAGGGTTAGGACTGTTTCTCCCAATACACACAGTCAGAGAAACTATTGCACAGCCGACCGCGTGCTGGGAAGGGTTTTCAGGTTATCTCCGTGACTTCAGGAAATAAGAAAACTGGATTTTTCTTTAGCTTCCTTGGCAATGGTTCTGTTTTCATTTGAGGACTGTTTTAACTTTT
Source organism: Nothobranchius furzeri (assembly GCF_043380555.1). Taxonomy (NCBI): domain Eukaryota; kingdom Metazoa; phylum Chordata; class Actinopteri; order Cyprinodontiformes; family Nothobranchiidae; genus Nothobranchius; species Nothobranchius furzeri. Next base: position 59,949,520 of record NC_091751.1, on the reverse strand, counting down.
CAGTAAACAAAAAAATTATAATTAGGAGAGAAATTTTATTTTATGGACAAATAAGATTGAGAACAGGTGGAATCTTTATCAAAAGAGGAATAAACTCCAGTAGAAAAAAAGAAGATTATGTTTTGATTAGCAAACTCACACATTCTTTTCATAACCCACTGGCATGACCAATACACTGACTGCGGGGGGCCCTAGGCATGCAGGTGCCAGCCCCCAATAGAAAATGACTTAATGATCCTCAAGGAGACTTAATGAATTTTTATTAAGTAAATGCAACAACAAACTGTACGCTTGGCACAAGCACTAATTAATTTTGTGTGTGTGTGTGTGTGTGTGTGTGTGTGTGTGTGTGTGTGTGTGTGTGTGTGTGTGTGTGTGTGTGTGTGTGTGCTTGGGGGGGATATCTTGCCTTGGCCTTCAAATGCCTTCAGGAGGGTCCTGGGTGTGGGACTGAGTTTTGAAAGTGATCAGAATTTTATCAAATACATAGATGTGGTAGATATATGTTTTAGGCTTCGGCGGTATCCAAATTTTAATCCCGGCCATCTTCCTCCACATTTTACCACGGTGCACTGTATTACCAGGACTAATTTAAAAATGATAACGTAAGCCTCAAGTAGAATTATCAAGCTGTTGGTTTGGACCTTCACTGTTCAGAAACTGAATAACAAATACCATTACCAAACAATAACAACACAACACACATAATATTAACAACTTAAAAAAAACGAAGCTTATACAAACACTTTTCACCTGAAAAACCAGCATGTTTACCTTTACTGGCTTCAACCTCTGACTGCTGAAAACCCGCTTCGATGAGCTTGTGGCAGACGCACTGTTACTTTAGGGCTAGTCGCGACTTCTGGGGAAGGCTGGCTGCTTATTTCCACCAGACATGCGCATTGTCAGCTATTTCAGCTACAGCTCGCTCGTCTGCGGTTGTGACGGAGCGTGAGTCTTTCGCTGTCATCCTTTGTTTGCACAAATTAGCTGATCAGTGTTTACCGGCTCTCCTTTAAAGTTTGCTTCGAACCTGAAATACTCCCAAACTGCAGAAGTTGTGCTGTTTTTAGACACCAAGTCAGCTGGTGCGTGAGCTGCCATTTTTCCTCACGACACGTCTCTGCACTGTCGCGTGATGAAATCACGTTCCTAAACTTTATGGAACGTCTCTCAATGTTGGCCAAAACACTTTAAACTCTTTGAGTAAAGCAGAAAATTCAATCACGGATGTGTTTCATACATTAAATGACTTTTATTTGTCATTTTCATTTAATCCTCATACCTTTTCACTTCATGAGTTACTTTTGAACCATGCAGATCAAAGGGATCCATCGAACGCGAAAACAGTGACAGGAAGTCACCAGAGCATAGGTTCTGAGCGCTAGCCTAGACGGACGCTGAAAGTCCACATAAATAATGTAATATAGGTTGAAACTGGATATTTTTGGGCCCCCCTTGGTGTGTAAGTTGAGTGTTTCTATGGGAGCCCATCACCCTTTCAAGAGTCGGGTACCCCCTAGCTCCCCTGTAATTTAAACCCTGTTCAACCCTTGTAGAAGAGACATTAATAGTAGGGTTTTTGTTAATAAATGAACAGTGTCTGTGCAGATGCCAAATGTGTTTAACAAAAAAAAACATTTTTGTTAAATTGGTTGATTTCCCTACATGATAAATTTTAAATGAAAGACCAACTTGACCTGTTCCTCTCTGCATGCCGGAAAAAAGCTTTCTAAAATCTGGCTGTTACCTGGATGACATAATACTTTCATGATTGCCTTTTCAGGTCTAAACTAACAAGTAAAATTAACTTTAAAGCACTACGAACCAGGTTTCGGATAAGCAGATATCATACTTACAAGCTAAAAACAACAAATCCCAAATCAGAGCTGTGGTACCTACAGAGCATGCACAAATAGATGGACAAATTGCATTTATAGAGATTAATTTCATACTTTAACAAAAACAACCAATTCTCTTGATGCGCTGCAGCTTTTACCCTCATAGGGATGTTTGTTTGTAGAAGTAAATAGGCAAACTGTATGAAGAAATATTGATTCTGACAACAGCCAGTAGATAAAATACCACAAATATAATGCTAATAAAATATATGGCACTTCATTGTCTTCATACAGAATCTGCAGCACACTTGACTAATTTTTAAAGAGAAACACTAATTGTGTGTGTGTGTGTGTGTGTGTGTGTGTGTGTGTGTGTGTGTGTGTGTGTGTGTGTGTGTGTGTGTGTGTGTGTGTGTGTGTGTGTGTGTGTTTGTGTGTGTCACACAGTAATCTCACAACACGGTGCAAATTAAAAATGCTCCACCCTAAGTGATGTTTTTTCATGTCTGAGCCTGCATTTATCCACCTGAAATTAATTCTCTAATTTGTTTGTAAGATACAGAGGGAATTCTTGAGATCCCAATCCACTTAAAGCATCTCGTCTGCTACTTTACATATCTGTTCTGAAATGCTGATTTGTCCCTGAAGACTCCTCCCAGCAATCCTGCTAGTCATTAGCATTGAAATGAAGAGCGAATCTCAGCTTGTCCTTGGGGCTCAGCAAATTTTCCTTCTTTTTTTTTTTCCTCAAGTGCCAGTTTGGAAATGTTTGTGCCGTCTGTGTTTTCCTTGGCTGTCTAATGAAAGTAACATTAGGAGGTAGATTTTTATGTTGGATTCTCAACCGTCACACGCCGAGTGTCGTGCGACTCGTGCTGTTGACACCCACTGACATTTGTCGGGGAGAGTGATGACATGTTTGTCCAAACACACAAACCAAGAAACTGAAAGCTGCCAGACTTGTCACTGTGGTGCCATCGCAGCCGCTCCGTGTGAAACAAATGCTAACTTTCAATCCCAAAACTTTTCACGAAGTCACTTTGCATTCCTCCTCAAGGCTAAAAAGTCTTGCTCACCTTCATTAAAGATGTTTTGCAATAACTTTGTGACGTTGGCAACCTTTCCAAGTCTTAGCTGCCGTGACTGAATTCATTATCGACACAGACTTTTGGATTTCAATGTGACTAATGTGTTTCAGCTCCAAATAATAGCGTGTTTTCCAGAACTGTCAAAGGGAAACAGTTTGTAGAAAGAATACCATTTGGTTAAAACATAGTTGCATCGTTTAAATACATGCTGCTGCTGCAGAGCGTTACCCTTTTGGGACAGTTTTTTGTAGTGATCTGTTTTATTTTTACAATAAGTTTGCTCATTAAAACCAAACTAAACGTAAATGCATACACTATTAAACTTAATTCTTGAAGCTACACTAAATGTAGTCTTTCATTTATTGAAAAACTGGTATAAAGTTACATTTATAACCACTCTGCAACTTTAACCAATATTATCCAGTTTAGCTAAACGTATAGACTGTTTGAAAGTTGGGCGGCTTCCATTTGTGGTCCCAATAAGACAGAATATTTATTTATTTATTTATTTTTTATTTATTGACATATCTTTATAAGGAGGATTGACCTCTTAAGATGAAGCATCTCATATTCAAGCGGGTCCTCCACTATTTCAAATCAAGCATGTACAAAACATCAGATCGAAGATCACAGAGAGCGTTACAACCTCAGTATATATAGTCAATGGTTACAACACACACACACACACACACACACACACACACACACACACACACACACACACACACACACACACACATACACACACACACACACATACACACACACACACACATACACACACACACACACACACACATACACACACACAAGGCTCAACACCTCTACAGACATGGAGTAAAGACAACATCAGGTTTTATCTAATAAACAAACATGACTGAAAAATAAAAATTAAATACATGCACGACCAGTGAGAGCAGAAGTCAAGAAAACATAATTAGTAACATAGACAAATGTTCTGAAAACCATCACTCAGGGCTCTGCAACACATTTTAAATGAAGATATGGATCGGAGAGATAAGGGAAGACTATTCCAATCATAGGGGCCTTAAAACAAAAAGCATATTTCCCTTCCTCTCCTTTAACTCTAGGAACAACAAAAAGATCTGATCATTATGTTGCAGACCGTGAAGGGAATTGTAACGTACCAAATGTAACTTAAGATAATCAGGGTGGTTAAAATAAAAGCTTTTGGAAATAAACTGAATCCAGTGAAACTGTGTACATGCCAGAGGTTCAGTCCTTGAACTAGTGAACACACTTCAGTCATCCAGAAGGTTGAATAGCTTCAACGTTCAGATAATAATAATAATAATAATAATAATAATAATAATAATAATAATAAAATGTTGTGTTACGGTAAACACTTCAACAAAATGACTAAACACAAAAAAAATAACTCATTTCTAAAACTCCACAGTCACACCACTGATTAATAAAAATAAATACTAACATAAAATACAAGTCTACTTCTTACAAGTGATAAATGCCCTTTCCTTTTTGGTGACTGCTGGTTTGTTAAAAATAATGTTTATTACTTTATGAACAGAATCATGAAACCCTCCAATGTTTTTGGGAACATCTGCAATGTTGCTGGTTGTCTTTAATTGTCCTAAAAGAGAAAACAGAACCTCTTTCAGACATTCTTCACTGACCTTGAGTACTTTACCCACGATTTTATTTGTTTAAAGCAAACCTGCACAACACATTTCTGTGATGGGTGAGGCCTTGTCTTTGGGAAAAAAAGTTTTTATTCATCAGTTTAGAGCTGACTTTCAAAATGTTGTACTTTGTTTTGAGAGTGAAATAAAGTGATGATGCAGCAATAATTTCATAACCCAATTCACTGGAGGATTCATTTTAACATAACCCTAACCCTAACTATAGGCACATGTTTGCCATGATTGAAACTTGTGCTAATAATGTCCAAGGACAGGTTTTTTTTTGACTAATATCAACTTAGGACTGAGTACTTCTAACCATTGGCCAGGGACGGTTATGTCTAACCATTGATACTGCAATGCTAAAGAGCAGGTTCACTGAAAAACCATTTTTTACCAAATGTTTTTGTAATAAATAAATTGAGTGATCGGTCACTCTGAGTTTGACATGCAGGCTGAATGTAAAAATAGTTTTGTACACTTATTTCCTGCAATAGCGTCTGGTTAGTGAGCAACAGCCTGACAGATCATGACGAGGGAAGGCTGTTGTTGGTTTAGCATTTAGGAAACGGTAGAGAACATCCCGGCAAGTAGAAGCTAACCCTTAGCATTAGCAACGCAGCAGAACTCCTCCAGGCCTGTGTGATTTGTGGAGATAAACTATCAATGTTACAAAGTAGTCAGTGGGAAAGTTGCATTGCTGTTAGCCAATCAGAGGAAATACTATGTCTAAATATCAAGAAATAAGACTCCAAAACCTGCCGTCTGAAGCTAATTTCTCCTCCAGCTGACTTCTATGTCCTGAAACATGTGCACCAGAGCTTTTTTCACCAGAGAGTAACTTACAAGGCATTCAACCCTACTAGAGACTACTGCATATGTGTTGGAGATATGGTGAAGTTCACCTTTAACATTAGATCATTTCCTTGCTGTGCTTTGAAATGTGGACTTCAGTTTTCGTTTACCTCCTTGCATTCGGTCTAGCGTCTTGCCCAAGGACACTTCCACATGTGGTGGGGAAACTGGGATTTAGCCACCAACCTTTTGACCAGCAGCTGACCACACCTCCTACGTAGATGCTTGAAAGTCACAGACAAGCTGTTGTGGTTAAAATGAATGAAGTCCCATTCGTAATAGTTTAAATGTTGCAACATGTGGATGTCGTGTTTATCAGTCAATTTTAAATAATTCAATTCCTCTAGACAACGAATCAGCATTATTGTTGAAGCCAAATATGTTTGTGTGTCTTTTAGGCCAACGAGAGACGACTGTCAGAAGAAATGCTGGTCCCAGGTGCCCTAGCGCATCATCACTGGGACCATGGCGACTCCTTGGCAAATAAAAAAAGAGAGGTGCTTACATGGCTTCGCCAGCCTTATTCGATGGTCGGCGTCCTCCTTGATGCTCTTATGGTTGCCGTGTGTGTTGCTGTGGCTGCCGTGGCCCACCAAAGCTGAGCAGCTGAACGGCGGGGGACCTGGTGGAAAGGTGCCTCACAGTTCCCTGTCATCTGCCGCGTCTTCGTCACCTTCCTCGTCCTCATCATCACCTTCCAGCTCCTCAGCATGGGGCTTCAACACGAGGCAGAGTGGGGGGCAGCTGGACTGGCTGCTGTCCGAGAAAGGACCCTTCCACAGATGTCCGGAGTACACAGAGTTCAGAGAGAGGTTCCAGCAAGGGTTTTCTACAAGATACAAGATTTACAGGTGAGAGGAATGTGTGTGTGTGTGTGCGTGCGTGCATGTGTGTGTGTGTTTGCATCAGCCAGAAACTGTACACTAGGATTTAAAAGATACAGGTGCTGGCCAGTAAATTAGAATATCATCAAAAGGTTGAAAATATTTCAGTAATTCCATTCAAAACGTGAAACATGTACATTATATTCATGCAATGCACACAGACCAATGTATTTCCAATGTTCATTACATTTAAATTTGATATTCATAAGTGACAACTAATGAAAACTCCAAATTTGGTATCTCAAAAAATTAGAATATTCTGAAAAGGCTGAATATAGAAGACACCTGCTGCCACTCTAATCAGCTGATTTACTCAAAACACCTGCAAAGGCCTTTAAAAGGTCCCTCAGTCTTGTTTTGAAGGCACCACAATCATGGGGAAGACTTCTGACTTAACAGCTGTCCAAAAGACAATCATTGACACCTTGCACAAGGAGGGCAAGACACAAAAGGTGATTGCTAAAGAAGCTGGCTGTTCGCAGAGCTCTGTGTCCAAGCACATTAACAGACAGGCGAAGGGACGGAAAAAATGTGGTAGAAAAAAGTGTACAAGCTCTAGGGATAACCGCACCCTGCAGAGAATTGTGACGACAAACCCATTCAAAAATGTGGGGGAGATCCACAAAGAGTGGACTGCAGCTGGAGTCAGCGCTTCAAGAACCACCACGAGGAGACTCATGAAAGACATGGGATTCAGGTGTCGCATTCCGTGTGTCAAGCCACTCTTGAACAAGAAACAGCGCAAGAAGCGTCTCGCCTGGGCCAAGGACAAAAAGGACTGGACTGATGCTGAGTGGTCCAAAGTTATGTTTTCTGATGAAAGCAAGTTCTGCATTTCCTTTGGAAATCAAGGACCCAGAGTCTGGAGGAAGAGCGGAGAAGCACAGAATCCACGTTGCATGAGGTCCAGTGTAAAGTTTCCACCGTCAGTGATGGTGTGGGGTGCCATGTCATCTGCCGGTGTTGGCCCACTCTGTTTCCTGAGGTCCAGGGTCAATGCAGCCGTCTACCAGGAAGTTTTAGAGCACTTCATGCTTCCTGCTGCTGACCAACTTTATGGGGATGCAGACTTCACCTTTCAACAGGACTTGGCACCTGCACACAGTGCCAAAACCACCAGCACCTGGTTCAAGGACCATGGTATCCCTGTCCTTGATTGGCCAGCAAACTCGCCTGACCTTAACCCCATAGAAAATCTATGGGGTATTGTGAAGCGGAGGATGCAATACGCTAGACCCAACAATGCAGAGGAGCTGAAGACGACTATCAGAGCAGCCTGGGCTCTCATAACACCTGAGCAGTGCCACAGACTGATCGAGTCCATGCCACGCCGCATTACTGCAGTTATTGAGGCAAAAGGAGCCCCGACTAAGTATTGAGTGCTATACATGCACATTCTTTTCATGTTCATTCTTTTCAGTTGGCCAACATTAGAGAAACAAACATTTTTTCATTGGCCTTTAGAATATTCTAATTTTCTGAGATACCAGATTTGATGTTTTCATTGGTTGTCACCTATAAATATCAAATTTAAATGTAATAAACATCGGAAATACATTGGTCTGTGTGCATTGCATGAATATAATGTACAAGTTTCACGTTTTGAATGGAATTACTGAAATATTTTCAACCTTTTGATGATATTCTAATTTACTGGCCAGCACCTGTAGAGCGGGAGGTGATATCTTCGCTGAAAGCTGTGTAAGCCTGCCAAGTTGTGCTAACCTTCCATTTTGACCTTTGACCCCCTTAATGTAAAACATGAAATCCCGTTGACATCTCTTCTCATAAGATGCATGTCTCTGAGCTGAGTGGAGTAAACCTAAAGCGAATCCCTAGGCATGTTGGGATCAAAATAGCCAAAAAGGTTAAAACATCTAGAACATAAAAGAAAAACCCAAAATGGCAAAGGTCATATAAAAAAACCAGGATACTCTCACCCTTCTATCCCAAAGGCTTTGTGTTGTGGAATAATTTGAATAAATTAATAGAAATTTGTTTGTTTTTTTCATTAAAACATTAGTAAATTCAGTTCCGCAGCTGCTTTGGTCTTTTAAAGTGAATGTTTATTCATTTTCAGAACACTAAAAGCTTGATAGGTCAGAATCCAGTTATCCATCCATCCCAGATGAACGCTGCACTTGCAAATTTCTGAAAACGCTGCATGATTTTTTATTTTTTGTAAAACACAAATAAAGCTGTTACCAATTCAAAGTAAAGCTCAATCAGCCAAATGCCAGCTGCAGAGGTTAAAGCAAACATTACAGGGATGAATGCTTTGAAAATACCTCAGTGAACGCAGACCTTCTATGTTTTGCATGTTTTTTATGCAACAATGCCTATCTTAAAAATTCAATCAGCATTCTCAGTGGGAGAACCTGTAATGAAAAGCTCTTTGAAATTACTTTCAGTCCCCCAAAAGGCATTACTGTCAAACAGTTTTTTTTTTTTTTTTTGGTTCAAGAAAAATTGCTGGCTGGATTAAAAATATACATAACTTCATCTCCAGCAGCGACTTTTTAGCTGGTAAAATCTAACAGTAATGGAACAGGAGACAAAGAATTAAACATGTCCTTTTTCTTTTTGGGATTATTCTTATCAGTTTTAATGCAATGTCTTAATTTGGTGAACAAATAACTTTATATTAAGCTCTGTGATTAATTTGGTTTTGATTATTTTCAAAGTCCGAGTTCCATATACTTTGATCAAAATATTATGTGTCAATGGCAAACAACTTAGGAATTAGGACCTCTATCAAATTCAAAACGCTGGAAGAAAGAGACATGTACACCTCAAGGTGCACTTTGGACTGAACGGCGTTAGATATTCTGCAGCATTTAAAAGAAAACATGCACATCTTCTGTTGCTGTAGCAAAAACTGTCTGATTTCATAGAAGTAATGCATATTTATTAGGGGTGTAACACTATTGGCATTATTGGCAATATGGTTGTAGTAAAATGACCATCATATTGTTGTGGTCTTGTCAAATATATTGTACAGAATGTCTTGAGGGAAAATAACACTTTTCAGTCCGCTCCACCAGCGCACCGCAATGTCAACTACATAGAACATGATCCTTTGCTTCTGCATCATTGGCCAGTGTATCAGATGGGGGTGAAGCAGAGCTGGACTTGTATTGTCAAGGAACCACCATCTCACTATCTGCTTGTCCTTTGAAGTGATGGAGGAGTAATGCAGAGCAATACCCACTGCTGTCATCATTAGCCAAGAGGTATCTTTGTATAACCGCTACCTCAAAACCTAGTGAAAGGGTATTTTCAACAGCAGGAGGCATTGTTACTGCTCAGAGATCTGCCCTCCTCCTCTCAAATGTTGACATGTTAATCTTTCTTTAAAAAAATAACTGAAACTGGAACAGAACCCTAGAAACTAGAAGATTACTGTAGCTTACCTTCCACACCTTTCCCTTTGGTGATGCCTGGGTATTTTTATTTATTGAATGGCTTGTTTTACAATGCTTTTATTTTTGCTGTTTATTTAGTACCTGGGTTGCCTATTTTATAAACATGTATTGAGATGTTACTTGAAATTTGCACTTTAGCATTGGCTTTTCAGGCTGTTCAAAATGTCATATATGTAATAAAGTTGTGTCAGGACGTGCCGGTGAGTGGAGCGGAGGTGAGGATCCAAATGCAGGGGAGAAGGCAGGCAGAAACGTTTTAGAGGGATTTTAATCACGGATACACGGGACATGCAAACAATGAGGCAACAAGAGACACAGAACTGGAGGGATTTAAATACAGGAGGGCTGGGAGCTTGGGTGATTGGGAAACGAGAGGCAGGTGGGAGCAATCAACAGAGACGCAGGCTGAACCAAACAGGGAGACAGGACAAGGCGTGACAAGTTGAAGGCAAATGTATCAATGACCGCTCAAAGCATGCTATGTTGTGAATCTTATCGTTAGCCTTCCCACATTATCACAATAAATATTGTATTGTGAGGTTCATATTGTGACAATGTCATATTGTAAGATTTGAATATTGTTACGCCCCTAATATTCATCATGAAAGGTTTACAGTTGTCAGTAAACTAGTAGAAGTTGTGAAAAAGAAAAGAAGGAAAATAAGCATCTGCTAAACTGTTGCTGAGGGCAAAAAGAGGGCAGGTGTGTCAGGAAAAGTCTTAATTTATCGTCTCTTCCAGTGATTATTGCATCTACACCATGTCAATGTTTTACAACTTTTATAAAATTTCACTACTGCTATTTTACTTTAGAACAAATTATGTCAGAATTGCATGAACAAAGATGAAAATATACCTCCCACCCCTAGATACGCTGACCTGTTTTGGGTGGGGGTGCAGTGAGGTAAAGAAAAACACACACTGTTATTGAGAATCAAAATCTGTTACTCTTTTTGATTATTAGGTGAATTAGTAGAATGTAGCACTACTTATTGAAGTGTAATCTGTCAGATTTTATTTTTGAAATATATTCCTGAACAGGATTCCACCTGAGGAAGAGCACTTTTGCTGTTATCCAATAAGACACTTGCTGTGAGAAAACATTTTACTCTTCTGTTCTTTCAGTGTTGTTCTGGCTGTGTTTGCGACAGTTTGTGCGGGAAGAATACCTGTGAGCCAAATCTAAATCTGTGCAAATTGCTTAAACTTGCTGATTTTCATTCATTAAGTCACTCATTTGCTTTGTGAATCTCAAACTGCTCCCATACCATATCCATTTGTTAAGTGCTTTTATGACAGCATTACTACTGACCGATTGTTCGCTTTTAGGCATGATTAAAAATGGCAATAGAGCGCACTTGCCTAACTATGAGTTCCTTAGCTTTGGGGGTTCAAATAGAGAACGCCCTATCCCCTGAGGACTTGCAATGTGCCTCAGGGATGGTGAGAATGAGCTGATCTGCAGACGAGGGTGGAGAAGGACAGTGGAAGAGATGAAGCAGCTCAACCAGAGGAGCCAGACCGCTCAAAGATTCTAATGGAAAAAGCAGATTTTTAAAGCTGACACTGAACTGAAAGGGCAACCGGTGGAGAGATTTGAGGATAGATGTAATGTGCTGTCTGCTGTGAGAGCTCCAGTCTGAAACAGATGGTGTTAATAAAACAGCAGCTTTACATCTTTAATGACTCTGCTTCACTATTTGAACTTTAAGGAACACGTTTACTGTGGATCATTTTTTTTCTCTCTATTTTTCAGTTTTGAAAGACAAATGGTCACACTTCACATGGCTGAACGTAAAAAAAAATAGCCTTCTACCTTTGATCCCTGCATTAGTCATCGATAGAAAATAAGAAATGCTCGGATTAGAAAAGCCAGTCAGATCTACGTCGCACTGTAAACTATTATTCTTGGACTCACCCATCTTGTCTCATGACGGGGAAGGATGTTGTTGATTTAGCATCCAGGAGAGAGTAGAGCATGTCGTGTAGAAGCTAACCATTACTATTAACAACCCCACAATATGGAAGAACTCCCTCAGGCTTGTGTTATTTGTGGAGGTAACACTTCATCAAACAGAATCGGTGTTAGAGCCACGTTGCTGTTAGCATGCCTGATGTCTGAATAGCAAATAAGACTCCAAATCCTCCCATGCTCTGCTCCCCACTCCTCTGGCTCACTTCTAGTTCCTGACACAGGAGCATAAGACCTATTTTCCTACAGAGATTGATTCACATGGCATTCATTTCTTCTAGAGAACACTGCAAATGTTTAAAAAAATGAGTGGACTTGATCTTTACTAATATTGGACACTTTATTGATCCCCTTGGGGAAGTATTCTCTGTATTTGACACATCCCCGAGGAGCAGTGGGCCAACATTTGTATGGAGCCTGGTGGGCAACTTTCAGGGTTCAGTATCTTCCCCAAGGGTACTTTGGAATGTGTCCTATGGGCCCTGGGGATCGAACTCACCTTCAGATCAGTGGACAACAAGGAAAGATGTGAAGTCAAATCAGCTCTCTGATTCATGTTTATTTCTTCTTAAACACAACAATGTAATGCTGTGCCTTTACCCGGTTTTGAAAATCCAGTAAGAGTTCGAACAGTCCATCAGTTCTGGAGGTGGAGGCAAAACCCTCCTCGCTGTGACTCAAGGGTACTGCATCCGGGACTCATAAAAATAAAAAACAAAAAGCTGGACCCAAACAACAGACCCAGAAACCTAATAACAACCCCAAGCCAAAAGGCTTTCCAAATGTAACAGTGTGAGCATCCTGTCACAATCTCCCGATAGATCATGCGCCCTGGCTACTTGGCCAAGGGGATGTCCCTTTGGCTGACTGGTTAGAGCGTATGACTCTCACCCGGGAGTCTGGGGATCGAATCCCGCCCGGGCCCTCGTTTACTCCACCATGCCACACAAATAACAAGCCTCAAAATCCAAACAGACCCCGGACCCCTCCGCCAGCTCGTGGAGGGGACCCTAAGTCACCACGACCAGGCCGCGATAAACATTGTGTTTCTTTCAAAGGAAAATGGGGTTCGCCAGGCTCCTACAGAAGAGATTCGCCTCGCCCAAGCGAGAGACGCACTACTTCTGGCCAAAATTCACCGCGTAACCCTCGCAAGTCTACAGTCCTGCCCCAAGGCCGAGAACTGATTCTGGGAGTCGATCTTCAGAAAAAATTCACGCCCTGGGTGCTGCACTTCTTGACCTGTTGAAAGATTCGACAGAACGTGAGTTGGTTCTGTGCATCTCTGCGGTAGAACCTCCTCAACCTGCCTGTGGCTCGGTTGTGGAAGCAGGTTCTGCAGAGGAATCACCTGCCACAACGGTGCATTCACTGACACCTAAGGTCTCGGTGAGACCTGCTGTGGTTGCTTCTGTCAGTGCTAGTTCTCTAGCACCCACAGAACCTGCAACCAGACCTAGCCAACCTAGCTCACCGATCAGACTTCCACGAAGAGCTCTCGGCAGTATCATCCGTCATGGTCCTACGGATAAACCTTATATTCCGGTGACCCTGGAGGGGACGCTGGACTGTGAGGGTGTCCTGGACTCCGGTTCAGATTATACCATCATGTCCAGCTCTCTCTGGGAGCAGGTCCGCATGGCTGCAGCTGCACAGGGTCGCATCTTAGGACTCACGCCCTGCGCTATGGACATCCATCCATTCTCTTCAGACCAAGTACCCTTGTCAAACGTGGTGTCCATCAACTTTATAGTGGGAGACATGTTTGTGAGCCATCCAGTGTTTGTGACTAACGTTGAAGTGTTTCCTTTTGTGTTGAGAGAGGACCTGCTCCAACACACTAAAGCTGTCATTTCACTCAGTGATTGGAAACTCCAAACTCGAGTGACTCAACCGATGCCCTTGGCCTCCCTTGAGCACCTCATTACGTGTTCAGGCGGTGACAACAACAACGGCGCCGCCAAGCTGGTCGATCAATCCAGTACCAGTAAGGTCATTGACATCCAGATAGTCTGCGTCGTCTCTGCAACACCACTCCACATGGAGGTGGGGAAAACACCTACCCTAGTGGAAGTTGGTGGTTGCGGTGACACACCACCTGAGACTCCGCACCCTGCGGTGGGGACATCACCTGCCAAAGGGGGACTGATGGTGGCGCTGATACTCCGGCTGAAGCCCAGAACCTTGCGGTGGGGACTCCTCCTGCCGAAGGACAGGCTGATGACGTCGCTGACACTACTGCACTACGGCAGGCGCTGGTGACCTTTAGCCCAGAGGTTGGTGACCCACCGAAGGCGAGGTTGTCCGGTGCCCTGTACCACTACTGGTTGACCCCGATCTCTCTGACTGCACCTGCGCGTCGACCGAGGGCCCTCCGGAGCGCCCACCTGCGCCGAACCCTCGCAAGGCTGCGCCAGTCTACAACCTACAACTTTCCTGGTTTCTCAGTTCATACAAAGTGTTATCTAAATCCCTGCATTAATAAGTTCCAATCTTCTGATTTAAATAACCCAGTGTCCGCAAGATGGATTTCATACTAGATATGAAATGTTGATGTCTTGTGGTCCTTAATTAAATGTAAATTACTAATGTTACAACAATAATACAGTGATGTGCATTTGTCTGCATCCATCTCTTTTCCACCCTCTCTGTAGCTCTTTCGCTGCCTCAAGCTGAATCACGTGGAAATGACAGCCTCTCTTACAGGTGAAGGGGGAGAGCTGTATAGAATGACAGGTAAAGGTTGTGTGTTATTGGGTAATGTGACTGAACTTAATTCAGCAGGTCACTTTGAGGGATTCTCTTTATCTCAACTTTGACTCTGGCAGTTTTTGCCCCAATCCTTTTTTTTTTTTCTTGTGTGAGTTTTTATTTCTCATTTAGCATTTTTGGAAACATAGATGTTGAACAAACAAGTTGGCGCGTTAACGTTTTTGTCATAGAGTTGATGCTGAATTTCCGGTCCCTTCCAATTTGGTTTCACACACAGGTCAGATTTGCCAACAGATCTAAAAGCAGTTTAGCAGCAAACTTTGTTATAACTAACATTTGTGTCATTCTCAAAACTTTTAGCTACAACTGTAGATTTTCTGAAGGTTTCATTAATTAATACGTAACACTTCCTCTTCAACAGATGAATGAAGAGATAAAAGATCCAGACGAATTAAATAATGGTGCAGCTAGACTTCCATCAGAACTATATGTTAGTGTGAAACGAAACTAGCTCAGCAGTCACAGTTAACACTGCAGCTCCATGACAAATGTATGTTCTCTCTGTGTTTAATCATGCCCATGTGACCTTGCTGATTATCATTAAGGAAAATAAGGGCTAGCAGGTGTTTTCTGCAATAAATTCTCACAAAACAAATGTAAAATTATCTGCTCTGATCAGCCATAAAATGCCCCTGTAGTCTGCAGGGTTAAACCAGCTGCCACATGTTGGCAAAGAGTGTGTTTGCTCGTGTGTGATCTTGGTGGGAAAACCTCACTGTAAGTCAAAAAACAAGGGGTTCCTTCTCTGTGACAATGACTTATAAGTTTAACTTTGCAGGCATCAAATTAGGACAACCAGACCTGCAGGACAGAACATCTGTGAAATAGGTTAGGCTGCTCTCAGAGCTGTATTTAACGAACAACAAGTGGCCAAGCAGAAACAAGCTATTACTCAGGAACAGTGCCTTCAGTAGGGCCAATGAAACTAGACTAGAGAGGTTTCAGTGCAAGATTGTTCCGTAATATATTACAGTCCTGTCACCAGTTTAGCAGAGATAATGAATCTCTAACTACATTTGATGGCCTAAATGTGTGTGTGTGTGTGTGTGTGTGTGTGTGTGTGTGTGTGTGTGTGTGTGTGTGTGTGTGTGTGTGTGTGTGTGTGTGTGTGTGTGTGTGTGTGTGTGTGTGTTTCAAGTGATACTTCTGCTATCTGACCTGGAATGTTCTGAAAAATGATGCTTTTACATTAAATTTTTATTCAAGTCAAGAAGATTCACCACAAAATAATTAAGTAGGAACCCAAAACAAACAAGATGAGGATGCAAAATCCAGTTGTAGACACATGAAAAACCTGCAACATGGAGAACAGTTGGCTCAGAAATTATAGACTTGTGATATCTTACAAGATAGTTTTACTTTTTAAGCTTTACTAATATGATCTGTGGAGGGGACTGGATTGATTAAATTGGAATGTGGAATAAAAAACACAAGAAAATTTAATTTACCGACTTTGATTACTGTATGAAAAATGAAGCGACACTGGGTTTGAAAATAAAATCTCTTTTTCTAACCAGTCTTAACAATTTTCCATTTAGTAACAAAAAAATTGTGACTCACATCAATTTAATGGAATAGGTCATTTTAATAGTATCCAAAAAAAAAAATTACTAAATTCAACTAAATTTGAGAAATTTTATCATTTCACTCCTGAATCAGCCTTTTACCAATTTTCCTAATCAAAGTTTAGCCAATTACAATAAATTGGACAAACAATCTGCTGTTTTAAAAATGCTTCTCAACCGAAAAGAGATGTAGAAATAAAATCTAAAGTTATTTTTAATAAATTCATCTAGCAGATTGTCTATTAAGTTTGGCACTTTCATTTGTTGAATCTTAATGTAATGATTTGATGATTTTTCTATAACTGTTTTTAATATTAAATGAATCTTTTAAACTTCATTAAAAAGTTTTTGTGACTCAATCAAAAAATAAACTGAAAACTATAAATCTCATTTCATCACCTAAACTTGATCAAACAGTAATAAAAACCAAACAAAACCAAATCTTAAAATTATATTAAATACAAGAAATAGAAAAGAATCATCTGAGAATGGTTTCAGACATGTGATATCTGTTATGAAACTCCTGTTTCTTGACACCGTCCTCTCCAAACCTATACTCTGTGTATTTCTCATATTTCCTGTAGTTTCCAATTCTGGCCTATTTGCTCTCAATGTCTGTAATTGCTCTGGCAGGTAAGTCAGAGTAAAAATGTTCAGGTTGTCTTGCCTCGAGCTAAGAGCAGGTGATTAAATCCCCACAGCTTCAACCAAAACATATGTTCCGTATCAAATCGAGCATCACCTCAGAGTCAGTCTTGAAGATGCAATCTGGGTTGAATCTTTTCAATTCTCATCAATCTGAAATGACTACAAAGATCTGCAGAGGGATTGGCGAAGGGAGGGTGTAATGTTCACTTCTACCTCTGTTGAATTTGAAGTAGATTTGGCTGCAGATAAAACACGAGATGATGGTGAGGGTGTCAGAGCTTAGGCTGTTGGTTTTTTCAACATCAGAGACTAAACAAAAAAAGCTTAGCGTGGACAGAGCAGCGGGGCTGAAACAGGCCTGTGGCTCTCTGATGGAAACAGTCAGGAAGTAACAGCCTGCGCAGCAGGATGCACTTGCCTGTTGAGCACAGTGTGAGTGTGTTTGTGTGCTCTAGCTGACCACCGCAGCTCTCACAAATTAATATAACACAATTGTGGGTTGGCCAGTGGCCTGCCATGCACAAAATTACACACATATTGGGGTATTTCCAATCTGCAATGCTAAATTTGTAGTTTTAGAAAGGGACGACACAAAAGAGCTGCTGCATAAATTACTGCTGGTCCTCTTACCAACTGGGTTCAAACACATCAGTCAGAAGAAAGGGAGAGAAAGGTTTACTTCAAGTATATAATTCCTTGATTGCACCATATGTGATTTATTTTATTTAACTCTGGAGAACAATATATAAAACTCATACAAAATCACTTTGTTAATACAAAAAAGAGCCATAAGAATCATTACTAATCATCAGTAGTTATAGAGCACCGTCCGGTCCATTATTGGCTGAGTTAAGAGTATTAAAGTTTCCAGATTTAGTGGATTATAACATATCAAAATTGATGTATGATGCTCACAAAAAATCCTTACTAATAAACATTCAAATGAAATTTGAAAAAAGACAAAGTTGCTACAATTTAAAAGGGTACGAGATATTTATAAAACCTAGATTTGGGACTAAAAAGTTGGAGTGCTGTGCTTCTGTATATGGAGTCAGGATATGGAACATTCTGGAAAATGTATTGAAAGAGGCCAAATCAGTTGTAATGTTCAAAAAGAATGTAAACAAGTACATGTTAAGAAATTATATGGAATAATCTTGAGTGTATTTTCCTTTTTAATTTTATTTTTTCTGTATTGATCAGCAATGATTTCTAACTAATGTGTTGAAACTCCATTCAAGGACTGATAGTTAATTAGTGGCAAGCTGCTTGGCAGCTATCTTAGTAATCTTTGCTAGTGAGTACATTTTTATTTTTGCTAAGGGTGTGAATGGGGCAAATTACATATACGATTCTCTTCTATCTGCTCCTTTTCATTTAAGTAATGTAAGTTGAATTCATTCTATTTATTATTTTGTAAAGTTACTATGTTTTAAGGCTAAAATAACAAAATGACAAATACAGACAGAAGGATAACCTCTTTCTTCTTTTTCAATGCATTTCATAACCACCTTGTATCAGAACAGGACTCAGTATTTGAAGATAATCAAAAACTTGGGTCAAAAATGCGGTTGTAACATCTCTAGATATAAGCCAGCTCTAAAAATTAAAACAATTATTTATGAACTAAAATTACCTTCAACTAATGATACTAAATTATGTATGTTTCCTAGTTTATTATGTTGTGCGAATCCAAAGGTCTCATATCTGAATTTTGAAACTTGTAACATGAATCTGTTTCAAAGTTTAGCTCTATAAGTGCCCCTTTTTTAACTTTGAGCACCTGCCCCTTCTAAGGTCTCTGCATGGCCCTGCACACACATGATGGTATATCTATACTTGTGAGGACCCTTTATTGACTTCCAACCATTTTTGTGACTTTACTCTACCAATTATTGTGTTTTATTTATTTATTTTTACTGTGAGGACCTGCCAAATTTTCCCACAAATTCAAAATGTCCCTTTTTTAGAGGTGACAAGTCAAAGGGTGCAAGACAAACACACACACACACATATACACACACACACACACACACACACACACACACACACACACACACACAGTTTTTATCACTTAAGAAATATCTTCAAACTGTGAAGGTTGGTGTCAATACATTAACTTGAAATAGTTGTCCATGCTTTTATCTCCTCCTGTCTAGATTACTGTAACAAACTCTTCACGTTTTAACAAAAAAAAAGCCCTTGACAGCCATCACTTGGTCCAAAACTCTGCAGTGAGGCTCCTACCTGGAGCAAGCAGAAGAGCACACATCACTTCTATTCTAATGTCTCTGCACTGGTTACCAGTTAACTTTAGAGTTCATTTTAGAATCCTGACTATTACTTTCAGGGCTCTACTGTCATGCTGTGGGTACTTCACCCAGGACATGAAGAATCACATGAGAGATAAGTGAAAAAATACAAATGTTTTATTTTAAGGTGAACAGAAAAAATAACTAGAACTAAGGGTGCTGCTTCTGTGAACAGGAACAGGATGGTACCAGAATCTATGAGGATAAAAACAGAAGGTAAGCGAGGCCAGAACCAGAGAACCAGGAGAATATGAGTCCGTAACTAAAAGATCTTACGGTCCAAAACCAGGATTAGAGCGGAGACGAACTGGAAGAGGTTGGAACTGGTGAGATGGTTCTGAGCGTGGGCAGGCGGGCAGGTGTGGAGAAAGGAGGCCAGAGGATCCTTGAGTGATGAGACGTGTGACAACTCCAGGCAAGGTAGGTGGTGCAGAACAAGATACCATGTGAGAGTATCAACCGGCACTGGGGTTGAGTCACGCCACTCCTTAAATCCACTGCACCTCCAATTAGTGGAATTCCCAACAGCTGAGATGACTGCCGCGCCCTCCTGCAAACACAGAGCTGACACACCTCACCAGTAGATGGAGTCAAACCGTGACAGTGTCCCCCCCTTAAGGGACGCCACCTGGCGGCCCAGCAGAGGAGGAGGAGGCGGAGGAGGAAGCACAGGATGCCTCAAAGTCCTCAATCAGAGAGGCATCCTCAATCCAGGATTGAGGAATCCACTGCCGGTGCTCGGGACCGTACCCCTCCCAGTCCGCCAGGAACTGCCGGCCGTGACCACGTGGTCCAACATCCAGGATGCAGTGCACTCGGTAGCCGATACCCCCGTCAGCGAGGCGGACGGGTGGAGGCAGAGCGCCAGGAGGGATCAGAGGACTGGACACCACCGGCTTGAGGAGGGAGACATGGAAGACAGGATGTACCTGCATGGATGGAGGCAGTTCCAAACGGACCGAGACAGGACCCAGAACCTCAGCCACAGGAAAAGGTCCAAGGAAGCGAGGGGATAATTTCCTGTTGGACCCACGGACCTTGATGTACCGGGAGGAGAGCCAGACCATCTGACCTTGAGTGTAGGTGGGTGCCGGCCGCCTGTGATGGTCAACAATCCGGCGGTTGCGCTCAGCAGTCCGTTGGAGCGCTGCACGGGTCTGAGTCCATGTGCGGCGGGCTCGGCGCAAAAACTGAGGAACTGAGGTGGAGGAAGCTGAGTCGGAGGGAAACCGAGGAGGTTGGTATCCTAGTGAGACTTCAAATGGGGACTGACCTGTGGATGACGAGGTGTGGGAATTGTGCGCATATTCCACCCATGGCAGCTGCAAACTCCATCCGGCAGGATTGGAAGAGCAGATGCAGCGCAGCATAGCCTCCAGTTCTTGATTCATGCTTTCCACCTGCCCGTTAGTCTGTGGGTGGAAGCTGGAAGTGAGACAAACCTTAGCACCCAGGCGATTGGCGAAGTCAGTCCACACGCGAGAAATGAACTGGGGGCCACGGTTGGACAGGATCTCGCTGGGCAGTCCATGTAGTCGGAAGAGATGTTTAATGAGCAGGTTGGCCGTCTTGTTGGATGATGGAAGAGATTTAAGAGGAACCAGATGACATGCTTTCGAAAAACGGTTGACAATAGTGAGAATGACAGAGAAACCCTTAGACATGGGGAGACCAGTTACAAAGTCCAGAGCAATATGGGGCAATGGACGATGGGAAACAGGCAGAGGCTGGAGGAGACCCTGGGGAGGTTGATTGCTGGTTTTGCATCTGGCACATACCTGACAGGCACTGATGTATTCTTTAACATCACGGTACATGGAGGGCCACCAAAAGGTCCTTCTGATGAGAGCAATAGTCCTGCCAAGGCCTGGATGAATAGCAAACCTGGCGGTGTGGGCCCAGTGTATGAGAGCACCATGGGTGCTGGTAGGGACATAGACCTTATTTGGGGGACCGGTGCCTGGATCAGGTTCCTGCTGCTGGGCTTCGGCTTCCAGGGCCTTGTTGGTTATATCCCAAGCTATGGAGCCGACTATGCAGGAAGCAGGTAAGATGGTGGTAGGCTCCACCTCTCTGTCGGAGGCATACTGTCGAGAGAGAGCGTCAGGTTTGACGTTTTTTGAACCGGGTCTGTAAGAAATGATAAAGTTAAATCGAGAGAAAAACAATGACCATCGAGATTGGCGGGGATTCAGTCTCTTAGCCTCTTTTAAGTAAGACAAGTTTTTATGGTCAGTGCAGATAGTGATTGGATGCTCTGCTCCCTCCAACCAGTGGCGCCATTCCTCCAAAGCCAGCTTTACTGCGAACAGTTCATGATCAACCACATCGTAATTCTGCTCGGCTGGGGAAAGGCGACGATAATAGAAAGCACAGGGATGGAGACACTGATCGGAGGAGGAGATTTGGGACAGAACTGCCCCAACTCCGGTGTAAGAGGCGTCCACTTCCAGGGTGAATGGAACTGATGGATCCGGGTGAGTGAGTATGGGTGCCTGAGCAAAACTATTCTTGAGGGTCAGGAATGCTTGGTCAGCTTCTTTGGTCCATGAAAACGGTCTCTTGATGGAAGTGAGCTGGGTTAATGGTGCTGCAATCTGGCTGTAATTTGTAATCAACCTGCGGTAGAAATTGCCAAAACCTAGGAATCTCTGGAGCTGCTTACGTGTGGTAGGTGTGGGCCAGGTCTGGATGGCAGTAATCTTGTCAGGATCGGCTCTCAACTTCCCATTCTCCAAAACAAAACCGAGGAATTTAACAGAGGGGACGTGAAACTCACACTTTTCGGCTTTAACATAAAGCCGGTTCTCGAGGAGACGTTGGAGCACAGCACGGACATGTTGACAGTGTTCAGGTAGGTTTCTGGAAAATATAAGAATATCATCCAGGTAGACTGTTGCGAATTTGTTAATGTAATCACCCAGCACGGAGTTAACCAGGGACTGAAACACAGCCGGAGCGTTGGTGAGTACGAACGGCATCACAAGATACTCGAAGTGTCCCAGAGGCGTCTTGAATGGCTTCTTCCATAAGTCTCCTTCACAGATTCTGACCAGGTGGTAGGCGTTGCGCAGATCTAATTTGGTGATGATGGAGGCATCATTTACGGGTTCAAATGTGGATGATAACAGAGGCAGAGGATACTTATTCTTGATGGTGATAAGGTTTAAACCACGGTAGTCGATGCAGGGGTGGAGCGAACCATCTTTCTTAGAAACGAAGAAAAACCCGGCACCCAGGGGAGACGTGGATGGTCGTATGATGCCTGAGGCTAGGGATTCTGAAATATAGTCGGACATGCAAGCTTGTTCAGGTTTAGAAATCCTGTAAAGCTTACTGGTAGGCAGAATAGCATCCGGGACGAGATTAATTCCACAGTCATACGGGCGATGAGGAGGTAGGGAGGACGCTCGGTCCTAACTGAACACTTGTTGAAGGTTGTGATACTCAGCAGGGACTCCAGTAAGATCGGGTGGTTCCTGATGAGGGTTATTGGTGGTCTGGGCAGGAAGCGGAGCTGAAAGGAGACAGTGAGACAGACAGTAGGGACTCCAGACAAACACCAACCCGGTTTTCCAGTCAATTTGTGGGTTATGTAAAACTAACCACTCATGGCCTAACACTACTGGCGACTGGGGAGAAGGAAAAATGTAAAAACTCAAAGTCTCATGATGGTTGCCAGAGATTTGGAGGTTTATGGGAACAGTGCGATGTGTTATAGTTGTGAGTGAACAACCATCCAACGAGGAAGTGCGGATGGGAGTAGACAGAGGTATAGTAGGAATGTTGAGCTGTTGTACTACTGTTTGATCCAGGACGATCCTCTCACACCCAGAGTCCACAAGCGCCTGAGTAGAAAAAGTCTGTTGGTGGAAGGAAACAGTACAAGTTAAACTGCACCGGGAATTCAGGGCACCAGGAACTCCACCCATCAGTAATCCCGGTCCTACTGATGGGTCCTGGTTTTTGGCCGAACCAGACAATTTTGCAGCAAGTGACCCGGCTGACCACAGTACAAGCAGAGGCCTAGTGAACGACGTCTAGCCTTCTCCTCAGGGGTTAAATGCGCTTGTCCAATCTGCATAGGTTCCTCGAGGTGAGCCAGAGGGGAGTATTGTTGGTGGGCGTGATGAGATCATTGCTGTGGAGTATCAACAGGGGCTGGTCTGAAGGTCTGTATCTTGTGTCTCTCCTTAAGGTGTTTCTCAATGTTAGCGGCTAGCTGGACCAGGGACTCAAGGTTCTCCGGTTCTTGGCAAAATGCTAATTGATCCTTGATTTTATCATTAAGTGCTTGAGAAAAAGTGGCCCTAAGGGAAGGCTCATCCATTGTGGAAATGGAAGCAAGAGTGCGAAATTCGATGGGGAATTCTAAAACTGATTGTTTACCCTGCTGGAGGCTCCATGTTTGTTTAGCTATTTATGTTGGTGATTCAGACTGATCAAAGAGTTGTTTAAATTCGGCTAGGAATGTTGAGAGTGGTCCCTGTAAAAAGGTAGGTTGCCGACTCCTAGCCTCGGCCCATTGTAGGGCTCTACCTTGTAACGGGACGATAATGTAAGAAATCTTAACCGTATCATTAACAAAAGTATCAGGTGATCTATCAAAAGCCAACTGACAGAGTAACAGAAAACAGCTGCATTTACCTGGTTTGCCGGAGAATGTTTCTGGTTGAGGAGATTGCGTAACCCGGAAACTGACCCCGTGTTGCTGAACCGGAAGTGAAGCTGAAGATGAAGCTACGGAAGTAGCGGCAGGAGGCGGTGTAAGTCTGAATTTCACGGTGAATGTGCAAAGTTTCTCAGTATTGGCTGTTATGCAGCTGAACTTTGATATTGTTCCTTAAAACATTTTTAAATGACTCATGGGAAATATTAGTTGCTCTTTTTTAATTTCTTGGCAAATGAATATGCATTCTAGAAAGCACTTCACTAATCAGTCGTTTTTTATTTTACTTCATTTGATTTAGTAGTTTCCTTTTTCCTAATGAAATACAAGCCACTCTTAGTAAGTAGCTCATGGTGTGCACCATTAATGTTAATTATTTGTTGCTTCGTGTCAGAGAGGACAGGTGAGTGACAGCTCAGATCGCCTTTTGAATATGACACATAATCATTTAATAGATTTTCACTTTGTGACACGGTGGCACAGCTGGGTCAGGAGATCGTTTTTCCTTTTGATATGTGTGACGCAGCTCTCAGTGTGTCATTCGGATGTATTTTTGTGTCATTATCTGAATCACTGCCTGCACTAATATTAAATGCTGAGTAGGCTGCAAATGTCTATTCCGCAGTGGTCTCTTATTGCCAAGTGCCAATATCCCATAAAAAGAGGTGGGATGGGAAGCAGAGGAGAGGTACAGGAAGCATAAAAACTGGTCTTAACATTTAAGACCAACCAGGGACACATTTTATTGCTTAGACACAGACAACAAAATTACTGTCTTAGTATTAAAAAATTTAAACAAACTAAATATTAGAAATAAAACAGTGTTATAGCAATATATGTGTTTTAATGTACTGTGAGGTCACTGTGATATACTTACTACATGCTGTAAAATATTTTAGCATGTATGTTGGAGAACAATGTGAAGGACTCCTGAGCAAACTTCAGTTAAATAACAAATTAGCAGGATGCTTAAATGCGCTAAACTTCTGAGTGATGAAAAACACATAAGACTTCTTCCAGAAAAAAGGAGCTGTCAAATTTTAAGAGCAACTATTATTACCATTACCTGTCAGATAATTGCTTGTTTCCAGTTGCTTCTTAGTTTTAGCCAATGAATGTCTCCGTCAGTTACAATTCCTTTATTTTCAGCTATTTTACAAAGATTCCCAAGAACAATTTAAAGAAGCACCCCAGTCCAGTCAGAATGATCTACAAAATACGTTAAAAATAGACTTCAAAATGAGGAGCAAGTGTACTGAATTAACCTTCACTCTGAGGAAGAATGAATGTAAGAGGTATAACCTGTTCAAAAATGATGCTGGCAGTGATTTTGTGAAATAAAGCTTCTATTAAAGAGAAAGTGATTTTATAAAAGACCTTATTAAAAAGGCCTAAAAATATTTGCTTAACTTTGAGACTTAATATAGTCGAGGAATTGTATTAAAGGTACAATATTTAATAATTTTACAATAAAAAAAAAACAGTCTAATGTCTAAATCATTCTGGATGGAAAGTTGCATTGAAACACATTTCCTTCCCAGCCAGCTGAGGGGATTTCAGTAGTCTTTGTTTGTCTGTGAGCCTGCGGGGTTGCCAAGTCTACACCAGCTATCGCTGCAGAATTTTTAATCCAACACCGGCCGGCAAAAGGCAGCAGTGTTTTGTAAAGATCCTAAGCTAGTAACAGGAGTGACCCAGAAGTTACATATTGTACCACAAAAAAGCTGCAGCGTGTTTTTGTTTTACTCAAATATCTGGTAAAGATGGCTACAATGGGACCCGCTGAGCATGTTCCGCACCACAGACAATTTGGATCAACCTTATAGACTATAATGGGTTCCACTTGAAGCAGTAATGTTCTGCTGCTGTCACTGATGCTTCCAGTGTGAATTTGGGGTAACACTGAGCTAACAATGCTAATGACAAATTACAAACAATTGATCAAAAATATCTCAAGCTACGTTTTTGATTAACAACACACTATTACAGTGAAATGTATTTATGTACTCATCAACTTACATATTTTGCATGACTAATCTATGAATAAAACAAATCTGACAGGATTTAAACCTGAAAATTAACTGAAGTAAAAATAAAATAATAATCCATATAAAAATCATCGGTAAAGGTGTATTTAAAAGGATATGGTTTAGCTGCTTTTCTTTTTGACTTGTGGAATGAAGCAATTGCACATAGCAGCTGAGTTTCATAGTTTCCCTGAGATTGAAGCAGGTTTCCTTTGTCTCATGTTCTTACACATCAAGATCTGAAACGTAACAAAATGAGCAACAATTTTCAAGAAATGTGACACTGAATATTTACTGAGCAATAAAATCTAGTCTGTTGGCTTGAAAGGTGACTCTAGATTCATCATCAGTAATGTCAAATTTAATTTGCTTACTCCTTACAGGCATGACTTTTACAGATGACATAAATAAATGATGATATTTGAATGATTGCATGGTGGAATTAAACTTTTATCTTCATAGATGGTAATATTTGTCTTACTTGCTTGATGTTTTGGTGACTTCTAGCAAACAGTTAAAAAACTAATCTTAATAATGTCATTCAGCTAGATTGTTTGCACTACTATAATTTTAGTCAATTGTTGCCCTTCACACTGTACAATCAGTTCACTTCACTAGAATGCTTTATCTGATGTTCCCAAAAGTATTTAATAAGAAACACATTGAAAACCCTCTGAGAAGAAACTCACACAGGCACACAGTCTTGTGTTGCATCTGTTGACTTCCATTCATTTTAGTGACTGGTAAGGTATAATTCAGTCTATTCCTAGCCCTAACCTGAACTAAAACTCAATTTGCACCATACACCAGACTAATGGTTAGAGCTGTGTAACATAGCACCAAAGTGAGGACCAGGCAACATGTCCTTGCTTTGTAATTTATGTCCTCACCTTATAGGTGAAAGGTTAGGTGCTCAGTATGATGTATAAAGTACACACGCACACACACTCACACAAACACGCACTCACACACACACACACACACACGCGCGCGTGCACACACACACACACACACACACACACACACACACTAGTATATCTATGCTTGTAACTCTGACCTCTAACCTTGCCCTAACCCTAAAGTCTCTCTCTCTCTCTCTCTCTCTCTCTCTCTCTCTCTCTCTCTCTCTCTCTCTCTCTCTCTCTCTCTCTCTCTCTCTCTCTCTCTCTATCAATCTATCTATCCAAATTATACACGGATGAACCAACTCTGGAGTGGGGTCCCTGAGTGACACGCGACGGGCCTGTCCATTGCTGGCCTTACCCTAATTAAACTAATTTGGTCAGCGACTGATTCAGGGGGTTTTCACTGAGTTTTATCTACTGATCCTAACCTTAACCACTGGGGCTGTATTCTATTGCATTGTGCATTGTGTGGACCAGCAAAATGCCCCCACAATGTAAAAATGTCCACACATTAAAGGTTAAAGTCAAAATTTGTCCACTTAAACATATACAGACGAGAACACACACACACACACACACACACACACACACACACACATCAATCTGTGTATGTTTTTCTGACAAAGAAAGATTAGGGGGTGAAAATCCAACTTTGCACTGAGACAAGAGCAAAGAAACATCAAAAAGAGCCATCGATCTAAACTGATTCAACTCTGATGAGGTGTAAGTTTAGGCAAAGTTTTCCTGTTTTTTCATCATCACAAGATTAGATTTTGTGAATAAAACTCTCCACATTGTGTAACTTCCCACCACGATCAAACACAGCTGATCCCCTCCCAACAGTAACTCTCTAATTCTTTGGATCTTTGCTGATAAAAGTGTACAAAGATAGCTTTGAAACACATTTTCTCAGCAGATCAAATCTGCAATGAAAGTTTATGAGAATATAGTTTAGTTTCACTCTAAAATAAAAGTGTCATTAGTTGGGCATGTGGTCTAATTAACCCTCAAAGCCACACATAACTCTTCTGTATGGGGCTCACTTTTTCAGTTAACCAGATTTACTGGCTTGCCTTTAAAAAAAGATCATATCATCCTAGTAGGAGCTCAGTGCATCAAAAAAAAAAGACATCTTCATTTACAGCTTCTACAGTGACTCTTAATGAACCAGAAGAGTGGATTTTAAAGCTAGTTTATGTCGTAAAACCCTTTTCTTTGCTGAGATAATCATGGGCAAAAAAAAAAGATCATTTCTTGAGTTTGGTATTATTTCTTATATCTCTTATTTTTCAAATATTAAAAAAAATAATTTCTTTATAAGAAAGATAATGGGAACATACTGAGCGTCAAACACATTTAGGTTACTCAAACTGGGACAATTTTGGGGGGTTCTTAGAAGACTTTAGAATATCTTATGATTTTTAAGTCGATAAGTGTCTTTTTTTCATTATCTTTAAAATGTGAATCATTTAAAAAAGAAAATAATGCATAATTCCATGTTGGAAATCAAGGTGTATCAATCCATTAACCTTGTTTTTAAATGTGAGTTTGTGCCTAATATTTTTGGGACAAGCCTATTTTCATACACATACATAAAAAAATAAATAAAAAAAGCTCCAATACTTTGTTATGCTAATGTTTAAAGTGCTAAATCATGTCTGTTTTATTAGCGTTGGGTTATTACCCTTAACCCTGAAATGAACCACACACAGGAGAGGAGTCAGTAGGTTTTACGCCGTGTTGTCAGACAGCGGAGAGGAGACATGCCAGAAGCCTCTCCGGGCCTTCGTCATATCAACTCTGCCTGTTCTCTGCTCCACAGTCAGTTTTATTGAAGGACAGGGAAAAATGACAAAGAACCATTCATCACTGTTCACAGTTAATTACAGCACTTCTAAGGCAGACCTGCTCAAGTAACAGAGTTGTCTGCTGAAAGCCAAAAGCTGACTCTTAATTTATGACTGACAGCCAGCACATATGATTACTTAAGGAGAAGTATTTAAAGCAGTAATACGTCAAAATACCTAACATTTCCCTCCTGAAATGTGACTCATTTAAGTAAGAAAGGATCAACCAAACAAGACCTGAGAACATGTACCCCTCAAAGTCACACTAGAATGTAATAAGTGAAAATAGAACGGAATAAGTAAAAAAGAAAGATACATTTTCATACCAGAAGATCTGAGTAAGAGCTTAACAACCCAAAGATCAACCACAAAACCTAAGTAATTAGGACTTATGGCATACCTTACTCGCCCGAGATTTAGAATGTCCAATCAGCGTGAAGATTTTAGCTTAGTAATAAACCAATAACCAGACATCAAGGCCTATATGTTATCTTGTGAGTAGTTTAATCTAGTTGTATCCTTGATTTATTCAGCTAAACTACACCAGTCTTCATCAGGAAGCTTCTGCTAGATCAAAGTGACATTTAACATGGTATCAATGATCATTTAACCCACCATGGACCTAATGCAAGAAAAATGCATGTCATGAAACACAGAAGATGATTAAAATTCTAAGGTGAGGAGTTGGACATTTGTGAATTTCTATCCAGTTTGCACTTGAATCTTCTTTATGTCCGTCATTTCCTCCTTTGTTGTCAGAGAATGGCTTGTAGACCTTAACAGGCTTCAAAACTCTTTGTCACAGACGATTGGGTCTTCGTGTCAGTGCACTTTCTGAACTGTGGCTCTTGAAACCAACTGAAATTGCAGATTCTGTGGCACTTGTGCTTTTTCTCCAGGGTGTTGTCAACCCCCCTTCCGAGTGCTCATGCCTTTTCTCCAAGAGCTTGTCTGAGACACAGAGAGATGTCACATGTCCTGCGGCTTCACTTAGAGCCTGGATCCCTCCTGACCTATGTGTCTGACCTCTTCACCTCGTCTCCTACCCATGCTTGATGCCATGCTTGCATTTTGCTGCAGGCATGTCGACACAGGATGGAGATGGAGGAACTGATGTTGATGTCATCTGTTGATGTTGTCATCGATTTGAGCCAACTTCTGAGCCGACTGACCCACAGCAGCTTTGTGGTTTAACATCACCTCATTCATGTCCTCCCAGTCCTCCTCCATCCTGAACTGCAGGTCATCGATCTCCACCACCGTGGACTTCCGAACTTTCACAGCTGCTGCACAGGTGAACTCAGACTCCTCCAGCTGGTTCTGTAGTCAGGCGATCTTACTGGGCATCAGCCAGTAGAGCCTTTGTCCTCTTCGGGCCCTTCCTCAGATGTTTCTCAGTCTCTACATTGCCACTTTTCTCCTGAGTCTGAGCCGACAGGCGCTTCGATTCCATCTCTCTCTTTTCACTCCTGGAAGCTGTACACAGTCTCATTCATGGTTAGAGGTGTTTGCAGTCAATGTGGTGTTTGATGAGGGCGCGTGTCCTTCTGTGCCCCTCAGGTCTGCTCTCTAGGACCAGAAGCAGAGTGTACACCACCACCAGAAACCGCAGCAGGTCAGCCATGGTCATGTCGTCTGTGTCACCTGTTAATCAAGTTCCTTCATTACCTGACAAAGTGACAGATGAACCCACCAGGGGCGCTCAGCAATCTTTACTGCAGTCGGAGTGGTCAACAGGACCTGAAAGAGGCCCTCCCTCCTGGGACTTGTCCAGTTTGTTTTGTAACTGCTTTTATGAACACCCGGTCTCCATGTTCAATAGGCTGTTGCTGTTCCTGTAAAACAGAGGTTAAGCAGAGCAGATCATTTGCTCCCAAAACTCCTCTAATAAACACCGTTTTCCACGTAATCTGCTAATGTGAGTTCTTTCTTAAGTTAAATTGATGTCTGGTTAGCAGAAAGAAAGACGGTAAGGTCTGCCATAAATGATTTCAAACAGAGTTAACCCATTATGTGTTGATGTTTTGCCCATATAGAGTTTGAGTAGATCTATACATTCATTCCTCCATTTTTCAGGCCATCTCAAAAAATGGTGCAACAATCATCTAATATTTAAGGTAATTCCATTCAGGCAGTGTAATAATGGGAGGAAATCGCATCAGCCTCCCCTCCTGGGAAACACCCATTCCCAAGGAACTTAATATTACTAGATCACATCAGCAGGGGGCAGAGTCGAGCAACACAGTGTGCATAAAAAACAAAACAAACCCAAAACAACTAAACAAGGAACAAAAAGCAACAGTCCATGCAAAGAAATTGAAAGTAAACACAAAAAGTGATTTACATCTCCTAGGAGTAACAGGAGAAGCTGTAGCAAAAGCGCTGTGGCAAAAAAATGTAATCCAAGGATATCAAAAGAATCAACCCATCTGGGAAAAGGGAGAGCTTGTCAGCTACCCCAAACTAAGAACAAAAACCAAAAATATCAGAGTCTACGTGCTTGCTCTCATTATGCCAGAAACTTTCACCTCTAGTGACTTCATAATTCAATCTCTTTGCTTCCAACACTGGAAATAACCAACAACGAAACTAGTTATAATAATAAAAATAATATTTCAAATCCACATAGATTCAGTAAGGTAAGGTCACTTCTGAGCACACCAACACCGTGCAATGTCACTCAAGAGTGCTACTCAAATAATATGTAAAATTTGTCAACAGGAGACAAATGCTGCTAAATGAAGGCTCCATAAGTAAATTCGGACAGCAGAATTATCCAAAGAAAATAAAACTCAGTACGGTAAATTGAACAACAGATTCTTCTAAGAAAAATAAAACTTATTTGCCACATAGAGAGAGTAAACGATCAAAAATACTTGCTCACGTTTCTTCAGTAGTCCCTAGGATTTCTACAGCTCGTCTCTTTTTTGGTTTAATATCTAAAGTTACTTTTTTTGTAACGTACGTGGTGCATTTGACAAGACAGAGCTGAAAACGGGCCACTGCCCCCACTCTGCTCGGGTCAGTTTTCTCTCTCTCTCTCTCTCTCTCTCTCTCTCTCTCTCTCTCTCTCTCTCTCTCTCTCTCTCTCTCTCTCTCTCTCTCTCTCTCTCTCTCTCTCTCTCTCACACACACACACACACACACACACACAAACACATACACATACACACACACACAAACACAAACACACACATACATTGTTTTGTTTAACTTTGTGTGGGAAATTTGCTAAGAACATTAGAAAATCAGTTTAATCAAACTAAAGTAAAAAAAAAAGTTGTGTCTGGTTCTAGCATTTCATATTTCCTAGTTCCTACTGCATGAGTTCAGATGTATTAATTCATGCAGTTAAATATTAATGTTCTGATTTTATTGAAACACTTGTTCTGTAATAGTTCCTTTACTACTGTGATCAAAAGCATTTAATCTCAATTCTGAGGCTGCTCTGTAAATGTTTTCAAGTAAACAATACACATAGCAACTTCTGATCATTCCATATCAATTTTAGACTTAAAATAATGTATTGATGTAAACCACACCCACTTATGGTTAAACTACACCCACTTCCTGGTTAGGTCCCGCCCACTCCAAGTACAGATACAGATAGTGGTGTACTCGCTCATCCCTAGTTATTACAGATTATGTTTAATACAAAACAAATAAATCTTAGCTCATTGTATTTTGATTTTAATATTCTGAAAGTTACCTTGTGATTTGGGCAATCTGACACTGTTGACATTTTTTTAAGTTGCATGTTTTGGTGCCCCAGACTGAAATTCAGAAGAAACTGAATTCTGCCTCTCTTCAGCGGCACAGTAGGGGTCCAGTCCAGCACATCATGGTGCATTTTGTAGCTCTCTCAGCTTTCAAGAAAGCGCAGAGGAGAGAGCTCACATTGTGGAAGTTCTCTCATTATTTAAACTTTGTGAGCTGATAGGAAGAGAAGCATGCTTTGGTTATAATATGGGCCTGTTAGCAGAGAAGAACTTTGCCTGATTTGAAGAAGCAGTTGCATTCTCAGCACAGCTCTGCATTTTCATTTATGCTAAAACAAGAGCATCTCACTCTCAACTAATCTGAGATTTACTCCTTTTATTTTAAAGCAGGGTTCAGTAGTCCTATTTTAGAAATTAAACTGAGCCCAGTTTTACCCAATTAGATATTTAAACCATCTAATCAGCTTAAAGTAACACATTGAAATACTTGGTTTGCCAGAGGTTTAGCGTATGAAATCAGTGTTCATTTGCTTCCCATAAATTGTCTGAATCTACACTCTGCT
The DNA here is from genome assembly GCF_043380555.1 of Nothobranchius furzeri. NCBI lineage: Eukaryota > Metazoa > Chordata > Actinopteri > Cyprinodontiformes > Nothobranchiidae > Nothobranchius > Nothobranchius furzeri. The sequence continues at coordinate 59,916,767 of NC_091751.1, read as the reverse complement.
CCGAGTTTAGATTTTGCTTTAGAGGAAAATAAGTACTAAAAGGATAAATTATGACAAGAAAAATCATTACTTTGGGATTTAAGTCCAAACATAGTTTCTCAAGTTTAATGGGTCTTTGCAGGTTTCAACTTGTCTGCTCATCTAACACCATTTATGTCTATGTGTTCTCGTGTTCTCCTTCACACTGATATTAGAAACATCTAATCTAATCTACTAGCCAGCTCAAAAATAAGCAATCAGAAAAAAGGTAGAAATGCAGACTGTGCCGCGTGACGCTGTAGTTTTTTAGCTGTAGGCAAAAATGGCATCTAGCGATGGCGCAACCATCCTTCTTTAGAAAAGTGCTTCTTCTTGTTGTGGTTTTAAAGACATGTCCAAGTCAGAACAGAGGAAAGAGCAGCAGCAACTCTGCTTCAGACTCCGACTTTGTTGTTTATGAGAAAGGGAGCATTGTGGTGTGTGACGTACGATGCTCAGCGCCGATTGGCTTGGTTAGAATTCTCAGGGGGATGGGGTTATTCGAATAGAAGAGTTCCCAGACACAATGCTTCCCATAAGGAAGTATGGGGCTGGCTGGCAAGACTAGTATTGTGGAGTCTGGAAGTAAAAGTAGGACAGTAATGTTTTTGGAGGTGAAGCAAAGAGCTATAACAGTGTATATAGTGAACATTGGTGCAGCCTATATTTGTTTGAAAGAGCTGAAGGAGGCCACAAAACATGGACTGATGATGACCTGGCTTTGTTGCTACTGTACTTATAAGTAATAATATTAATAATATATAATTATGTAAATAATAATAATAATAATAATAATAATAATAATAATAATAATAATAATAATTATTATTATTATTATTATTATTATTATTATTATTATTATTATTATATTAATATCATAATAATAATATTAAAGGAAAGGCCTAGTCAGAAGTTATTACCATTACATATATTTTTGTATTCTTACAAATGATATTTCTTTGAATGTTCTTAAAAATAAAAATACTGTCTTCCATAAAAATAAATAAATAAATAGAGCTCCAGGATTCTTGATTAGCCTTAAATTATTGCTGTCTTTTTTTCACTTTGGATTTTTTTATCTGAGCCCTTACAACAACCCAATGACATATCTCCTTCACACACAGTCAAAGAGTTTACTGTGATTGCCATTTTGAAATGATAGACAGAAGTTGACAAACAAATAAATGTCAAAGAAACTGATTTGTCTGAGCAATTTAGTCAAAGATGGAGAGACAATGTAATGAGGCACGATTTGGATGGAATTGGAACGTGAAGATTTTAAAAGAAAGGACCGATGAAGAGGAAATCCAATTGCATAGATAAAGAATTAAGAAGCATTAAGACATAGTCATTTTCTGGGATTAAATAGAAACGTGTACATCGGTATGTAAATGAGCACAACAGGTTTTTAAGCAAGGTTGCAGCTTGGAAAATAAGGTTGCAGTTTTCAGGAAATTGGAAATAAATTGCTTATATTCAGTTCAAGGAGATTAGCTTCAGGTAAACATAGTTATTCTAATTCAGCCTGACGTAACGTTACTAATGCACCAACTTTGTTCAGTTGTTGCCTGAATTAAAACCTGCTCATTGCCCCTTTTGATTTTAACCAAAAAAATTCCATCCTACTGTGAACCTGATTGAATTGGATCCCACAAATTGCCCCTTGCATTTATATTTTATTTTGGCTTCCTTGTTGGCGTGCAAGCCAAGTTGACCATATGGATAAGAACAGACGGTGGCCAGGTTGCGCTAAGAACCGGTTAGTTCTACCACATTGTGTTGTCTGGCACCAAGCCTAATGTTTAGCACACTGGGAACTGCCAAAGTAATGGGGACATCAAATTCGCCACAGCGCATACTTTGTAAGGCCTCTAGGACTCTGATAGGTGCATTTTTCTGGCAAGAATGGCTTAGTCACACAGCTGCCCAGTGGCTGTTGCGCTGCACATAAACTATGATGTTGGATTTACATGGAAATATCAAACTGAGTTACAAAACAGAGATGATCAGAAGGAGTGTAATGGGTTCCATTTGTACTTCTTTAGATTTCACATTTGGCCAAATTTCTTTTGCATATTCATCTTTTTTTTTTAATCCAACATGTTCATGACATTGTCTGATGCATTACTGATCATCATGCATTTTTTTGCCTTTTACAGAAAAATGTGATTCACAAGATGCTCCTAAAGTACATTTTAGATATGGTATGTGTATTTCAACAGGGTTCAGGCTGGCGTATGTGTGACTTTCATCACTACCCTCTTCTTATTCAGCTCTATCTTCCAACTTCCCATTTCCTGTGATCCACTAATTACTTTTTTTCTTAATGATTTTCTCTTTCCCTTTCCTCACATTGCCCTTTATTTATTTATTTATTTATTTTTATTTTTTTTATTCATTTTGTTCCTGTGAAGCGCCTTGTGATTTTTATCTTGGGAGGCGCTATGTAAATGATTGTTCCTTCCTCTTCTTCTAAAAACTGAGAAAAGAGCAAAAAATACTCATACAGTTTCTCCCCATGAGTCAATAATCCACTGGAATCATCCATGGTTGTTTTAAACAATATGTTATAACATAACCATGTCAAATTGGAGGTTATATCAAAGTAGTCCATCACAGAAGTGTTATTCTTTTTTTCTCCAGAGCTGCCAGAGTCAAGTTCTAATAACTGTCTTATTCATTGGTGTTTGGCGGCTTCGGGGCCACAGACAATCTTCACCCCATACTAGTGAGCTGGAATTGGATTGTAATTGCTCCTCATGCCCACATGTGTGGACACGTCACGTGCGCAGTGTACGGCTTTGCTGGCAAAACAGCATTACACCGGGACATGGATGTCAGCAAACTGTGATTATTAAGTGCCACCAAATCTGTGTATAAACACGTACCGACTCAATTATTCCATCCCACCAGGAACAAAAACCATAAACAAGTGGCATATTCTCTTCTGGGAAATGACTTCAGGGCAAAACTCCAGGAGGCAAAATAACCTGCACATGTATACTTGACTCCCGCTTGCTCTTGTCGGGCTGATCAGACTGGATGAAGGAGACGAACAAGGTGAGACGTTTAACAGTTTTATTATTTCTCTGGTCGTATCTCTGTGAGGAAGAAACGATGACTGAGATGAGAAGCCGGTCACGGCGTCTTCCATATATAGCCTTGCTTGGCTGTGACGTGGAGGGACTCCCCGCGAGGAGCACGCTGGGAGCTCCCCACGAGGAGCATGTCAGGAGTTGTGGTCCGAAGGTCAGCCGGGAGATACCTGAGTCCTGACAGGACCCCCCGGTCCAGGGACGGCTCCAGAAGTCCCAGCGCGACCGCGGCGGACCCAGAAGTCAGAGATCAGGGAAGGGTCCAGGATGGACCGAGCCGGCTCCCAGGAGCGTTCCTCGGGGCCATAGTCCTTCCAGTCCACCAGGTACTGCCAGCCCCGACCCCTGCGACGAGCGTCCAGGATGCGCCGGACGGTGTAGATAGGCTCACCGTCGAGGAAGCGGGCAGGAGGCGGCGCCGGAGCCGGAGGCGGGAGAAGGGAGGACTCCACGAAGGGCTTGAGCCGGGAGGTATGGAAGGTGGGATGGATGCGGAGAGTAGCCGGCAGCCGCAACCGGTACGTGACCGGGTTGATGACCCTTTGGATGGGGTATGGGCCGAGGAACCGAGGGGCGAGTTTCTTGGACCCGGCACGGACCCGAAGGTCAGCCGTGGACACCCAGACCTTGTCCCCAGGAGCATAGGAGGGACCAGGACGGTGTCGACGGAGATGCTGGTGAGCATAGCTGGTGTTAGCTCTGGTTATGGAGGCTCGTGCTTTGATCCAGGCGCTCTTGCAGCGTCTCACCATGGCTTCCGCTGCCGGAACGGCGACCTCGGGTTCTTGGTGGGCAAAGACCGGGGGCTGGAAGCCATAGCAGACCTCGAAAGGGGACAGCCGAGTGGCAGATGAGGTGTGAAGATTGTGGGACAGCTCCGGCCAGAAGAGGTATTTAGGCCACTGCGAGGGTCGAGCCGAGACAAAACAACGAAGGTACCGACCCAGCTGTTGGTTAGCCCGCTCCGTCTGGCCATTGGTCTGCGGGTGGTAGCCTGAAGATAGACTGACCAATGCTCCCATCAGCCGACAGAAAGCTTTCCAGAACCGGGCCGTGAACTGGGGCCCCCGATCCGAGACCACGTCGACTGGGAACCCGTGGAGGCGCACCACGTTCTCCAGGAACAGTTCCGCTGTGCGTTGGGCTGAGGGGAGACCCGGAAGGGCGATGAAATGGACAGACTTGGAAAAGCGGTCCGTAACCTTCATGACAGTGTTGAGGTTATTGACCGGCGGGAGACCCGTGACGAAGTCCAGCCCCACATGGGACCAGGGGCGGCTGGGCACCGGAAGAGGTCGGAGGGCACCAGCCGAGGCCTGGTTGGGGTTCTTGGAGCGGGCACAGACGTCACAGGCGCTGGTGTATTCTTTCACATCCCTCGCCATGCCTGGCCACCAGAGGGCTCGCTGGAGGAATTTAAGAGTTCTGGAGAAACCAGCGTGGCCAGACAGGCGTGATGAGTGGGCCCAGGACAACGCCTCGCTGCGACAGGCCGTGGGGACATAGAGGCGACCCGCGGGGGTCTCTGGAGGTGCGGGGTCGTCCCGGAGGGCGTTCTGGATAGCTTCCTCCAACGGCCACCTCAGTTGGCCCAGGAAACGGTGTTCCGGGAGGATTGGCGCTGGCTCGGACGAGGGCGTGGAGTGGGTGAATTGGCGGGAGAGGGCGTCCGCCTTCTGGTTCTTGGCTCCCGGCGGTAGGCGAGATGGAAGTCGTAGGGTTCAAAGAAGAGGGCCCAGCGAGCCTGGCGAGGATTAAGCTGCTTGGCAGATTTAATGTGGGTCAGGTTCTGATTGTCAGTCCAGATCGTGAAAGGCCGAGTGGTGCCCAGAAGCCACTGCCTCCATTCCTCCAATGCCCATTTTATGGCCAGTAACTCACGGTCGCCCACACCGTACTTCTGCTGGGTGGTGGAAAACTTCCTGGAGAAGTAGGCGCAGGGATGGAGCCTGTCGTCGGGCCCGCCTTGAGACAGGATGGCGCCGGCGCCGACGTCAGAGGCGTCGACCTCGACCACAAAGGGAACTGCAGGATCTGGATGGCGGAAGATCGGGGCAGAGGTAAAGCGGGTGACCAGGTGGCGGAAGGCCCGAATGGCATTGGGAGTTAGACGAAACAGCTGGCCAGGGGAGCCTGGTCGAGTGAGAGAGGTGAGAGGGGCTACGAGGGTGCTATAGTTCTTTATAAAACGGCGGTAAAAGTTGCAGAAACCCAGAAAACTCTGCAGTTGTTTCAGGCTGGTTGGCAAGGGCCAGTCTTTCACCGCCTGGATTTTCTGAGGGTCCATGGTTATCCCTTCGTCCGAGATCATGTAGCCCAGGAAGGATATGGACTGCTGATGGAAGGAGCATTTCTCGGGTTTACAGTACAGGTTGTGGTCCAGGAGCCGGGTCAAGACGGCACGAACATGATGGATGTGTTCGGCCTCGGATTTGGAGTAGATCAGTATATCGTCCAGGTAGGCGAACACCCACCGTCCCAGCATGTCGCGGAGGACATCATTAATGAGACGTTGGAAGACAGCAGGGCTATTGCATAGTCCGAAGGGCATAACCAGGTACTCCCAGTGGCCGGTGGGTGTTATGAACGCGGTCTTCCACTCATCCCCGGCCTTTATACGGACCAGATTGTAGGCGCTCCGGAGATCCAGTTTCGTAAAGATCCGTGCCTGGGAGATGGCATCCAGAGTGGTAGTGAGGAGCGGCAGAGGATGGCGGTCCTTGACCGTGATCTTGTTCAGACCCCGATAGTCTATGCAGGGGCGAAGATCGCCTTCCTTTTTCTTCACGAAGAAGAAGCCCGCGGCACCCGGAGAGGAGGAGGGTCGGATGAACCCCTGCTGGAGGGCCTGGGCGATGTATTCTTCCATCGCTTTGGTCTCGGGAGGCGCGAGAGAGAAAAGGTGCCCGCGGGGAGGACTGGTTCCGGGTAGCAGCTTGATCTCCATATCATATGGCCAGTGAGGTGGCAAGGAGGTGGCGCGCCGCTTGTCGAACACCGCGGCCAGGTCCCGATAGGGCAGCGGCAGGTGGGGCGGTGTGGAGCCGAGGCCCCCGTCCGGAAGACCCGCCGAGGATGGAGGAGGAACGAGGTGGGTCTGGCACGAGGTCCCCCAGCCCAGCAGGCGGTTCTGGGACCAGGAAATATGAGGGTCGTGGAGACGGAGCCAGGGGAACCCCAGGATTAGGGGAGAAGAGGGAGCAGAAATGACCAGGAAATGGAGGGTCTCCTGGTGGCCTTGGGTGATCATACGGAGTGACTGGGTTCGGTCTCGGACTGGGTAGGGTTGGAGAGGCCTACCGTCCACCGAGGTCACTGGTCTAACTCTCTCCAGGGGTTGTAGGGGGATCCGTAGGCGTTTTGCCAGATCTACAGGTGCTGGCCAGTAAATTAGAATATCATCAAAAGGTTGAAAATATTTCAGTAATTCCATTCAAAACGTGAAACTTGTACATTATATTCATGCAATGCACACAGACCAATGTATTTCCGATGTTTATTACGTTTAATTTTGATATTTATAGGTGACAACCAATGAAAACATCAAATCTGGTATCTCAGAAAATTAGAATATTCTAAAGGCCAATGAAAAAATGTTTGTTTCTCTAATGTTGGCCAACTGAAAAGAATGAACATGAAAAGAATGTGCATGTATAGCACTCAATACTTAGTCGGGGCTCCTTTTGCCTCAATAACTGCAGTAATGCGGCGTGGCATGGACTCGATCAGTCTGTGGCACTGCTCAGGTGTTATGAGAGCCCAGGTTGCTCTGATAGTCGTCTTCAGCTCCTCTGCATTGTTGGGTCTAGCGTATTGCATCCTCCGCTTCACAATACCCCATAGATTTTCTATGGGGTTAAGGTCAGGCGAGTTTGCTGGCCAATCAAGGACAGGGATACCATGGTCCTTGAACCAGGTGCTGGTGGTTTTGGCACTGTGTGCAGGTGCCAAGTCCTGTTGAAAGGTGAAGTCTGCATCCCCATAAAGTTGGTCAGCAGCAGGAAGAATGAAGTGCTCTAAAACTTCCTGGTAGACGGCTGCATTGACCCTGGACCTCAGGAAACAGAGTGGGCCAACACCGGCAGATGACATGGCACCCCACACCATCACTGACGGTGGAAACTTTACACTGGACCTCATGCAACGTGGATTCTGTGCTTCTCCGCTCTTCCTCCAGACTCTGGGTCCTTGATTTCCAAAGGAAATGCAGAACTTGCTTTCATCAGAAAACATAACTTTGGACCACTCAGCATCAGTCCAGTCCTTTTTGTCCTTGGCCCAGGCGAGACGCTTCTTGCGCTGTTTCATGTTCAAGAGTGGCTTGACACACGGAATGCGACACCTGAATCCCATGTCTTTCATGAGTCTCCTCGTGGTGGTTCTTGAAGCGCTGACTCCAGCTGCAGTCCACTCTTTGTGGATCTCCCCCACATTTTTGAATGGGTTTGTCGTCACAATTCTCTGCAGGGTGCGGTTATCCCTAGAGCTTGTACACTTTTTTCTACCACATTTTTTCCGTCCCTTCGCCTGTCTGTTAATGTGCTTGGACACAGAGCTCTGCGAACAGCCAGCTTCTTTAGCAATCACCTTTTGTGTCTTGCCCTCCTTGTGCAAGGTGTCAATGATTGTGTTTTGGACAGCTGTTAAGTCAGAAGTCTTCCCCATGATTGTGGTGCCTTCAAAACAAGACTGAGGGACCTTTTAGAGGCCTTTGCAGGTGTTTTGAGTAAATCAGCTGATTAGAGTGGCAGCAGGTGTCTTCTATATTCAGCCTTTTCAGAATATTCTAATTTTTTGAGATACCAAATTTGGAGTTTTCATTAGTTGTCACTTATGAATATCAAATTTAAATGTAATGAACATTGGAAATACATTGGTCTGTGTGCATTGCATGAATATAATGTACAAGTTTCACGTTTTGAATGGAATTACTGAAATATTTTCAACCTTTTGATGATATTCTAATTTACTGGCCAGCACCTGTAGGTCCATGAAATTGTCCGCGGCCCCCGAGTCCACCAATGCGTTTACGTGGAGTGAGGCCTCACCATGGAGGAGGGTGACAGGAATGAGGAGACGGTTAGTAGCAACAGGGGTAGAAGAAGACCCAGACTGAGCGACCCCAATACTCAGTGGGGCCCCCCGTTTCCCGATCGTAGCGGGCAGTCCAGGCGTCGGTGGTCGGGAGAGCCACAGTAGGCACAAAGGCCCTCGCGCCACCGTCGTTGTCTCTCCTCGGGGGGAAGGTGGCCGAGCTGCATGGGCTCCTCCGCCAGCATGGGTACAGGAGCTGGCGTGGGTGAACGAGGGCGAGGCACCGGCGTCCTGGGTGGACGTGTGGATAACTTGGGTCGAACCAGAACCCGCTGGTCGATGCGCAGCGCCAGATCAACCACCTCATCCAGGGTCTGAGGCAGCTCCCTTCCCGCCAACTCATCACGGACGTAGGGTGCCAGCCCCTCCAGGAAGGCGGCCCGCAGAGCGGAGTCATTCCACTGCAGCTTGGCGGAGATGGTGCGAAACTCCGACGCATAAGCGCACACCGAGCGTTCTCGCTGGCGGCGTTTGAGAAGGCGTGTCTCTGCTCCCACTTCGCTGCTGGGGGGAACAAAGGTCTTCCGGAGAGCGGACACAAACGCAGCATAGTCGTTGCAGGCAGGGGATTTGGAATTGTAAAGCGCAGCAGCCCACTCCGCGGCGCGTCCGGAGAGCAGGGAGGTGAGATGCGCCACTCGGGAGCGCGCAGATGGGTAGCGTCCAGGTTGGCACTCGAACTGCATGTCCAGCGTGGCGAGCAGACCATCGGGGCTCCCCGTCTCTCCGTTCCACCTCTCCGGCAGGCTGAAGTGGGGCTCCTCCCTAGGAGCAGAGCGGGTTGGCTGCTGGAGTGCAGCGATCTGTTGCTGCTGATCATTTGCCTGTTGTTGGAGAGCCGTGAGAGCCGTGGATAGACGCAGGGTGTGATCGGACAAGGAGTTCACCTTGGTGTTGAGCTGATCTACCATGGAACGCAGCTGCACGTTCTCGTGGCGGAGACGATCGATCTCCGTCGAATCTACTCGGATCTCAGTCATCCTGTCGGGCTGATCAGACTGGATGAAGGAGACGAACAAGGTGAGACGTTTAACAGTTTTATTATTTCTCTGGTCGTATCTCTGTGAGGAAGAAACGATGACTGAGATGAGAAGCCGGTCACGGCGTCTTCCATATATAGCCTTGCTTGGCTGTGACGTGGAGGGACTCCCCGCGAGGAGCACGCTGGGAGCTCCCCACGAGGAGCATGTCGGGAGTTGTGGTCCGAAGGTCAGCCGGGAGATACCTGAGTCCTGACAGCTCTCTTTCAGTTTGCAAGTCAATTGGAATGATAAAACTGAAGTTTAGTCCCTATTCACAAAGTGCAGAATGGGAGTTGTTGGTAATGGGTAAGCAGGAAGATCCTTCATTACTGTGGCAATAAAGTCTGATCTCATACGGTAAAAATTGTCCACTCTGAGATAAAAAGTACACATCTCAGTTTTGCTGTTGAATGAAGATTCTGATAGAACAATTTAGGCATATTATTTGCTTACAGCGACAAGAGAGAAGAACAGACACAAAGGCAGACAGATAATGAAAGAAAAATATGGAGGTGAGATTTAGATAGATAAAAATATGGTTAGCATTGGGTAATTTTCAACAATGCCCTTATCAAGGACATAAAACCATTGTGATGCTTGGAGTCCAAATTTTAATATTAATGCATTTTACAGACTCTGGAAGTAAAACTAGCTGGACAATTTGGCAAAGAAGCCCTGAAGTAAAACATCAAAGCAAATTACTTCCTACAGAATGGCATTTAAAGGGTTAGTTACACCATGGGGGAAGACTAATTTTACCCACACTTCCTGTTAGAAAAATGCGCTTAAATGACGGCCCAAGAGAGTGATTGACAGCATACCCCCTCCCCCCAATGTTTCTCAGTCAGAAATACGAGTCAGTAATAAACGCATGCTCAGTAGAACAAGCAAACAGAAAATGCTGCAGGCTGGAGGATTTCCTGTCCACCACAGTCGCTAAATGAAAGGGGGGAGGAGGCCGTGTTTGTAAGGAGTTGAGCTGCCGCGAGCCAGCTGGATGTGTGGCCGAGACTCAGCTGGAGTCCAGTGTAGTGCAGCCATGTAAAACAGTACAGACAACGTTACCCTGCAATTCTTCTAAATCAGTGTGGAGCAGAGTTTTAACCTGAAGATGGAGATATCATTATGGTTTTAGGCAGAAATATCTAATTTTAAATTAATTGCATTGTAAAAGAAGTTAATTTACATCTAATTAAGGACCCGAGAGACATAAGATTCCATAGTGGATTTGAAAGCAATCTTACGGACCGCTGGGTTATTTAACCAGAAGATTAGAACTTTTTATTGCAGGGATTATGTAACACTTTGTATTAACTGAGAGACAAGAGAAGAGAGAGACCTTTAAAAAGTTTAAGATGATTAATTTCTAAACAATTTCAACAATTTTAAACAAGACTAACTCTAAATGATGGATGGATCTGGTGTAATGAGATGTGAGATGAATGGTGTATGTGTGAGTGATGTTGTAATCAGAACTCTCGTATCCGGAGAAGCAAGTCTGAATGATGTTGTGATGTTTTGCTTCTAGCTATGATCAGAGTTTGATCGGAGTTTCATAAACACATGAGACGCCATTTTGTCGCTCCACACATACCCTTTGAGATGAGACCTCCGTACATATCCAGAATGTCAGGTCCTCGGACCTCCCTTTCGGTACGGGAGCCGGTGAAACAGCGTCAGCAGTACGACAGACTAGTCTTTGGATTGTCTCCAGGTAAAAAGCGACAGGTGGTTCACAGCGTCAAATGGACCCCCTTGGGTCAGTGAGTTCAGCTTTTATTCTGAAAGGAACCGTTGCTTGGTTGGTAAAATGCAACAGATTTTTTTTTTATTTTATTTTTTTTTATTATTATTTTTTTATTTTAAAAAAAATGCTACAGATTTTATCCAGCTTGTTGGTTCTCGGCTTAAAAAGGAAGTCCGGTGGCCGGTCCGATACTTCGCTTAGCATGCAGTGAACTCCAGTGAACTGTAGAGAACTCAGAGAAAGTTGAGAACTCCAGTGAGATCTTGAGAACTGAACCTAAGATGGCATGGGACAGGTTTTATTAATCTGGATGTTTTGATTTCTGGTTGAATCAAAGTTGGCAGATTCATAAACACCACAGAGACTATGCCACGCTTCAGAAAGGAAGGTTCTGATTGGATCAGTAACAGCAATGTGTCATGCATTTACATTACATGTAGTCAGCATGTCTAGTGCACTAGATTAAAGTCATATTACTTATTAAAGCATATTAACCATAACGTTGTTATTTCACAGATTGGTCAACATTATATTATTGACTGACAATTTGTTTTGATTAGCTTTATTTAAAATAGAGTTCTTTGATTTATTAAAAGAAAATAGTCCTTTCTTCATCTTCTCTTGAGCTGGAAAGAAAACAGTTTTAGAAGCGAATGCATGGCCTTGAGGCAGTCTCATGCACTTAGTACTGTGTCAGAGGCATCTGTGGAGAGAGGTTAAATAACCTTCGGAGGAATACTCCCTCATCACGTTACAGCACTAAACTGCCAAATTAATGACTACACATGCCCTTAGCACTGTTAGACACTCATCTATACAGGTTATCAGCAAAACAAAATAGAAATAATAAGTGAATTTAGGTGTTACTCACTCTTTAACAACAAACAAAACAACAAACACAGAAACACAGAACTGAGTTCATGTATGACAGCTTAAGGCTTCCTAATTTATACTGTGAAGTTCATGTTTCTTGCTTTTTGTGCGACGCTAATGCTGCAAATTCCTGCATTTACCTTTCGGAATAACCAAAATTTTACACTGCAATCATACAGATTTGCTGAGTTGTTCTTAGTTTTTTTATTCATTCATTTTAACTCTTTTTTTTTAATCTCAATACAATTAATTCTCTTTTTTATACTTTACATTTTATAATTAAATGTTATAGAATAAATGTTATTGGTCCCACGGGGGGGGGGGGGGGGGGGGGGGGGATTCACTTGCTACAGCAGCACATACACTTAGAGAAAAGAAAGAAGAAGAAAAACAGGATTACAGGTAGACACTCAGACACTAAGCTATTATTTTCACCTTCAACCACTAAAAAGAATGAATAAAAAGGAAACTTGGGTTTCCAGGACTATGCAGCATAAGGGACACAGGCATACTAATGTACATCTGGTTTTGCACACATTCTGAATATCGCATTGCATTGATGTTGTGCAACAAGATGATATCAGTATCAGTTAAACTGAGGAGTTATACGCTCTCACTGCAGAGGGGATGAATGACCTACGGTAGTGTTCTGTTTTACATCTTGGATATCCCAGTCTGTTACTGAAGGAGCTGTCCATGGACTTTATTTAAATGTGTTTGGACCAAATTCACTGATGAACCATTTTTACTTTTAAAATATGATTGGCCAAACTGAGTTTAACATGCTGGCTAATTTCCTGCTGAAGCCGCAGATAGAAAACATACAGGGAGACTCTTGGATTAGAAAAGCCAGTGACATTAGCTCATCATAATGTCAAGTTATGACTCCTTATCTTCTCAGTTTAACGAGCACTGTCTCTCCAATCTGGACAACCTCTGTCCAGTCAGAACCAGATCAGTTCCTGAAGTGAACCCTACTCCCTGGTTTAATGACAGCCTTCGCAGCCTGAAGCGCCAATGCAGAAAAACTGAGCGCTTGTGGAAGAAAACCTGTCTCCATGTCCATCTGCTGCACCTAAAGGGTCTTCTGACATCCTTTGACTACGCAGTCAGAGACGCGAGGGTTGCCTATTTTTCCAACCGACGGGGGCACAGGAGTTAAGTGCTCGCCCCGTAATCGGAAGGTTGCAGGTTCGAGTCCCACTCAGTCTGTCGCTGTCGTTGTGTCCTTGGGCAAGACACTTAACCCACGTTGCCTGCTGGTGGTGGTCGGAGGGACCGGTGGCGCCAGTGCTCGGCAGCCTTGCCTATGTCAGTGCGCCCCAGGGCAGCTGTGGCTACATTGTAGCTCATCCCCACCAGTGTGTGAATGTGTGTGTGAATGGGTGAATGACTGATTGTGTTGTAAAGCGCCTTGGGGGATTCCAGGACTTGAAGCGCTTTATCAAATACAGGCCATTTACCATTTACCATTCCAACCTGGTGTCCCAGAGCAAAGGGAACCTCAAGGTGCTGTTTAACACCATCAGCAGTATCGTCTCTCCTGCCCACTCCTACAGACTCCATCCACTCTGTTGCAGACAGTGAGAACTGTGAGAGCAGGGACTTTTAGGTCAGAAATGGACAATTAATCACGCTACACTACTCACACCAAACCTTCCGTCAGGAATCTTGGTGTGACCTTTGACCTAGCTCTCACCCTGGATTCTCATGTCAGTTCTCTTGTTCGCTCTGCCTTCTTCCATCTCAGGAACATTGCTAAGCTGAGTCCCATTCTGTCCCGCTCTGAACTTGAGACAGTTATCCACACCTTCATCTCCTCATGCTTAGACTACTGTAACTCTCTTTTCACGTGTCTGAGCAGAACCTCCCTGAACCGTCTACAGGTGGGTCAGAATGCCTGTGCTCGGCTTCTGACCAAGTCCTCCAAACACACCAACATCACCCCACTTCTCCTCCAGCTTCACTGGCTGCTAGTCAACTTCAGGGTTCATTTCAAGATCCTGGTTCTGGTCTATAGGGCCTTACATGGACAAGCACCATCTTACATTGGTGATCTTCTTAGTCCCTACACCCCCAGCAGGTCCCTGAGGTCCAGTGATCAAAGCCTACTGGTTGTGCAGCACCAGGCTAAAGACCAAAGGTGACAGATCATTTGCTGCTGTGGTCCCCAGACTCTGGAACTCTCTCCCCCTGAGCCTGAGATCAGTGGACTCAGAGGTCTCCTTTAAAAAGCAGCCGAAAACTCACTTGTTCAAGCTGGCTTTTGTGTGGCCTTCATCACCCTTTCCTTGTTCTGCTCTCCCTACTTATTCCATCTTCCTCAGGATCCACTGATTTCCCTCTTTCCTATTCACTATCTCTCTTTCTTTACATTTTTAATCACAATTGTCTGCTTTTTGCTCATTTTAAATGTAATTTTATTCCTTTTCTAAATTCTTTTTTATATTTTTACATCCTTTGTTTTTGTGAAGCGCCTCGTGATTTTTATCTTGGGAGGCGCTATAGAAAAGATCTGTGCTTCTTCTTCAGGAGCTCTTCAGGAGCTCTCAGTGCATTAACGGTGTGCTGACGGGGTTCTTCTGACAACAGCTGAGTTCCCTGAAGCTTCAAGCTTTCAGACATAAAGACTTTGTAGCACCTCTCCCAAGCAGTTATTTCCTGCTGAATAATAATGAACTACACAACAGTGGCCAATCTAACTACTAGAGTGGTGGTCGTGCTCAGACCTGAGCATGTCTGTGGGATGCCAATCACATCCACGTTTTGCTCATTATAACCCAAAGCCAAATGTGCTAAATGCAATCCTTTGCAGCAGGGTTGATTAAATCACAGGCAGAATTCACAATAGTTACTGCACCTATAAACAGTACAGCTGTGTCTGATGACTGATGACACAGTTTTTGTAGCAGCAACTTGAAGAAACTCCAAAATGTTACACAGAGTGATTCTATGAATTCCAATTAATTGCCACATCCTCATTGAACTTTACTCCAAAATGCTCATTTCTACTATCCATGAAGAAAGCTTTAGTCCAACCAAGAAAGTCCATCATCACCAGGACCATTTCCTAGAAATGATCCAGCTGTGGGATTTGATCACCGCCAGTGCAGGGCTTTTTCAGAAATGGCAGCTGGCAGAGGAGCGCTAATCTGCTGCACAGTGAGATGACTGTTAGAGGGTCATCTGGTGTAACGAAGGGCATAAAGAAGCCAAGAGAGAGATCAGGGGACAGTTTGATATTCTGCTCAAGCAGTGGTTGGACTGCTAAGGACTGGGGTAAAGTACTTATCTCTGATGAATCAGTTTTTGGGTTGTTAAGAGCATCTAGAAAAAAAAAACAACAACGAAACACCATTCATGTGTGGGACTACTCCTCAGCAATGTACTCACTCATTTACCCCACACAACCCTAACCCTAGCATCAGAACAGCCACAAATAGAGAATTATTCCTAAAAGGAGTTCCCCGCACCATGCATGACCTTCTTGGTTGACAATGCCTTCTTCAGCTTGATTGAGCACCATTGAAAAATGAATAAAGTGATGATGATTAAGTGGCACAAGGCACAAAACATTAACATTCTAGGTCAATTTCCAAGAAACGCTGCAGACCTTCAATCACAATGAGAACTTGGTTTCAATCCTTGAATAGTCAAGCAGCCTCAAGTAAAACAGAAACCCACAAATTTCAACAAACCCCAATCGTTTATAATGCAAGACTGAACTGCAATCAGTACGAATTGGTCCCAGAGGTTGACTGATGGTATGTCAGGGTGAGTTACAGAGGTCTTGGAAAAAAGAAGCACTAGCATTACCAAAAAAAATGTTTCTTTGCAAAAACTGAATGTGACTGTCAATAAAATCCTTCAACACTTTGAAAATGCACATAAACATAATCAGAAAGTTTCAAAAAATTCCTGAATAAAAAAAATTGTTCAAGTTTAATTCTCTAAATTTGTGGCCACAGCTATGCACAGAGTAGACCAATTAGGCATTAGAAAATGTTCGTTGTCCTTTATATGATTTATTTTAATAACGTAAATGTTCCTATTTATTATTTGATATATGCAATTTCACCGAGTTAAGCCTACCTAATGCATTTTTGGGACTGTGAAAGTATTTGGAGAAAACCCATTAATATCTGAGAAGATATCAAAGGAGAAACCTTCTTCCTGTAAGGTGACATACAAACCACCATGTTGCATTTCCAAAATAGATTGAGATTTCATTCATACCATTTTTCAGCCACAGTGTCTGTTGAATAACACAATATTTAGATACAATAAATAAAATATATATCTTTTACTTATTTATGTAAGACATGAGTTTTGTTTAGCTGCTACATTTTTAAGTTTATTGTTTAGGTGACTCAATATTGCTTAGACTGCACATAAGGCAAACCTGTGAAACTGGTGCTAATTGCACAAGTCTCGTTGATAAGAAATGCTTTCATCAAACACCTGCATGTTTGACTATATTTGTATCTTTTCTGAGTAACCACATTAATTCCATCAACAGACCTTTGAAAACTCTGGAAACTTTCTTGCCATGTGATACAGGGATACCTATATGCATCAATAAGTAATCTCCCCTGTGTACTAAGAGTTATGAATAATGCAAGTGCCCATATAGCAGTGCTTTCTCTGAAATGTATTACTGCAGAGTCGCAGGAATACCACACAGAAGACAGGCAGAACATATTTCAACAAATTAACACTGGCAGGGCACTTTTTATGTCAAAGGCATCCGGGGTATTTAATCTCAGTGTCTTTCAGAACAATTACTCAGCTGAGAATCAATCAAAATGAACTCTTCTTGTTTGAAAGGGGTTCATTTTAATGCGAAAGGGGTTATCTAATTCGGAATTGATAGACCCTGTCTCTTTCTTTCTGACCAAGAGAGTTGGATGCAAATATTAATAAACCCCAAACCTAGTTATGAGTGCAGGTGAAATAGGACACATCAGCCTCATGTCTCTCTCTCTCACTCCCTCACACACACACACACACACACACACACACACACACACACACACATACACACACACACACGCACACACACACACACACACACACACACACACACACACTCACTCACACACACACACACACACACACTCTAGAAAGAGGAGTTGGCTTTAGTACAACTCTCATAATAGCCAAGAGGAAGTAGAGCATTCATCTCCTTGATTTCCTCTCTATGATCCTCATAAAGGCAGGCAGGGAGTCAAATCTGAGGGTAAATCACAAAAATTCCCAGGGTTAGCCTTTGAAAAAACCTTTGACATGATCTCAAATGCTGAAATGGTCTTGATGAGATTGAACTGACACAACTGTGCAGTTTGATTACAAACCGGTGAGAACGTAATAAGTAAGGCAGACGACCTTTGTTAGAAACAAAACACTTTTGCAATCGTTTTACTAAAGCTATAAAGAGAAAATGACATTTTGGCAAGTGTCATAAAATACATTTTATATATGGTAGAGTAATTAATTCCTGAAAGGACATTTGTTCTTGTAGACATTTTTTATAATGCATGTTGCGGAGGAAATCACAGCAAATAAATACACACCGCTTTGGAAAATGACCCATTCGTATAGGGAATAGATATTTTTTGGCGTGATGTAAATGTTTGTTTGATTACTATGATGGTTTAGCTCCAAAATATTCAGGTATTTCTTTAAAACTTTTGACTTCACTTTAACAAGTTAGTCTAAAGTTGTACAATGTCTCTCGACCTTAAAGAAGGAGTCCAATCCTGCTCCTTGAGAGCTGCTATTTTGCATGTGTTAGACATTTCTTTGCATCAACACACCTGATTTAATCGATAGGTGATTAAGAGGCTGCTGCAGAACCTGAGGACACACTGAACAGGAGGTTTAATCATTGAATGAGGGGTGTTGGAGTGGAAAAACTACTAAAACTTGTACAAGAGTGAATCTTGAAGACCATGACTGGACATTTCTGCTTTAAAGGGATAGTTCCAGTCTCTTGAATAACAGTAGGGATGAGCCGGATACTCGTTTCAGACGAGTATCCGGTACGGATAAAGCATTTTTGACGAATACGAGCTTGAAACGAGTAAACCTCGTAAATATCTGTAATCGTGCTGAAGGAAAATCCTCATTGGGTAACTGACTGTCTTCACACTTTGTGATTGGCCAGTCACATAGAGCGCCCACCCCTCCCTACATACAAAACTCTCTAGCCGGCCAGGAGCGCAGTCCGTCCGGCTCATCCATGCACACACACAGACAGTAACGGATCTCGCTGTGCTTGTTTCACTGTTGCTCACGTTTCTTCAGTTTTCTCTAGGTTTTCTTCAGCTCGCCTCTTTTTCGGTTGAATATTTAAAGTTACTTTTTTCGTAACTTTCATGGTTCCAGGGGCGGCGTTAGGCCCGGCTACTTGGGCTGAAGCCCCGGATGTTTCATGAGAAGCCCCGGATCTAAATCGTGGAAGTAACATGCAGTACCAAAGTCCAGCAGAGAGGGAGCAGCTGGCAGTAGTTTGTATACAGCCTGCCTGAGCCTCCACCACTGAAGAAGAAGCCCTTCAGCAGCCGTCTTCTTCTACACTCTCTGCCTGAAACGCATGAGTGAAGATGGACATAAGGACGTTTTTTAGACAAAAAGTACGGCGACAGAACCCCAGCTTTGATGAGACTGGTGTTGACTCAGGTTTGTGAGTCTTATTTGAAAATATTTGTTATCAGGTAAAGTTGTTGGAGAAAGAAAGGGAATATTTACTATCATCTCAGACTAAACACTAACAGGAACAATACTCTGCCCTGAAAATGCTTAATATGTAGCTTCAGATTAAAAATTATGTGGTACAAGACAAATATATATGATGTTGTTGACTAGTGCGTGTCATGTGTGCGTGCGCGTGTGTGTGTGTGTGTTAAGCCCCGGATATTCTTCAGTCCTAAATCCGCCCCTGCATGGTGCATTTGACCAGACAGAGCTGACGTGTTGCATCAGTCACTCACTACCTCCGCTCCGGTCGGGTTTTTTATTTTTTTTAACTCCATCTCTCTCCCTCTCACCCTCTCTATCTCTCTCAGACACACACACCTTAATCAACATTGTTTTGTTTAACTTTGTGTGGGGCAAAATGCCAAGAACGTTAAGAAAAAAATCAGTTTAATCAAATTAAAATAAAAAAGATATACATAAAGTTGTGTCTGGTTCTAGCATTTCATATTTCCTAGTTCCTGCTGCATGAGTTCAGATGTATTAATCCATGCACTTAAAAATTAATGTTCTGATTTTATTGAAACACTTGTTCTGTTATAGTTCCTTTACTATTGTGATCAAAATTATTTCATCTCAATTCAAATAAACAATACACATATCATCTTCTGATCATTCCATATCAATTTCAGACTTAAAATAATATATTGTTGTAAACCACACCCACATCCGGTGAAACCACGCCCACTTCCGGGTTATGCCACGCCCATTCCAATTACAGATACATATAATTTAGTTGGTTGAACAGATACAGATACAGATAGTGGTGTACTCGCTCATCCCCAAATAGCAGTTCTGTATGTTTTAGTTATGTAAATAGCTTTTTGTAAGGTTAGGGGTCGGGTTTGATGAAAAATTACTGCTGACTGCATTGATAACGGCTAACAGCAGGGAATCATTCCAAAGTAGATCCCTGCCATCTTTAAACTAAAGACTTTGTGACCAATCTGCATCACTCAGTATGCCTCTGGGGTGCTGGCTGACAGTTCCCCTGCTACAGAAAATAGCTAGCTAGCATACCTCTCCCACTCCCTCTATCATCCCATCATGTAGTCACACTCACTGTTGGTTTATATTGATAAAGCTCAAATCATACCTATTGCTCCTTCAGTAAAATGTGCTAATTTCTTCTTATTGTACATGATTATAATGTTTAAAAAAGGATATCTACTTCAATTTCTGTCGTCTAAGTGCCACTGACAGGTACAGCTGTGTATTGCATTATACGAAACACATGCTTTGTTTTAGCAAATTATTAATTGAGGCACACAAGCTGCTGAAGACTGAAAACTCAAGCTGAAAAATAAAACAAAGGACAAACTAAAAGTGAATAAGGACAACAACGGCTTTTAAACAGTAGGCTTGGGTATTTATTATTACTGTTATTATTATTATTATTATTATTATTATTTATTGAGTATTATTATTATTATTTGTTATAATTTTTATTATTATTATTATTTATTGAGTATTATTATTATTATTTATTATAATTTTTATTATTATTATCTGTTCATCTATATTTTTACTTTATCTGTAAAACCGCTTTGTTAGAGAAAGTAAATCAATTATGGTTTAGAACTTTTTGTCATTTTCCACTTGTTCATTTTAATATTTATATTGGACTAAGAAGGGGAATATTTCACATACAGCGTGACCAAGAATTCTTTTTACCAGCCGCCACTGTTACATGGTCCTGAATTTTGGTCATTAGCTTATATCCTTTTTTTTTATTAAATGTGAAAAATTCAAAAACAAAATACTTTTGGATGCAATATTTAAGACATATTTAAAAAAATAAATATGTCTTAAAAGTAAATAAGAAAACAAAATCACTGAACAAATTGTTTTGTATGAAAACAAGACCATTCAGAATGTCCTTTTATCAGGTTATTATGAATCAGTATCTTCATATTGGTTTAATATTAAATTTAAGGGATTCTGTCATTGTGCATGATTAAAATATTGCCACTACCAATGAGTTAAAATATACAATAATACAAAACAAGTTAAAAAAGGATCTTATTTTACGCTGTTGCAAAAATTAGTTTAATTGAACATTAAACTGACGTTTTGAAACATAAAAACAATCTTTATTAAAACATGCTTTTGCCACAAAGCTATATTGTTTTTAATCCAGATTAGCTGCATGTCTAGTTTTAGCAGCATCTAGTTTTTGTATACTAAACAAACAAGATGCAGCTGAAACCTGGACGTTTTTAAAAATAGCCAACAGATACTCAACCCAGGAGTGACAGCTTCATGAGCAAACAGGTGATGTTGTGTAGAGAATCAGGACACACTGGAAATTTCCCATTACCAACCCTGTAAATTTGTTTCCCCCAACTCAGTCTGCTGCATATCTTAAACATCTCAAATGGAGAAAAAAATTGTTCACAAATAATCTTTATCTGCCCCTTCATGTCACAGCTTCCATAAGCTGTCATAATGCCATCCCTGTTCGGGGTCCCTCGCAGTGAGCAATTCCTTACAGGAGATGCATAATAACTCGGGTGGGAACAACTCGGACACCATTAAAAATCATGCGCTGGTTTCCTCCTTCCATGTTGAGTGGATAATCTATTTCTAGAGGGCCCATGCAAGACAGCGGGGAGTTTTAATGAACTCACATCCCAGGACAAAAGAATTCACTTCATGATTCAGCTCCCAGGGTGGAAAATTGAAACAGCCCTTGCTCCCGAGCAGAGCTAGGCTTCATTATATGTGCTGTTTAGGAGTAATACCCTTTGTTTGAGTGTTTGACGAGGCAGTTTGATAAATGTCGTCTGGTAATTTCAAGGTTTATAAGCCTAATGAAGTTTTCAGCCTCCAGACCGACTGATGCATAAGTGACTAGTTTGTGAGTCGGTCGTATTTTTAAGATTGAAATTCAGACAGGTCCTTTTTATTTTCCATTCTGAAAAAGCAGCTTTGCATCTATGAAAATTAAATCCAGGAGTTTGTGATGCTTGGCATGTGTGCAATTTCTAAGCACATTTAACATTTATTTAGGAACTCTTCTGTTAGTTCTGTTTATTTCGGGCCAAAATGAGACCATAATAACTTCAGGCAGGGCCGGTGCTATTACTCACTTTTTTGCAACACAAATAACTGAAAGCACATAAAGTCTGTAAATCATGCAACTTGGCCAAAGTGCACCAGAATTACAACACAGTTTGAAAAAGTCATAATCTAAACCAATAAATCAATAAACATTTTTCAACAGATATTTGTTATCAGCGTTAAGATTAAATAAGCAATGAGGCAAATATAGATTTTGGCTGCACAATGCCACAGGATACAGTAGCTTTGTGGTTAATACCAACACATATTTATTTCAGAGTTGTGAAGATAACCTGATTCTTTTGAATTGAGAAACATACATGTGCAATGTAATAATGTCTTGTCCCGATGCAAGTTTGAGATTAAATCTAGATCTTCTTTTGGCACGTCACGCATAAACCAAGCTTTAGATTCCAGCCATGTTTGCCCTAATAACTAATAACTCCAAGGTGCATGGCCCATGTGATCTTCAGTAGATGCAATTACATCATCATACATTTAGTTTGACTTGATAAATGTTTTATTTCTCTGGACAAAAAATAAACGATATGGCCCACCTCTAAATGAAATTAAAATAATTTTACATTAATTATAAACATATAATTAAAAAGTGCCTGTGGGACATTTCATACACCTCTAGCTTTCAACTGTGTGTGTGTGTTAACAGATAGCTGTACCAGTATTTCTAAAGCTCAGACGGGTAGAGAATAGACACTAAGTTTAAAGTTTGACTAGAATTTTTATGCATTTAATCTACTGATTCATGTACAAAAAATCTCAAGACAGCTTGAAGTAAGTTACCTTGTAAATATTTTACAGGAGGAAAAATATCGAGATATTTATCATATATCAGAATTCAGCAAAAAGATTTTGAGATTATAAGTTTTGGTCCATATCTCCCAGCCCTATTCGACATTATTGGTCGGTAAAATTCTAAGTATACAAAAATTAAATTGTCAAATGATTCAGGCAGATAAAAGATCCCCCTGAAACACTGTTAAGACTGAGTTAAACTCATTAAAGAAGCAGACATCAGCATGATCTATAACCTGAGCAGCACTACAAGGCGTTGTTGAAAATAATGCAAATAAATCTTGATAAAGCAGAACTTTTCTTTTCTCAGCTGAATGTTTCTTTAATATCCAAACCTGCTTTTAGATGTACTTTGAACATCCCCCTTTGCATCAGGTTTAGCTCGATTTTCTAATGTTGGCCAATGTTAGGATGTAGTTTCAATCCAAAACCTATTCTTCATTCGATGTAGAATCTATGCATGTGTGGTTGGCTCAATAATTTGCAAAATATGGTTTATTCTTGTCCTAACTGCAATCATGCCCCTTAAATGATGTAATCTAGTGTTTCATCTAACTGATTCATCAGACTGCGGTGTTTCTTGTTTTTTCCATGCATGACTCATAGCCTCTCAAATAGAATCAGATACCGTTCGCTCTAAGTGAAACTGAAGTCTTAATTTGTTCAGTTTACATCTCAGAAGACAGTTGGATGAATGGTGTATTTACAGAAAGTTGCTTTACCTCATTCCAACCTAATTCTCCTAATTCATTTGTGGATTTTAGAAACTGATGAAGATCATTCTAAAATCCCCTCCTTTGTTCCTCCATGTTTCGTTGCAGTGAAGAAAGGCCATGCTGTCTGTTTCCACATGCTGGTGTTTAAGGTGATGAATGGTTTGTCAAGAATCACTAAATTAAAGCCTACTGCATTCAACATTAGATTCATGATAAATGCATTGTAATAATTGCCTATGTTGTACAAATCTAAAAACACACATTACACATTTTTAGCTGCTGATGTTAGTGTAGTTTTTCCACCCCGTGTTCTTCCCGCTACAGTAGTTCCCCTGAGCATGAAAGCATAATACAAACACTTTCAATGAGACGGTTGAAAACATCTCCCTTCCTCGTCTGCATCAGGGCTCATTTCCATGGAGGATTGGTTGGGAGCGGCGAGGAACAATTTTCATGGAGAAACCTGAAGGTTGTGCACCCCCCACCACCACCAACTCCAGAAATAGTCAGAAATAAAAAGTGGGTCACTTCTTAATAATAGGTAAGACTGTACCTGATTCAGGTGAAAGTGCTCATTATAAAGTTTCAGCTCTGTTCACTTGCAACACCACAAACTTCTCATCATGAGTCAAAGCTTAGAACAAACAGGCTTGCGTTGAACACAGTGGGAGAGGGCAGAAGTGTGTACTACGCTCTGAACATGCAATTCTCACTTGTGTCTTTGTTTCCTCTACATTTCCTCTCTGGTTTGGTTTCCCAAAGTCTTTTTGATGACTTTTGTTTGCCACCACCATCTTGACTGTGATAGGATTAACCTCTTAAGAAGATAATAAACTACATGGAGACCTAAAGAAACATTTTTTGGCACCAGTGTGTGCTGCATTAGGTGCATCTTTACTTTGTCACTTCACTGAAAAAAGTGTTGTTTATGTAGAGGCACAAATATAATGAGCATAATTTAAAATTAACTAGAAACATATGTTACCTGTAATGTCTAAATGTTTAGATGGAGTAACATCATTAACACTTGCTATGGTGCAATTGGACTATGTAAAAAAAAGTTTTCTTTCTTTCGTTCTTTCTTTCTACTTCTCACAAGCAGAGGATAATGTCAGACCAACAATTCTAATTAACCTCAAAGTTCAAGTGTTTTCCTTGAAAGCATTATAAACAGTAGATTCCAATCAGTATGTGTTCAATACCAGATTTACATAGTATGTCTGTGTCCTTTACAGTATACTGCATAGTTCTGGAACCCACGTTTAACTTTCATTTGTGGTTTTTAGTGGTCGAAGGTTACAATAATAGCTTTCTGCCTTGGTGTATATACATGCACTTATTTTTATTTTTTTAATTTCCCACAATGGGATCAATAAAGTCTCTCTATTCTATTCTATTCTATTCTATGTCTTATGGGTAGTAAATACCCCTTTGGACTATTTGGAGAAGCTAACAGGGACAGAGTCCAAAGTGGATTTGTGCCACCCTAAAACAACAGCTATTATTTTCAAATGTAACAGTGGTTTAGGAATCCATAGGTGTTTATAGGGGTTTCTATGATTAGTGGCAGCAGAACTTACCAGTAATGCTAACTATCTGTAGCACATCTGACTCAATGTTTGACTCTAAAGGCTGATTTATCCTGCTCCGTCCGCTCGAGTGTGGAGTCACACATACATGTTGACTGAGACCTTTTCCAGTCTGACTTCTCTGTCACCTGGGAGGGTGTTGCAAAGCAATTCTCCCCATGATAACAGATTGTGTAGCGCTGTTCTGGGGTATCCTGCACCCTTTACAGTCACATATTTGGGCCAAGATGGTGCATTTACTATTGTGTTTACATTGTTTGAATGTATTTCAGAAAATTTTTTAACGCAGACGAACTTGGCCCTCATTCTCCTCCACTTTTTCATGCGGTCGCCACCTCTAAACCCATGTTTCTCATAATTTCCGTCCACAAATAAAACACTTGCTGCTTATCCTCATACTCCTTCAGTTGTGAGTGAATAAGAATTCTTATTTTCAAAATTTTTCCGCGAGGTGTTCTTCAATCTGATCCGTGTCTGCCAGTCAAAATCGTTTACTTTTTGAGAGGGCAATGGCAGTGCTGTTGATGAGTTTAAAGGAAGCAACATCCTGACCAATCCTAAGCTTGAGGTCTTCGTGACTTTTGACGAATAGTTAAAGCGTTGGACATGTTGGACAGTGCTTGCGCTGACGTGGACGATGCGTGTCTCCGTATCGACGCAGACAGAGAAGTTTAAATCAGGCTTAAGTCAGTACAAAAAGAATTTCCATCATGGTAAACTTTAAAGAGTAGGTTCACTGAGGAAACACTTTTTACTATTTATTTTTGAAAATGATTTGATATTCTGAGTTTTTCATGCAGACTGAACATGAAAATAGTCTCCCACACAAGTAAACAGAGTCAGTGGTAGAGTCACATTGCTGTTAGCCAATCAGAGCTGAGATGTTTAAATATCAGGAAAGGACACTCTAAATCCTGTCATCTTCTGTTACTTTCTCCTCTGGCTGACTTCTACTATATGTCCTCAAACAGGTGCACCAGAGTTGTTTTCCCCCCTGATTACAACTTATAAGGCATCCATTCCTACTAGAGACCACTGTATGTATAAAATATATGGGTAAGATTGACCTTTAAATTAAACTTTCTCTCCCAAATATTTGTATTGTTTTAAAGTGAATTTAGGGTAGAGCCGAACGATTGATGTCAAAGGCAATTAAGTTGTGATGTGACAAAAGGAGATTTTTTAATCGCAAAGTCTGCGATTTGACTGGCAGCGAGTGGTTAGCACATACATTAAAAAACCAATAGGGATGCTGATGCTAATATCGGCGATTGCATTCTTACAAACTACGAATTAGAAACGTGCCAAATGATTACATTTGGAGTCTACTAAAAAGTAAAAACTGCCATTAATCAAGTACAGACTGATATTTTAGTAAAGCTAGAAAACTGTAAAAGACTTAAACTCCACTGAGTTTTGGCAAGCAGCTATGAATGTAACTGAACTACAGAAGCTCTGCATGGAGAAGACAAAATACTTCAATAAATTGGACAAGCTTCTTTCCTGCAAATAATTGTTCACAGTTCATGCTAATACCTATGCTCCTTCAAGGGATGTGCTCCTGGCTGCAAAGCATTGCTCCTTCAAATACAAAATTTTTTCTTTACTGGTGAGTGTTTATGTGCGTGTAGACAAATAAATGTGTTGATATGATGAGTAGATACATAAACTTGTTTATATTTAGTACAAGCTATGTAGATTATTGTTTTGCTTCCATTAGTTGAAAAATGAGAAAAGCCCTTTGAGAAAAGAATTGTGAATAAAATCGCAATTGCAATATTGAAGAAAAAAATGCAATTAGATTATTTTCCAAAATCGTTCAGTATCTATTTTTTATTTAAATTTGTTAACTCTGTTCCAGGGCTGCCAACGTTTAAACTCTTCAATGCATGAGAGTGTGTGAAGAGGGTCAGATGCGTGTGTTTCACCCTCAGTTCATGAGAGTTGGCAGCCCTGCCCTTTACACATTTAGCCAAAAATCACTCAAGTGACAATTTGTTCATTCAGTCTTCCGGCTCTTGGAGAGTTATTATCTTCCTGCATCTCCTCTCAGTCCTAAAGAAAAACTGCTACCTGGGTTCATATATATTCACCTCATGAGTTACCTTTGAACTGCAGTTCTAACGATCTACCGACCGCAAAAACAGCGGAGTGCTCGCCGGCTACATCAGTTAGGTGCGTCACCGAGGACAAAACAGGTGATGCGCCCTGATCCACAGCAGCGAAATGCATCAGGCACAAATAAAAGAATAAAAGACAGAAAACATAAAAGGTAATGAGCCGACATGAACGATCGCGTGTTAAATTAGTTTTTGAGGTGGCGACACCTGATTTGATAATGTTACTGTGGCCGTGCTCAGGACGCAGATGTCTGGAACGCGTCAACAATCAGAGCTTTGCATGCGCAAGCTGGTTAAGATTAGGATGGGGGTGAGGGGAAGGTTAAATTGCAAGAGGGTAAACGTCACAATTTGGTTAACTGTCCGTTTTACGGCGGGTGTCAGTACCGACGCTCTGGCACAGCGCGTTGCCTCCCGACGCGCAGGAGCTTGTCACCTGCTGACAGCAGGCTGCTGTCTTTTCCGAGGACTGCATCTTGCCGGTCATTATCACGTGACAGCGACTAGTCGATGACAGGCATAAAAAGTCACTATAGAGCGGTGAAGTCGACTAGTGACTAGTTCATAGAACCCCTGCTACTGCTCCCCTGAGTGTTCTGCAGCATAATCAGCACATTCTCTTTGAAATTGATATCAAATTTTCGCCTCCTCTTCGTCTCCGCACGGTTAAAGTTACCCTCGCGGTCTATCACTGGCAAATCAAAAGTGAGACGGATGACACAACCGCCCCCGTACTTGCTTATTACCACATTCCACCCGGCCACAATAAAAAAACAGCCATTATTCACCTCCGCCGACTCCGACACCGGCCAAAATATGATACCCGGCAGTTAATTAAATACAGGCTAATATTAGAGGATTTACAGTACGCTATTATTGGATTTAGAGGGGTTGAGGACCAACGGAACTCTAAGACAGAGAGGAAATTATCTCTGTCTGGCCCCAATACAAGTTCTTATCTGAATCTGGTGCCCTTGAGCCTGTGAGGCTGAAGCGAGTACTCCCCCTCAGAAGAAATGTGGAATGCTGCCATCGCCATGGCAACTCTGTCTCCCTATCCCAGTCTGGGTGGGACTGCGACCAGTGAAGGTCGTTGAATCATTTCCAGGGGTCACTGTGCTTTCTAAAACCAACTACCTCCCTCCCCGGTCCAAACGGAGGTGACAAGCGCTGTTTATCACGGCTGCATGCACTGATGTGTGGAGAGTCCTCTACCCTACCTCCCCACCTAGTGGACACTTATGTTGTGTGATGTCTGAAGTCTGTTGCATTTCTGTCTGAGGTGTTTTTTGCATAGCAAAGCTGCCCTCCCTGTGGAGTGTAACTGAAATGCCTTTTTTTCCCTCCACCTGGCCCAATCCGCATGTAAACCCTCTGATCTCTATTAAGGTAGCGCGACTCGGGTTGCGAATGACCACAGTCACCAATTCTTGTCAGGTGTCTATGCCTATGTATGTATGTCTGATCTCAGAATTGTGTGTACTGAAACTCTAATTTCCCTCTGGGATTAATAAAGCATATTTGAAACTTGACAACTTTTAAAATTTCTTCTTTTGCTGCAATACACCGGATCAGGCTGCTACTTAAATTAGGCGTGCTTTCCCTTTTGAAATTCAGATGACAAGATCTCCTACCATTAATAATGTATCACGTACAGCAAAACACTTTCACCACCTCCTCAGTGGCCAACTCCCTCCTTGGGAATCTCGGCTCTTTCAGCTACACTGATGAGCAACATTTGGTAAATATAGGTTACAGTCACCCTGACAGCTATCCATTTATATCCAATAATATCTCATCGCTAATAACGTCCAGGTGTGAGTTCCCGACAGCCCGCCAGAAGGACCTTCTAAAATAAATTTCTGCATAGGTAGAGATTTTCCTCCTGGTCTTTTTTTCCCCACTTAATTAAAAAACAAAATTCCCTCTTCTTCAGCAAAACTCATTGCCAGAGCTGCAGGTGCAATCAGCGCGGTGCTAAAACCTTTTAATTAACACCATCTATCATCATTAGCCAAACGGTCAGCCAACAGTCTCACTGTTAACTCTTAGAGAGCGAAGCGAGGAGAACGGTAAATGATGCAGTGCACTCCTTTGCCGTTCGGCCCCCGTCACCATCAGTTCCCCTTTGCTGTGCTCAGTCACCGCAGAGCAGCTCCAAAAACACATCAGTCTACATCAGACCCACTTAATCAGTCTGCATCTACTGCTTTGCTGTGACTTGTTGGACTAAATGCTAAGCTAAAACTAATGCCTGATGATGCATGTGATTAATTGAGGGTTGCTGCATGCAAACAAGATTAACTTTTAGTATGAGATATGTCATTTAACTGCTGCTAGGATTTTTTTTTCATGACATTCTAGCTAAAATAATGAGCCACTTTGTTCTAAAACTGTACACAGACAAGTTCCACCCATCTATATTATTAGGCAGTCTCATGATTTAGCAGTTGGTGATTATTTGTTGGAATGCTCATTTAAATGGAAGCAAAGCAACGCAGCAACACAAAACGCTCATTGTAGTGATGTGTCGGTCGCGAACGAACCGGCTCTAAGAGCCGGCTCTTTGAAGTGAACGACGGGAGTCGGCTCGTCATTGGGAGCTGTCCCCTCCCCCCTCCCCTCTTGCTTTGGTGAAAGCTACAGGCGATTGGTCAACATGTGTAACTGCGTGTCCAGGCTGTCCACACACAGAGCAGTAGGGGCGGGGAAGAGGGAGGATCAGACTCAGACACACAGCAGAGCATTTGCGGGTGGAGGGAGACGAGAAGGAATGAGGAGGAGGAAAAAGGCGAGCAAGAGCGAGGAGAGTGTGACGTAGACGGTGAGAAAATGAGCTCCAGCAGTCGGGAAGTGGAGATTTCTTAAAATGTTCAGTTATTAAATCCATAGAAATTATAAATAATTGATATATTGCTTTTTTTACATTAGTAAGTCATTTTGCATATAGTTTTGCATTATTTTGGTTGTAAATGTACTCTATGCAACAGAAAATCTGAGGAGCCACTTGGGAGCCGAAAGAGCCGGCTCTTTTTGGTGAGCTGAGCCAAAAGAACCGGCTCTCTAAACAGAGCCGTAATTCCCATCACTAGCTCATTGAGCAAAGCTGTCTCTTCTTTCTATGTGCACAGCTGCCGATGTTGTACTCTAAGTATAGGTATAATTTACCTGCTGTTGTGTTTGAGAAATGTTTGGGAAAGAAGACAGTGTGTGTTTGCAGCTGCCTGCATGAAGCTGGCTCAGTGTGTGGAGAGAAAAGCAGAAATGGTCTCTGCAGACAGAACCAAGCACCGAGCTGCACTTTGGTCATGCAGTGATAAGTGCCCGGAACAAGTGAAACATCTCTAACTGACTAAGTGGAGAGTACACCGAGCATCCAAGTAGAAGGGTGGGTGTGGAGGGGTGGCAAGTCAATGTGGGTGTCTGGTAACAACAGGTGAGAAGATGAAGGTTTAATCATCACCACTTCTTTTTCATTACACCTGTTCTTTGCAGCTCCAAGGACAGCCTGTACGTGTTCTATGGTTGTTCTGCTTTCATGACAGAACAATATGCCTGATTGGACTGGTTCAAGATAGCTTTTAGGAATGTTCTATGCTGCTTTAAGCAGCTTTTAATTGGTGCATTATGTGAGAATGGACCTTCTAATGAAGCAGTAGACTAGCATGCTCCTGAGGACATCTTTGTCATTCTTTTGACTAAATGGTTACAAATATGATCCCTCCTTTGAAGACTGATATTCAATGTAGCGACCAAAAACTAATTAAAGCCTACTGCTGTCTTTATTAGAGCACTGCCTGGATTACCTTATTTCTATTTATTGTGTAATATTTGGAGGGGACTGGCCTTTTGTGTGTTTCCAAGCGTTGTTGCTGTGCTGTCAACAGTATAATTATGGTATTTTGTTGTCTGTAATGGTAAACTTTTGACCGCAAAATGGTAGAGTAGAAGCAGCTAGTAGGAAACTGTGACAATGATAGAGTATTCTTCCTCTGTGTACTCTCAGCTGCAACTGTGTGTGTGTGTGTGTGTGTGTGTGTGTGTGTGTGTGTGTGTGTGTGTGTGTGTGTGTGTGTGTGTGTGTGTGTGTGTGTGTGTGTGTGTGTGTGTAAATGCACTCGTGGGAAAAACAGTGTGTCACCGCTGGTATTTTGTTCGGTACGACCGCATACATAATGTGCTAATACCCAACGCCTGTTTTGCCAGCAGATTTATGCAGATGAGGTGCATCTGTACTTTCTGCCAGTATTAGCATTTTATTCTCACATCTCAGGGGTTCAGCTGTTGGAGGAGTAAGATGATGAAATCAGTGACCTGAAATGGACAAGTTTTTTTTAGACTTTTCTTTGATTGTGTCTAGCGGACCAAGTGGAACATTTGTGTGCAATTGATGTGTGTCGTGACTTATTGTCACTCAGACCTATCGGTCACTTGTCCTTTGGCCTGGAGGTAATAGAGCATACTTAAATATGTACAAGCTGGCTGATATTCTATAATTTTTACTGAGTTTATGTTCAATCTTTTTCATGGTCATGAGTGGGATTAGTAGTCATCTGTCTTTTCTGTTCCCATTAAATGACAGAATAGACTAACAAAGGCAGCTAGTTATAAAATGTCGATGTGACAGTGAGTGTACTGTCACTGTATCCTGATTGATCATGCTCCCTGGCTGCTTGGCCAAGGGGATGTCTCTTTGGCTGACTGGTTAGTGCGCATGACTCTCACCAGGAAGTCTGGGGACTGAATCCCGCCCGGGCCCTCGCTTCTACACCTTGCCACAATTACATTAGCTTTTAGCCAATTTAGCCTTTATTAGTAGGGCTGTGGTTTATCTCAAGTCTGTTTAGAGATGAACCTCAGCCTTACTGTGTGTGTGTGTGTGTATATATATATATATATATATATATATATATATATATATATATATATACACACACACACATTATAATTTGGTCAGTATTTTAACATGGTCACTAAACACTATCTAGTTCATATTTTAAACCAGTGCATAGACTTATTTTGGTTGATAATCGATCATTTTTGTTTTTATGCACACAGTTCAAAACTGTCTATTTTTTCACAAGAGCATTTATGCTCTGAAGTGGAAACAGGAAACTATTGCCGGATATGACGCTACATGGTGTGTGTGTAGGCCATAAATAAATGTGCATCAAAATGGGTTTGGCCTGTCATCTCCCTTCTTTTTGCTGACTCTCATAGAACTGACATCTATGAGAGAGACAAAAACTCAACCACAACACAAGTTTAGAGTTTAATAAGGTTGGGTGTGTTCATTATTTGGAGGGGTAGGACAAAACAAGAACATGCTGGTAAAGTAACATGTGATAAACCAAGTTTCTTCAGTTTGTTTTAAACTAAATCAAATGTGACAGAATACTGTTTTACCTCTTTAGACATTTGTCACAGAAAAATATTTACTTTTTTGCTCTTTTGTTTTATTCATATTTTTCTCCCAATGAATCTCAAATGATTTAATATGTTTCAGATGTTACATTTTTCAATCCTTGCTTGTTTAGTTTGTTCTCTAGAAAAATCAGAGGTTCATATTTGTTTTGCTTTCCTGCTGCCAGTTATAACATTTGTATTATGCTATTATTATTATTATTATTATTATTATTATAAATGGATGTATTCATGCAAGAAAACTAGAATGTATTTATTTTCCATTTTTTGTGATGTCTTTATGCAAAAAATTTTACCTCCAGTCTTGCAGACAAATGAGAAAAACATAAACCAGTTATTTTCTTTGAAACGTGTTATTGTGGGTACAGCCTTGATATGAACCAGTATTTGTTGCACAGTCGGTTACTAATCTGGTGTTAAACAATAACTAAATGAACGAATGAGGGATAGACACAGGAAAGAAATATGCACATGCATGTGATTGTTTTCAGCAGAATTGTCACTAACTGGTGATTTAATTATGAAAATGCAAATATTAAAACATTTCTTTTTCTCCCATCTCTTCGGTTGCCCCAAACTGTCAAAGTAAGCTAGTCAAACCGTCAGCGAAGACGCTCAAAGTTTTGTGGAAAATTTACAAGGATTGAAACAATCTATAAAATTATCTCTGTTAGGATTCTACGTTTAGAAGGTTTAGTAATTAACAGTAGCACAATTTCTTTATTTGTCAAAATATTGCTATTTTATGTCTTGGCTGAATGTGCTCTGGTAACATCTAAACAAAGATTAACCATTTCAAAAACTCCAAATGTAAACAAACAGGGTCATAAACCACTAGGCCATTTTAATACGAATGAAGCTACATTAGTTTTATTGGTGAAATGATGAAATTGTTTTACAGCACATAGTGTGGTAAATCTGACAGTGACTGGCTCTAAATTTAACACATGAAGGATTACGTGTCACACAGCTTTCAGATATAGGGAAGTATAAACCAGCCCAGGAAGTAGTCTGTGCGTGTGATGATTTATATGTTTCATTTTAATTCAGCTAGATATTAAAGCTTGGACTCAAATTTTATTATACAGAATGTGTTGAGCTGTAATTCCAAGGTTGTTGTTTTAAAGTGTCATTTTATGGAGCTAGAGTAAGGAAAATATTAATGTAACTTGTACAAGTTTTGTAACATGTAACATACTTTATAACATAACTTGTTACACGTAACTTTCATTTTGTAGCTAGGGTGACCAGATCCCAACTTGCCAAATGTGTGACAGAGACTACTCAATGTGGGACAACGTGAAGTTCCAACGTAATGAGAAAAAAAACAAACATATTTTCTGCCTTTTAGCCCTAACATCACTGTTACATATACATAAAATGATTATTCTTATTATCATCATATATTTCTTGTATATATTTTATTTGAATTCAACATGAACAAGCATACAGCAAAAGCTTTACTATTTCCCAGTTCTTCTCAAGTAACCACAACATAACTCAGGCTCTCTGGGCCTTCTGTAGTGGCTCTGATCATTTTAATAGTACAGATAGGCCCACAATAATAAAAAATGCAGATGTAAGCAGCTTTTCAGAGTTTTCATTGAATGTTTTCCACAACAGAATGACAGTAAAAGTACCATTAAGATTTTAGATATATTTGTTTGTTTTTAATAAAGTTTCCACTAAAATCAGCATCTCATAGAAAAAAATCCATACTTTTTTGTTATTGTTTTCATACTTCAGAAACAAAACTTTTTTTTGAACATGACAACACATCTCTTCTAGATTTTAGGTGAGATAAATAAACATCAGATTCTAATCTCTAAAAACTTCAGATCTAATCTAATAATTGAGTTTCTTAGAGTAACTTTTTGCCTCAAGTTTCTGAGAATAAGTGATCAAAGCCTCCATTTATTCTCTCATTACTTCTTCACTGTGCTTTAAGGGGCTCAGCATGTGTGCAGGTATCTGAAACCGCAGCACCGTGTCTGTGTTAGAGCCTCCATTGTGTTTATCATGGATCTGTCTAATTACTGGAAAACCTGCTTTTGACCTCTTCATATCAGACTCCGCGCCGAGACATGAAAAAATGACTCAGAAACAACAAAGACTCTGTCGAGTATCTCTGAACATGTTTAACACACGAGTTTACAGCATTTTCTCCTCCGTGCTCACTCACGCTTGTTTTGGTGGTTCGGGTGCGCTCCACACACACTCCGGATCTGCGATAAAGTCCCGCCTCTGTTTGATTGACAGCAACAGGCAGATTTCTTCACAGTTTCTTTTATAAGATTGAAACTTGAAAGGGAAACTGTCAATAATGCGGGACATGAGTCTCAATTTGTGGGACACGTGAAAGTAATGAAAATGCGGGACTGTCCCGCACAAAGCGGGACAGCTGGTCACCCTATTTGTAGCGTGTAATTCACATTTTGTTATGCGTAACATTCATTTTTTAACACATGACTTTCATTTTGTAGCATGCAATTGTCGTTTTGTAACGCATAACTTTCGGTACGTGACATGAAGGTTTCATTTTGCTTGCAGAAAAAAAATATGTACACATTTTCAAATCACAACTCTCAAAACACACATCTCTTTCTACAGTTACAATTCCCAAGTCTACAGATACAAAACTCAAGGCTAAAAAGTCATAGTATGAGGCCAGAACAGTCTCAATAAGAATTAAGTCACACAACGTTTTCCACAAATGCACACGTTCATTCGGAAATCCACATTCTGTGTTTCACAAATATAATTCGGAGGAACACAAATGCACACGCTCATTCGGAAATTCACACTCTTTGACTCATAAATATAATGTGAAAAAATAAGTCACGCAACATTTTCCACAAATGCACACGCTAATTCTGAAGTTCACACTCTGTGGTTCACAAATATAATTTGTAAGAACACTTGTAATATAAACTCAGATCATACGAATTGCTGAACGTGCATTTACGAACAGCTTCTCATTTGTGAACCTTTCCGCGTTTGTGAGTGAAATCTGTGTGGTGCATTCACGGACAGCTTCTCATTTGTGAACCTTCCTGCATTCGTGAGAGAAATCGGTGTGCTGAATTTTGAGACTCTCCTAACGTCGCAGGTCAACAAACGTCACCATTGGCTAATGAACCTGTCAATCAAATATATGCTTCTGCCAGGGCTGTTCGCTTTCAGCCAATCATATGGCTCCTTATGTTACAGAACAGATCTGCTGTGCGCATAAGTCGGACACAATTTCCTGCATGTGTAGCTCGGGGGTGACTATGGATGAAGATATCGCGTTAGCGTTCATACTTGTTCAATTTTCAATTTTAATTCTGGTGCCTGTTAGCAGCTGAAACACATCCTCACGTGCTTGTGGATATCATATATTGTAT
This sequence comes from Nothobranchius furzeri, assembly GCF_043380555.1. Taxonomy (NCBI): domain Eukaryota; kingdom Metazoa; phylum Chordata; class Actinopteri; order Cyprinodontiformes; family Nothobranchiidae; genus Nothobranchius; species Nothobranchius furzeri. The sequence goes on along the minus strand of NC_091751.1, from coordinate 59,881,051 downwards.
ATGGAGACATGACTGTAATAATAAGTAAAGGTTAGCAGCTGTAGCTTCAGTGTGCTCATAGGAAACATGACAAAAGAACACAAATCACATTTCTCTTTATGGCCTATATAGTTGTCATCATTAACGTTACATGATTTACAGAATACATGTGACCAACTAACATTTCATGTTCTACCACCGGATGATTGGATCAAAATATGAACCGATCAGATCTTAGATCAGGTGAGAGCCAGGCGTTTCCCGTCATCCCCTAGGTTTTGCAGCCAAGGGAGAACATCTGCAGCGCCTTGCTCCAAAATCTGCGGCTGCCTTGATCTCAAGTGGTTATCGTTGCCTACGTATGCATGACGTCAGAGCAAGTCGGCATCAAGTCGGACACAAATCTAACCGGTTACATTACATTACCAACGCTCCACCATATGGGTGGCCTCTTAATAATCTTATTCAGAAAAATTATGCATTTTTACTAAGTGAAAGCAAACCCCGTTAGGGGCAGAGACCTCTTGAAGCTCATATTAAACATTGTCTGCAGAGAAGGTAAGAGAAGCTAGTAAATCATCAGGCCTATTCCATGGGAGTGACTCTGAAAAGGAGCAAAAGCTCCAGGTCTTTATCTTGGCAGGTGTCTCTATTCTCCTGTGTTCAGGCTTTTGGTTACATCAGTTACTTTTCCTTTTAATGAGCTGCATATATTTCTAACACAGCCTTCAGTGACATCAAGAAAAAAAAATAACTTTTTAACTCTAAAAGACATTATTCTCATTCTGAGAACAAATGAACAAACTGTGTGTGGGTATGTGTGTCCAGTTGCAACTTAACACAGACTCAGAAGCATAGAGAATCTTCTCACAACACCTAATCATCCCTTGATCAAAAAACCAGTAGATAGAATCTTGTCATGTTATTCCATTTAATAAGTAGACGGACGGAGGTATAGTACAAGTTTTCAAGTGTAATGAAGATGATCGCAGGGTAACACAGTTCCCCTTAAATGTTGAGCAAAAGTTATGAAACGAGACAAAATTCAAACAATAACATGTAAAAATAAATGGATCTCCTGATAAGTAGGTGCTTCACCTTTAAATGTTTTTATTAGAGCTGGATACACAGGAAGATGCATGTTACTAAACCAACACTTGTAATGATAGAACATCTACATTTTGAAGAATTGTAGCATAGATGAAGTGAACAGCAGCCTTTTCAAATACATTCCTGGTCTAAAATAAATCAGGCTGACAAAGACTTTAAGGAAATACACAACTATAAATGAATTTAGACATCTATTTTGGGGTCTATCCTTTAGCATTTCATATTTACGACGGCAAATCCCTTGAATAACAATATACAGAATATTAACCTTAAAATGGACCACTCCTTCACTTTTTAACTTTCTTCCTTCCTGTCTCATTATTTTCTTTCTTCCTAACTCCCTACCTTCTCTCTCCTTCCTTCTTCACACATGTAATCATCTAGCCTCAAGTAAGTTCTCAACATACTGGACAGTGTGAAGATATGTGTCCACACACAAAAGAGTCTGAATGTTGCAACGGATTAATGTTGTCCTGCAGTTCCAACATTTCATGATCTGAAAGAGGACTGTCCAGTACAGGGACACTGATCCCAGGATGAGGTTCAGTCATGTATCCGTTCTCCTCCCATTCAATCTCTGGTGTCGGTATACCTGGAAAAAGAAAGTGTGTATGAGCATTGTGCAAAATGAATCTCAAGAAAACACATTTAATAAAGCCCTATCATGACCTTTTAACAATTACTTAACATCAATGATGTCAGGCAGAACCTAGCATCTCCATTATTTCATAAATTATTATTATTTTTTAAATTAATGGGCAGATTTTATGTTAAAACAGCAGTGAGAATATCACATCTGGAAGGTCTAATGCCTTGCATTTTGAACTTGCAGATGTGTCATGACTTTGTAATGTCATGACATTATAGTTGACAGTGTCCACTTCAGTAGAGGTGCACACAAACAGAACCGTAATTTCAACAGCCATTTTGTCTTGAATCCAAGAAGCGTAGAGCAGAGGTAGATTATCAAAGTGTTGAACATTTGATTTATAGTTAAGGATCAACTTGACATGTGATCAGTCATTTTAACAGAACATACATTTGCCCCTGGATCAGAAACAGGATTCAGAGCCTGGCCCAGATGCCACAGCTGATTTGGTGTCATGTTTTCCTCTGTCCTGATTGGATGGTTGTCCCACGCATCTCTAAAGACATCCAGGCTGGCCTGGATGCGAGACAAGAAAATATAGTGGCAACAAAACATGTGAAGGATGTTACTGATGTCGAGCAAGTCTTGGTCTTCCAGAGAGTGCAGGATGTAGTAATATAGACCAGTAACACTCATGAAGACATCACGCCACAGGCGCTCGATCCTGGATTTGGAGGGGGATTAAATAAAAGAAAATTATAATATACACACAAATTTACATGTCCATACATCCGTTTTCAACTTGAGTTATCTTTTGAATGGTCGCAGGTAGGGCTGCAACTAACGATTATTTTCATAATCGATTAATCTGTCGATTATTTTTTCGATTAATCGATTAATCGGTTTGTTATTGTTTAGCTATTTAACCTATACAAGTGATGGATGCATTTCAGTTAAGAACAAAAAAACATAAGAGAATTGTGCAGTTGACTGCAATCTATTTTATTGCACATGAACACAGTCAGCAGTATAAAATGAGCTAAACAGTGCAAAATATCAGTCCAGAATAATTTTTAGCATTAGCTGGAAGCCTGCTCCTTCCACCATGGATAGTGGCCTCATGTCTTTTACCAGCATGTTTAGAATAGAGTTTGTAAGTGGTATGAATTGCTGGGGGGTGAGTGTCTTCTTCCCCATGTAGTTGTCCATCGTTGCTTGTTTTTTTCTGCATAAGAAACACAAATAGACTGAAATAAGTACACATATAAAATAAAGCAGCACACACACTACAACACTAAATCAATATTATATTATTTGAATTATTTAACAATATACAGTGATCATTTATTTTGAGGGTTACGTTCTACAAAATAGCCCGCAACAGGAGATATTCAGAAAAAAAGTAAAACATTTTTTTACTATTAAAAAGCTCTAAGTAAGAAGCTCATGAGGTTTTTACTTTGAGTCGGGAGTGTTTAAATTAGCCAGAGAAATGTGAAAAATGTTTATTTTGTGTAATACTGTTTAAGAAACATGATAAAAATGTGTTGTGAGGCGTTTTACAGCGTTAGATAGTAAAACAGCCTTTTAATAGTAAAAAAATGACTTTTTCTGAATTTCTCCTGTATTTAAAAATTGAAAGCGTACAACTATGCAACGTTATATTCACCTGGACACAGCTTGTCTGTATATTTTTCTCCGCGGAGTTGTCCTTTTTTGAATGAGGAACATAGTTATGGGTTTGTGCCGTTTTTCTCTTAATGAGAACATTCTTATAAACAGACGTGCTAAATTTGGCAAGCGCATGATTCACAACACAGAGGAGATTCACGATTGCATCTAGTCAATCAGAAGTAGAACACCGCAGACTGACGCGGCAAAAAAACATGTTTAACATCCACTATAACGAACTCAGCTAAAACACTAAGTCCAGCTTGTTTATTTTCTGTTACTTACCGGGCTGGCTCTTCCAAATGACGGCTCACTTGACCGCGGTGCTCTTCCTCTGCTGCATCAGCCCCCACATGCTTTCGTCTCAAATGTGCTCCCATACTCGTGAGGTTTTTGTCCGGGGTTTCTCTTCAGTTTTGTCGCTTCTATTTTTCTTCCGTATTTCCTCTTGTTCCGCCATCTCTCACAGCAAGATGAGCGTCAGTAACGTGATACGTCATGAAAACCGAGGGCACCCATTGGCTCATTTCTTCTTCTACGGCTCCACTGGTAGATCAGTGGCTCATTACTGCCACACACTGGCGGCAAATTTAACAGCTTGTAACCGATGTCAGATTGTGGTAAAAAATAGACTTTATGCGGTAAAATATGATTATTAAACAACTAATCGATGACTAAAAAAGTTGTTAACTATTTTAATAATCGATTATAATCGATTAAATCGATTAGTTGTTTCAGCTCTAGTCGCAGGAGGACTGGTGCCTATCTCTAGCAGTCAAAGTGTGAGACGAAGGGTGCACCCTGGGCAGGTCAACAGGCACAGGCACGCGCGCACAGACACAAAGCTTCCAAATTAGGTTAAACTCACCGTTGATTGTGTACACTTTTTCCTGCAATGAAGCTGTTGGTGTCAGTTCCACGAACTGAGAACATTAATTCTGCAACACCTACATTTTCTCCGCCATGATCTCCTCTCACCATGAAAAAAAAAAAACATTAGAATCTCGCTTCAAACATTTTTAATGCACATCTATAACAATCTACATCAATTTGAGTCTCACAGAAATTTCCTTATGTACCTTGCTACTAAGTGAGTAAACAATAAACAATGTGGCATTATTAACCCTCTGCTGGGGAAATTTTTTTTGAAAGAGGGAAATGTTCACCCCCCCCCCCCCCATAGATTTTACTATATGACCTCAAATGGCATGTTATCTTTGATCAATAACACACTTTAGGCAAAAGCAGATTTGTAACAGGGTAACAGAGGGTAAAGTTGAGAATAACATGAATACCTCAGAGGAAAGCCATGCTCATTCACAGCTTCACTGAAGAAGGCAAGGTGGGTGTCTGCCCGGTTGTTGTCAGCTACCTTCAGGTACATGATCTATGTAATTCAAGCACAAACACTCTCATATGACACATTTTATAGGGGTCAAAACAATCAATTACCAAATGAAAGGTACAACAGCCATACAATAACATGTTAGATAATTAAATAAGTTAAGATCTGTGAAAACCAATAATAGCAATTATCTTCTATGAAAATATCTCAGTTATTAACGTTCATGCTTTTTCAAGCTCAGTTCGCTCCACTCTGATGGTCACCTGTTCCAGCCAGATACCTTCTTTCTAGGCGTTCAAAGTCGGAAACTCGCTGAGTAAACTGGGCGCTTAGAGGAGTATCTTCAGTTGTTTAAGACTGAGGGTAACGCTGCACACGCTGATTCGACTAGCATGGATGCTAATGATGTTAACATAAAAGAGGGCTTGCTTCGTCTCGCGCGCTAACGCCGCAAAGCACTATGGGATTAGTAGTCTTATTAGCGAAATCGCCCGGCGGGCCAGTTTAATATTATATATTTGATATTTGATTTCGCGGGGCAAATAAAAATAGACCAAGGCCTTGAGTTTGACAACCGTGGCCTAAAAAAATGGTACCTAGATACGCTAACTAAACAAATGTTCACTTGAGTTTAGCTTGATGTTAAACTAGATGAAGAATGGACCAGACTTCACGTAACGTCTGGACTGAATTTAACATAAAACATTTTACTTGATCATGAAGAACGCTTCTACTCATAATTCTATAACATTGCATCAATTACAACGAGGGAATAAGATAAAACTATTACTCACAGATTGTGACCGGTCCATCCTGCTCTGCCGCGTGAACTGCAATGCGCATGCGCACAGCAGATCTGTTCTGTGACATAAGGAGCCATATGATTGGCTGAAAGCGAACAGCCCTGGCAGAAGCATATATTTGATTGACAGGTTCATTAGCCAATGGTGACGTTTGTTGACCTGCGACGTTAGGAGAGTCTCAAAATTCAGCACACCGATTTCTCTCACGAATGCAGGAAGGTTCACAAATGAGAAGCTGTCCGTGAATGCACCACACAGATTTCACTCACAAACGCAGAAAGGTTCACAAATGAGAAGCTGTTCGTAAATGCACGTTCAGCAATTCGTATGATCTGAGTTTATATTACAAGTGTTCTTACAAATTATATTTGTGAACCACAGAGTGTGAACTTCAGAATTAGCGTGTGCATTTGTGGAAAATGTTGCGTGACTTATTTTTTCACATTATATTTATGAGTCAAAGAGTGTGAATTTCCGAATGAGCGTGTGCATTTGTGTTCCTCCGAATTATATTTGTGAAACACAGAATGTGGATTTCCGAATGAACGTGTGCATTTGTGGAAAACGTTGTGTGACTTAATTCTTATTGAGACTGTTCTGGCCTCATAAAAAAGCACTGCAAAACATGTTGTCCCAATTCTAGCTTCCTTCCAAAGAACCAATGGCAGGCTTTGTCTTTTTAGCCAATCATGAGTCTCAGATATAAAATCCTTCTTTATTTCAGAATGTAAGTTCTTTGTTTACATCAGTTTAATTTTTCAAAAAATTCCTGCCACCTACTTGTAAAGAGTGAATATGTAAAGATGTTTGGTTGCAAGAAGTACAACAGACCTCTGCCCCATAACATGACTGGAGAGGAATCCAAGACTCATGATGGGCTGGTCAGACAAAACCCGTCATTGGTTCTTTGGGAAAGGCAACTAGACTTGGGACAAAATAATTTGCAACACGTAGATTTAAGTTTTGAAACTGTAGATTAAGGTGTGTGTTTGATAGTTGTAATTTGAAACTTGTACATTGATTTTTTTATGCATATTAAAAAGTGAAAGTTTCATGTTGCATACCAAAAGTTACATGTTACAAAATGAGAATTAAGTGTTACAAAACAAGTTATTTGTTATAAATTGTGAATCACTTGTTACGAAACGAGTGTTACAGTTATAAAATGTTACAAGTTATAAAACTTGGTAGAAGTTACGTGTAATAATGTCCCAATCGTAGCTCCATAGCACCATCAGTTGTTCCACTACACACCTGTAGAAATCCTGACAGCACTGGTTGATCTCTGTGGGTCTTCTACAGGTCACGGTTGTTTGTTTCAGCCAAATTTGGTACAAACGTTTGATTTTCAGCATCTTTTCTGTGGATGTTATTTGAAATAAAATTGTAATTAGATTACATTATATGGCTAAACCCAATCTTAACCTGGCTCTGAAATGTGGTCACACAGTCATTTTTTGTGCTTTCATACAAGCAGCAGCAAATTTGGCTTCAGGAAGTGTTATTCAGAGCCAGCAAAAAAGAAAATAAATTAAAAAGAAGAAAAATCAAAACAAGTCCAAAGAAAAATACAAACACAGACAAAAGTCATTTTCTTTTCCAAAATGTTAAATCATTAGATGTATGTAAAATTGCTTGTTTTTTATTTGCATTTGATCAATTCAATGTGTATGCTGGGCCATGGCTGTGATCTGCTGAAGCACCTGTAGGACACTGTGTGTATTCACTTTTTAATGTATTCATGATTGCAGAGAGTTCAGCCACTGGAAGGTGAACAGCCTGGCCACAGAAAAGAGAAATTTCCTCAAAGCTCCGTTGCCCTTGGCACCAGAGTTCCTACGCAACCTGCGGTTACTGGGGAGACGGCCAACCCTGCAGCAAATCAACGAAAACCTCATCAAGAAATATGGGACCCACTTCCTAGTTTCTGCTACCCTGGGAGGTAAGTAAGAACTCCAGGTGATTGCCTTAATCCCCGAGTTAGGAAGTGCTGAGATGCACCAAAAATAGAAGAGTTCCCTTTTTTAGTCTTCGGAGGATCGGTAGTCAGTGTAGCTCTGCAGAGAAATGCCGAGCGTGAAGCTGCATTTGTAATAAGACCTAGCCCTGGCACCTCTCAGGACTGAACTGGTGTTGTCTTCTGCAGCTGCAAATTTCCACTCATGCTTTCCTCTGATGGTCATCACACACACACACACACACACACACACACACACACACACACACACACACACACACACACACACACACACACACAGCTGCAGCAGTCACACAGCAGTGGAGGGACCGAACTGACCTGTTTCTTTGAAAAGCTTTGTCCTTTTTAGCCTTCCCTTAGGCAGGGTGCCATTCACAAAACACAAATATTGATCGCATGTGCCTCACTAAAACAAGCCCAATGGTTGTTTAATGCTCAACGTGATCACTTCGTGGCACTGAGATCCTGTATAGAGCTTTGCTCATTACACTGCAGACTACTTGTCAGTCTGTACTAACATTTGGAGTTTTTTTTTTTTTTATTATGTGGTCTCGGGACCAAAACTCCATTTATGCATACTGGTTATGGAGCAGACCAATCCAGTTTCCAACATGTTCTCAACCTCTGCTCTGATTCTATATGTGCATCTGCAGACACCAGCCAATGCCGCTGTGTGTTTCCGTGTTGGCACTGGAAAATCAGTATAGGAGATGAAGAAGAGATGAACGCAGTGTCACAGTGATGGGTAGATGCTGTGTGTAATTAACAGTGGAGAGCCAGGCTGCATACAGATGACTCTGTAGCAGAGCAGAGGTGCTACTTCCTGGTGCCCGTCTGTTGTTGTCTTTTGTCCTGTCATTTTTACTCCTTTGTTTTTGGGCAACCAAATCTAAACTGAACAAAATTATTCAATGAATACAATTTGATTCAATAAAGTGGTTATTTTGTAATTCATGAGAAAAAAGAAACATCTTCTATGTTTAATGGGAAAAACTGACTACCCAGCAAGCAGCCGCAACATTAAGACCATGTTTTATTATTGAGTAAAACTGCAAACTTTTACTTTCAGTATAATAACCTTTACATTACCACCCCATCTAAACATTTCTGAAGATAATTCAGCTCCCTCAGTTGTAACAACAGTTTTCTCTTCAGGAGAATTTTTTTGGGTCAAAAGCAACCCCTCCACCCACCCACTCCCAAGAATAAAGAAAGGAATCTTAATGAGGGCTCTGTTGACACAAAGCCAAGTGTTGGGTTGTGTTTATCAGACTTCCAAACTCAGTAGATTCCAATCTGGTGGTTCCTAACCCAAACCCAATCAGATTTAGTTACAAAGGGTCCAAGACAGTTGCTAAAGTCCTGACACCAGTCGCTCCAGCATTGTCTAAAGCAGGGCTATTCAATTGCAAGCCTGGAGTGATGATATCCAGCACGTTTTGGTTTTAACTCCGCTTCAACACACCTGATTTCAATCAGCAGGTGATTTACAGGCTTCTGCAGAGCCTGATGAGCTGCTGCAAAGGTAATTCAACCACTGAATCTACTGGATACCAGCCTTTGAGGCCCGGAATTGAATCGAACTGATTTAAAGGATTTTTGTAAATGTCCTGATTGATCAGAGTTGTCTGTGATGCAAAATAATAAACTACCCAATGGAAGCTTGCCTTTAATATTACAGCTAATCCAAGTTCTGTAAAACACACAGTATACAGGTGATTTTTAATACTATTCACTGCATTTTCATTATTTCTGGGTAACTTGAATGTCTCCTGACTCTTATTAAAATTATAGCTTCTGATATAATACCATGCATGTAAACAAGCACATTTTGTTTAATTGGGGCAAATTAAGACATTGTAAAAAGAAAATAACTGGTTTAATGTAAGATTTACAGTATTTGGGGATTGTGATTAATTGCATAGGCAAATTTTAGTAAAACATGTTTCAGCAAACAAATGTTGCTGAATACATTCCAACTTCATGTTTCTTATAAATCTGTGAGTTGTATCTAAGTGGTGAATCGGGCCCAATTTTCCCTGCAAACAGCAATTTTTCATTTCTTCTATTGCCCAGTTAAGTTTTGTACCTCAATAAAAGTAATTTCTGTCTGATCTTCAGTTCCTCCTTAGTAAACTTCTGTTCTAACAAGTCTTGTGTTCTGTGGCGCTTCATGCTGGAACATCAGTTCTAGAAGGGTTTGCAGCATTTACATAGAGTTGCAAGAACATTTTTCCAAAAATTATTTTAAAGGGATTTTTGAATTTGCTGTATAAAGGTTTAGGCTCCATTACTTTGTCCACTTGCAGTGGCGGTTTTACCATTAGGCATACGTCCACGGCCGCCTGGGGCCCCCTAGCCCTGACCGCCGGCACCCCTCTGTTAATGCCACAATATTCTTATTACCAACCTGTCGCCGCATACGGGATTGGATATGCACATTTCTCATTACCATAATTCCTGAACTGTTCATGATATAATTAAAATTCCAAAAGTGCTGAAAATATTAAAAATGGGGCTTTTCGTGCTTATACAATACTTTACGGTAGCCACCGGGATTCCCGGTCTTGAGCGCAACGAATCACAACACAGATTCAGAGACGTGCTGAGTTTGTCATCCAAAATGCTACGTTTTATAACTTTTGAATGGCTGATCAGATTCAACAAATTCCAACGGTTCCTAAAAGTACCTAAAAGCAGCTTTCCAACGGTCTATAGCATGAAGCAATCAGAGTTATGGAAAATATTGCTACGAGGGAAATTCCTGCTGTACAGCCTGATTGAAACGGAGCGGTGAAAGCGGATAACGGAACGGGGAAGCTAATTAGCATAAAAAGCCAACATGAAATTATGGAAATGCCTCAAATAAAATCAACACAATCTATTAGGTGTCCCAGAAGGCTTATATCTGCAGACAGTGACCATGAAAGAAGGACAGATCTCCAGTGAACCAGGGTATGAATGTTTGTTCAGTCTTTAATTTTTATATTTTTATTTGAACAACCCTCAACTATTTGCTAATTGTAAGATTCAGCTTCATTCTAGCATTATTTATCTTTTTACAATAAATAATTATTTTTGCTGAAACAATAGCTTTTGGTATAGCAGTGCACAGTGTGCAAGAGAAGCACCCCATGGCAGTGTGAGGTGCGCAGGACTCTACCTGCAGCTAGAGAGAAACTGCTTCAAGGTCTACCACATCAAATAAAAACGTCAGAAAGTTTACAAAAACAAATGGTCTTAAAAACTGCTAAAAAAAGATACCAAGGTTCACACTTTTTAAGAATAGATGCATTACAGTTCAAAGTGTAAATTGTTGGCCCAGTAATTTTGAAGTTCCTGTTCAGTAATAAATGTAAAAAATTCAAATCTGTTTTATTGCTTTTTTCACTTTTAAGCTGACTTTTTAAAGGCTTTAATAGAAATACATTCTAAATACAAACCATACACTGAAAGCTGAGGCTGTTCTGAAAAAAAGGAGAAGAGTTACACACACTTTGCACTTTTTATTACAATTTTACAGCCATAAGATTTAAAAAATACTAGGCAGCCCAGTTATAGTTATGGTCATAAGAGGGTTATTAAGACGGCGATGCACAAACAGGAAGTGATTGGTAGTCATTCCACTCCAATCCAGTTGGTGGCGGTAATACACCAAATTGTTGTTTGGCAAGTGCCACAAGACCACAAATAAGAAGAAGAAGAGAGGCGGGAGGATATGTAACAAACTCAAAGCGATAGTCAAAACATGAAGCATGAAATGGAGTTATCCTAGTGGCTCCAATAAGAGAAAAAAAGCAGCTTGCTTCATAAAAGCTTTTATTTTCACTTCTGAAAGTGACGTCTATTTCTATGTAAACATCAAAAGGAAGCAGAAAAGAAAGACAATGGAAAATGTTTAAAGGGAGGAAAACATAGACCAAAATGGAAAATAGAAAGAAAAAAAACAAAGGCAAAAGCATAGGAGCGCTGACAGGAAAAAGAAAGCAGAGCAAATATTGAAAGCGCTCAAAGGGAGGGAAATACAGGAAAAAAGAGGGGGACTAATAAACAGGGAAAATAAATCACGTCAGAAGAGGGGAGAGTTTCGCAAATCCAGTTAAAGGTAAGATTGTCGAAAATTTAGTGTAAGGGGCCCCATGTCTGTGTTCGCCTTGGGCCCCCAAATTGCTAAATCCACCACTGTCCACTTGACATATTTGTCCAGGTGAACAACCTGAAAACTTAAATTCCTGATGCTGATATGGATGCTAGTTTTAAATGGCAACCTGCAACAGCTTTTTCAGTGCTGAGCATTTTCTGACTTTCCCCACGAGATACTAGAATTTCACACAGTTTGGATGAACTATGGGCCAACTGAGCTTGAAAGAAAGAAAGAAAGAAAGAAAGAAAGAAAGAAAGAAAGAAAGAAAGAAAGAAAGAAAGAAAGAAAGAAAGAAAGAAAGAAAGAAAGAAAGAAAGAAAGAAAGAAAGAAAGAAAGAAAACGTTACTTTATATGGCATCTCTCAAGGTAAAAATCACGAGGTGCTTCACACAAAAAAAATATTTTAAAGAGGCATTATGGAAGTTTGACAGCCAAAACATGTATAAAAATAATAAATTTCTTCTTCATACATTCTCCTGCAATGCCCTGGTCCTGTAGAATGAGCCCTGGCATTTTTACTGTGATTGCCTGTTTTCCTGTAAAATCACAGAAAAAGAGAGCTGCTCGGGTCGAGCAGGCTGCTTCATGCGCGTTCACACTCCGGCATAGCCCGTAGCGTTTGCTATCCGTAGATTTAGCAGCAGAGAGAGAGGTAGTACCAACTCAGCCACTTTGTCGCTGTTCCTAACGCCTAGTGATGAATCTAGCTACATTTCTGAGGACCCTTAGCTGCTTTCTGTAGAACTGTCTTCTAGATATTTCCTGCAAATTAGCAACAAAATAGCCATTTTCACTCCGAAACGTTCTTTGGATTGACATTGTTTCAGCTGTCATCAAGGATATAAATGTTACTGATACAAAGAACATCACTGGCACTTTAGCTCACCTAGTAAGATGTCTGACTCTCTTGTAGGAGACCTGGTTTTGATTCCGGGTGTGAATAAAGTTTGTTATCTGGAGTTTCTTTTTTACATTAATAATTTTTTTACAGTAATGAGACGCCCAAATTTTTATTTGAGACTCGCCGAACGGCATTGAATTCACAGATAAAAAAGATGTGGGTTCAACTTTCATTTTGGAACTATTTTTCAAGCAAGGGAAGGGAATGATCTGAGCATGCAGGAGAGCTGACCCATCTTAAACCTTTGCCGGCTGTGCTGAAGAGAAAGGTACAGAACCAAATTATTTAGTTAATTAGCTGCACATTCTCCTGTCCTCTGTCCTCCGGGCCACACACACACACACACACACACACACACTGCACGTTCGGCCGGCCGACGAGAAAGTGCAGCTGCAGAGACAGAGGGACATTATTTTTATTAATTTGCTGTGTTCTTCTGTCCTCCAGGCCACACACATACACACACACACACACACACACACACACACACACAGCACACACACACACGGGACTGTCTCAGCTGTTATTTTCGTTAAGGAGTGTGCACGTACAGCATGCGCGCCTCGTGCACGAGCCTACTATTGAAGCTGCCGTTACGCTTTTGGCCTGAGGGGGTAATCGCGAGCATAAAAATTCAAAAGTCCGAAAATTTTGAAAAATGAAAGAACAAAAAACAATTTAAAATGTCCCAGAAAGAATAGTTGAGTAAATAATGTCTGGCCTACCTAGGTCTAACACAGATTATTTGACCAAAGTTACCAAAATCAAGTAACAAGCACTCTAATTCTCATCCCTGTATAATTAATTATAATACCATTCAGTCCAATTTGATTGATGTATTCATCTCATGTAAATTCCCAGTTCAGCTATGCCTTATTTATAAGATATGAGGCAAACATGCTTTATATTTTGTCTGACATTAAATGCTTACTTATTTGAAATTTATTTGATATTGTCATCCCTCATCTCTATGCTTCTTAGACGTGGAAGCTGTTTTGTTTTTGTAGTTTCCTGGTTATCCACAGAGCTGAGTAATAGCTTATCATTTAAAAGGGAAATATCAGCTTGGGTTTCTGCTGATTGATGGAGACTGATTGGCAGTGTTTGCTGTTGTCTAATGGGACATTTTGTCTGTTTCATAAAGCAATGGTGTCACTTTGCTGCAAAGCGGAGGCGGCATCCGGGAGCTTTTGGTCTCTTCTAAGCAGTCAACCTGTAGCGGTAATGTGGCGCCATCATGTGCTTTTCACAAAATATTACGTGATGGCAGTATAAAGGAGGTGTGGTGGTGTCATGCTGTCGTAGCAACACATTCTCACACCCAAAGCTTTGAAAATTTTGTTTCCGAGCCGATGTGCTGTGCCATAGTGTTGGTTTCAGATGCCCACGGTGAAGCAGAGATTTTACTACATTCTGACGTTTACCTTCTTGCATTTTAACCTTCCCCTCACCCCATCCTAACCTTACCCCTCTTGTGCATTCAAAACTTTGTTCTTAGTTGAAACGTCCCTCTTCAACACGGTTAACGGGAAGTTTAGAATGAGCAACAGGGTTATGGTCAGGATGGGGGTGAGGAGAAGGTTAAATAGCAAGGAGTTAAAGGTTAAATGTTGGTGAAATGTTCATTTTACCGCTGGCGTCTGAAAACAACGCTCTGGCACAGCGCGTTGGCTCCTGACGGAATCACATGCTTGGTCACCCAGCATCAGTTTTTGACACTTCGGGTTTGAGAATGTGTTGGTCGCAGACATCCTCGTTTTTTATCTTAATTGATGCTGCGCTCCGTGAGCCAATCCAAGAGGTGGCAGTCCTTCACAGTTCTCGTAAACCATCTGGCGGTCTGTGCTTCAGCTCTAATAGCTCCCAGCTCTTTCCATTGCTCCAGTTTGCCATTTGCACTGAAACGGTTAACAAATGCAAAATGGGCTCCCGATGTTTGGGCTCGGTACACATTCAACATGTTATCATGACATCACCCTCTGTTGCACAAAGGCGTGATCTTTATTCAGAAGTCCGGCGTTGCAGTAATAATCCTATGAAGCCTGGCGGCATAAATGCCTCAAAAGTCTCTCCTCGCCATGCTGCCACGCCACTTTCAAAGAATGCCTGACAAGCCGGCACCATGGCGTGTCTTTTGAAACCAGAGTAGATATCACGATGCAAAATAGGTTAAGTTAAGAAAACCCCTAATTCCTTTAAACAGAAAGAGATGAATCAACAAGATTGTTGTCTCAAACTGTCACATACTACAGAAAAGCCCAAACATCACAGCAGAAACACCACAAAACCATAGTTAGGCTGTGGAAACCTGCCAATGAAGTCTCAAAAATTAAACATCAGTTCTCAAGTAAAATTATGCCAGCAGCACAGAATAAGAGACTCCAGGAATTTTACTAACCAGGTTAATAAAAACAGCCTTTTTCATTAGGCTTGTCAATGAAGTCTGTAGTTTTCCTAGAAACAGTCAAAGATTGATTGATTGATCTGTTTCCCTCCATAGGAGAAGAGTCACTGACCATTTTCCTGGACAAGCAGAAGCTGAATAAGAAGTCAGAGGGCAACAGCAATAGCTCGGTGGTCTCTCTGGAGCTGCTCCATCAGCTGGCAGCTTCCTATTTCACAGACCGAGAGAGCACACTGAGGCGACTCCACCACCTCCAGATCGCCACCTCTGCCATTAAGGTACTGCTTAATCAAATTCTACACTTCAGAGCTTTGCTGACAAATATCTGCTTCAGAGTGCAGCGCGTAGAGCTTATCGCATGTGTAAACCACTTTTATTTTCTAAACTCAGACTTTTTATTCACAACTCTCCAGATTTGCAGTCGTGGGGTGGACGCACGGTCATTAATAATCCAATAAAACGGTTCCTTTGGGTTATGTTGCTCTTACTTGGCTGCAGATAAATAACAAACAGTACCCACAAACAGTTGCATTTAAAGATTATTGTCACGGTGAAAGGTTCAAGGGATTAAACAGCGTGTGAGAAACCAACTTTCTTTCTTTTTATTTATTTATTTATTTATTCATTTATTTTTTACCAACATGCAGGTTTGATTAATGCTTAGTCTATGCACTATAGCCCTCAAATACACAAAGCTCTGGCAAATATAAACTTTTTCAAAAATCTCAAAGGGAAAAGTGCACTCATGCCGGTACATATTGTACTCTTATGCCCTCCATCTAGTACAGGGTACAGCGCCTTTCCTAGTTTTATTTATTTTTATGTGGATGACTATCTACATATTTCACAGGAAAAATTATGATTAATCTCCAAATGCCCATCCGTTCGTCCGTCCGTCCATCCATCCATCCATCATCTTTACCCACTTATCCATGCAGGGCCGTGGGGGCTGGTGCCTATCCCCGGCAATCTCTGGGCAAACAGGCGAGGTACACCCTGGACAGGTTGCCAATTGCAGAGCAACACAAACATCACACACACACACACACATACACACACACACACACACACACACACACACACACACAAACACACACACACACACACACACACACACGCACACACACACACACACACACGCACACACACACACACGCACACACACTCACTCACACAAGGACATTTCAGTGAACCCAGACAATCATGTTGTTTGACTGTGGGAGGAAGCCAGAGTACCCTGAGAGAACCCATGCATGCACAAGGAGAACATGCAAACTCCATGCAGAAAGACTGCATGTTGGGATTTGAACCTAGGACCTTCTTGCTGCAAGGCAGCCCCATGATAATCTGCAATTACCATCATCTGTGTCACATTATCAAATTATAAGGGATTCCTTTACGGTCAGGGTTTCCTTTGTTTGTATCTCTATATCTGTTTAAATCTATGTCTATATTCTTTTTTCTCCTGATTTTAGTTGAATTAATGTTTTTTCCTTCCTATTAAAACAAGGATGAAAACAAACCCAGGCACAGATCTTGGCTTCCATGAGGTAACAGCAGGATTGTGGGTGGGTAGGTGGTCCCTGCTTCCATACTTACATTTAAGTAACCAATTTGATTGACATTACTAGTCAGTTAAGCATAAACAACTTTACATGCACCTGATACATGATGGCTTTTTTCAAAATGCACTCGTTGAAAACTCAGGGGTGAGATCGGCTCTCAGACCATTTTTGTTTCCAAAAACCCTTTTATAAATTTGAGCCTGAAGTACTCAATTGCTCTCCCCCACAGAGCCTTGAATGGTTGAGCATGGCAAACACGAAGCCCAGAGACCTCCTGCAGTGGGTGCAAATAGCTGTTACCTTGAGGAAGAAAGATCAAAAAAATTCTGAAGGCATGGAATAGAATTTTAAAAATTGTAAATAACTGTTTTGATCAACATTTTCATAACAAATTTTCAAATTTGGAGTCTAAGTGAACACAAGAGAAAAACAGAGAAAAATAAAAGCATAAAACCTTACGATAGTCTCCCTCGAGAAGGAATTTTAAAAAATGCATTCAATGGAAAAAGTAAGTTTCAACAAATCTTACTAATTGTCAGCTGACTATGTCAGGAATGAAATCTACATATTTCCATGACTAGATTTCAAAAGCATGAGTCTTAATAATATAAAAGTTTTATCTGCTCGATTTGCAGTTTTTTTTCTGTAATAAAAATCTAATGAGCAGCTTCTACACAAGGAAGGATGTAAACAACATGGCTGTTTAGACCTTTTTTCCAGACGAGTCTATTTTTTTTTTTTAGTTTTATTTCAATTAGTAACAATCTGTCAGTTAGACATCCAGCTCAGCATCTTTTGAATAAAAAATAACATTGCACAGTTATTAGTTTGATTATAAAAACTGTTGCAACTGTATGGATTGGACTGGAAACAGTGGGGTTGCTTTAAACATTAATGGATCCAAGCAGATTTCAAGAGCTATATGAGGCATTTGATGTGAGAAATCTTGCATAATGCAATAAAATTAGAAAAGGAGTAAAAGCTGCAGCACATGAGAATAATGTTAAAAATCCAGTTAAATTACAGATGGTTGGTTTAAAAAATGTTAAATTGTAAAATGCAATAAGCATAATTCTGCGCACACGAAGACGCATAAGAGACCTGGATGATGAAACTCAATGGTTAAAGGAATCACGTGAAGCGCTCCGTCGCGCGTCAAGACGGTACCGTAGGAGGCGAGCTGCCATGGTTCGCCGCATGCTACAGGAGCGAGCTATCTAGATGCGCACAGCATCCCCCGGTCCCCTCCTCCCCCTCCTCCCTGTCCGTGACAAGTCAGGACCTGTTACTAGAGGCGTTGTCCGGTTTAATTACGGAAAACGTTATCCAGATGTTTGTATTCAGACACAAAGGTCTTACGGACAGAGTCCTGAACATTTCCGATTTTCATGGCCTCTCTGAAGGGGGCTTAACATTATCAAATTATGTGTCGCCACCTCAAAAACAAATTTAACACGCAATCGTTCATGTCGGCTCATTTCCTTTTATGTTTTCTGTCTTTTATTTGTGCCTGATGAGTGGAGTGGAGTGAATAACCTGTTTTCTCCTCCGGTGACACAAACTACCGGTGCGGCCGGCACGCAGCGCACACTCCTCTATTTTCGCGGTC
This sequence comes from Nothobranchius furzeri, assembly GCF_043380555.1. Taxonomy (NCBI): domain Eukaryota; kingdom Metazoa; phylum Chordata; class Actinopteri; order Cyprinodontiformes; family Nothobranchiidae; genus Nothobranchius; species Nothobranchius furzeri. The sequence continues at coordinate 59,862,952 of NC_091751.1, read as the reverse complement.
GGTAGATGTTTTAGAACTGCAGTTCAAAGGTAACTCATAAGGTGAAAATATATGAAGCCAGGTAGCAGTTTTTCTTTAGGATTGAGAGGAGATGCAGGAAGATAATAAACAGAGACAGGACAGAAAAAATAGACAAATAAAGACAAGTTTGTTTTTGTACCTGGTGGTTGCAACAAACAGACACCTTTGAAGGTAATCAGAAGTGAGAAACAGAAAATGAAATAATTATTTTAATGTTTAGAGCAGCAGGAACTCTGAGAGGCTGCAGGCGCATCAGTGAGTTAGCCGCTTCAGGTGTGTGACGTCATCAGTCGAAGTCGACAGGTCTGGTGCAAAGGGTTCCTGAACCTTTAGATCAGGGCGCCAGACCTCAACACACTAGATTCAGTGGTTGAGTCACCTGTGCAGCAGCTCATCAGGCTCTGCAGAAGCCTGTTAATCACCTGTTGATAGAAATCAGGTGTGTTAGCAGGTTAAACCCAAAACGTGAAGGATACCGGCCCTCAAGGCCCGGAACAGCCCTGCTTTAGATGGTTTCTCAGTCTAAGTTGAATTACTGAAATAGTTTTGCACCAGCTTATATTCCCACCCCTAATATTCTATACAATTATCTTGTAAATGGAAACACAGAAAAACGTGCCAAACTTACTTGTTTTCAGCAACAGAATATGATCATAAATACAAACAAACGCCACCCACTGGGAGACAGAAATTGTTTGTGCTACGTGATGATTTAAGTATGTGGACCACTTACTTTTCTATGTTGTTCTACATGAACTCATCACCCAACAGGAAGGGACACTGAGTGGGATGTACTTGACCCGCATCCATGAGCGCTTCTGGGCTTTGAGTCGCTGCAACACCAAGTAGGCGGTGGGAGCAGCATGAATCCACAAATAAAGTGGAGAAACTTTAGTCACACATCCATTTAAGTAACTTAAAAAAATTTAACAATAACAACAAACTAGATTTGTATTCATGTCTGTGTGAAATCTGCTCTGGGGCATTAAGAGAGATGGACTCTGTGTACAGTATTTTTACCCCAGAGCGCCAAAATCTGAACTTCAGATAGACTTAACCTCTTTATAAATCTCATCATGCTGGGATAACAAATAAGAAATAAAAAGAATATTTCTGTTTGCCAGTATTTGGAGTTGTATCGTACAAAAAGGTCAATTTTCACCTGTACATTGACCAACATAATAAGCTTTCGTCTACAGAAATAAATCCACTTTCTGTTTGACCTTCCAAACCCACAAGGTTCTTTTCAGTGTGTGTTTACATACAGAAGACAAAACATCCAGACAAACATTCTCTCCCAAGGTCTTTCGCTCTCTGCATTAAAGCTAGACGTCAACATTCTTCACTCTGAATAAAGGAAGACTCCATGACTTTTACAACTCATGAGCTTACAATAATAATATGTGATGAATGAACAAGATGTTTAAAAGAAATGTTTGAATACCGTAAATCCTCTAATAATAATAATTTACGGTAACCTGTGCTCAAACCAATAATGGCTTAAAAATGAATATTGTTCTTACAATGATCCATTTATATCACAAATCATTGGTTTAAGCACATGTTATTCAACCATTTCATTTAAACATCTTGTCCATTGAGATATTCATATTTTAATAGACCAGAAACCTGACATTTGGGAGGGTGACTGTAGACTGGGGCAAGAGCGTCCTTTTGAGGGCTCGGTGTGCAGGGGTGCACTCTGGAGGACCCTCGATCTACACGTAGGTGCAGCCAGAAAGATCAGTCAGCCATTAGTGGTACAGGGCGACCTTCAACCCCCCTCTGGTAGGTGAGGGACCTTTTATTTTTATGATCACCTAATAAATAAATATATAAAATTTTGACTGATTAAATCCCAAACACAATGTTAACAACCTTAAAACATTTCAATCAATGGAGCAAACAATGGAAAAAATATGTTTTCTCTAAATTCCATATTTTTATCATATATAGATAAAAGTCTTCTTGTTTATGCCACATAAGACCCGCCTTATTCTGATGTCTTTGTGGATAATGCACATTATTAGGTGATCATAAAAATAAAAGGTCCCAGTTGAGCGATCCACTCACTAAAAAGGGCTTCTGGGGGTTCTAAACTAAATAAGAGGCGGGGGTGGCAGCTCTCAGGTGAATTGTTATTGAAGTTCCTCTCAGGAGTTACTAAAAAGCTTGGTGTGCACTCAGTAAAGCACAACTAAAAGCTGGATGCTTTTATTGCTCCCAGAAAGAGAGTGCATTAACGTCTGGAGTCAAAAATCTGTAAACATTTATAAACTAACACAGCTAGTCCTCAAGTTTACATTTAACGGTACAGAGGCTGATTGATGGGGTGGAACCCTCGAAGGTGCTGCCCTTGTGATGGTATCTTTGTAGCTTACTTTGTGCCTTTTACACACACACACACACACACACAAGCGAGTGTGTGTGTGTGGTGTTGCTTTTAGTCGTAATCACAAAAGTAGGAAGGGTGTAGGGTGTGATGTATTCCCACCTCTAGATGGTGTCCTCTTACAAAAAAACCCAGATTTTTACGTTAAAGCATGATACTTTTCAAAAAATGACATAAAATCATTTAACAGGCACAGAAGTTTGTAAAATCACCTTCATGACAAATGAAGGTGGACACAAACTAGTTAAAACCTTTGTCTTTATTTGAATGTGATGGCTTGCATTATCCTGTTCCTGCAACGATTGCTTAAAAAATGCAGTAGAGTACACAAACGGTGCTGCAACCTGGACGTGATTCAGCTGGCTAAGATGTGAGAAAGCATCAAACCTGGAACTCGTGGCGTTATCAGGGGCGGATTTAGGACTGAAAAAGATCTGAGGCTTAACACGCATGCGCACGTGCACGTGCACATACACAAACGTAACACGCACTAGTCTTTTCATAAAACATTCGGGGCTTGAGCCCAAGTAGCCGGGCCTAACGCCGCCCCTGGGCGTTACCCTATTCAAAGGTCTGACCGCCACTCTTCAGACTCCCCTCCAGAGATACAGAATTCCAAAAAAAAAGTGTAACAACAAACGTAATTGATCCTGTAAAACAACAAAAAGCATGACGTTATCTTCTGCTTTCAACCCGTCACTGGCACCTTTTCTGCCACAACGTCATGGGCTCGACACACGGGAGGCGACATCGCCTCTCCTTCATTCATTTTCAATGAGACATGCGCGACAAAGCGATAATCGCAGGTCTCCCTCCTACTAAGCGAAACGCGAAAAACGTGCATGTGAAATTTTGCGCTCCTGCATGTGTCGTGCACAGGCGACCCAGCGACGTGATCCCAGAAAGTTGAAATATTTACAACTTTTCATCGCTGTTGCTCAGACGAGGACCAATCAATGGAGGTTTCATTCACTGACCAATGAGCGGGCAGGATACTCCGTACACCTCCGAGCAAACATGAAGGAGAAGTTGATTATTATTATGTTTATAAAGTAAAATCAGAAGTAAGATTTCACATAACTCTAGCAGCACCTTGTGAAACATCATATCTACCATTTTTTTTTTTTTACTCTGAACCACTAAAATAACCTTAATTCCCTCCAACCTGACACAGCCAATCAAAACAACGGAAGTTTCACTTTCGCCATGGAACAGAAAGCGTAGACGGCTTTGCCGCTGGACGCTGCCGCGGGTCGCCTCCCGTGTGTCAGGTAATAAAAGCGACAGCGACGAATTTCGCTGATCGCGGTCATTTTTCGCCTCCCGTGTGTCGAGCCCCTAACACTTCAATCTAACCTTTTACCAAAGTACTGTTGTATTTTTATGGTGAAAAATTTGCCAGGTTTTAGCTTTCATGGCTTATTCCTAACTCTAACAGTCTGTGAAAACCCCAGAAACAGGTTAAACCTTCTAGAATCCACCCTGAACCTCCTCAGACTAATTCTCCCCTCTCTCCCCTCTCTGCCAGCTCATGACACATACACGTGGGTGCAAGCATTAGACAAGCTGTGTTACCAGCTGACAGAATGTGTTCCCTTGCAAGAGGTCAAATCTTCCAGATCCAATCCTGATCCCTGATCCAGAGTAAAGTGTGAACTGTGTTCCCAGGCAAGTTCATTGCTTATGTTTCCCAAAAGGAATAACATCACTTCAAACAAAACATTTAAAACAACCCTTTAAATGAAATTCTATCAATCCATCCATTTTTGGCCACTTATCCGGGGTTGTGTCGCTGGGGCTCTCCCCAGCCAGCTGCTCCGGGGGAATCCCAAGGTGTTCCCTGACCAGCCAAGAGACATTCTCTCCAGCGTGTCCTGGGACTTCCTATAGCTCTCCTCTCAGTTGAATGTGCCCAGAAAATCTCACCGGGAAGGCATTCAGGAGGCATACTGACCAGATGCCCAAGCCACTTCAACTGGCTCCTCTCGATGTGGATGAGCAGCGGGTCTACTCCAAGCCCCTCCCTCATGACCAAGCTTCTCACGCTATTTCTAAGGGAGAGCCCGGAAACCCTGCGAAGAAAACACTTTTTGGCCGCTTGTATCCATGATCTCATTCTTTCTGTCACTACCCAAAAGTTTTTAAATGCCTTTAAATGAAATTGGCAAAGCAAACAGGACATACCGTCCATGATACTGGACAGCCCAGCTCTAGCTTTGCTTTCTTTTCAGCTGCTCCAAGCCAAAAACCTGTAATTTGTGCACGTAGGGTGATAACTTTAGGAATACACTCGTTAGGGTTAGGGTAAGGGTTTGGGTTAGGTATAGTGGACTCACTAAAATGAATGAATGTTAATGTCCTAACGAGGGTATAAATACAAGAATGTGTGTGTGTGTGTGTGTGTGTGTGTGTGTGTGTGTGTGTGTGTGTGTGTGTGTGTGTGTGTGTGTGTGTGTGTGTGTGTGTGTGTGTGTGTTAGGGGGTGGACAGAGAACTGTTTGATGGGTGGATAAGGATCCAATCATGGAATGTTCACAATGACTGGATGAGGTTTTTCATGAATTGCATGTTTTATTCATGTTTTGACAAAACATTAAATGTTTTGGTTGCTATCGTGTTGTGAAGAGGACTCCAAGCATTATTGCAAAAACATGTTTTAACCCACCTTTAATTTATTTAAATGAACAATTCAGGGTCATAGAAGTAAAAACAGCTGCAGGGACTTCTGTTCTGTTTACTTGTAGCTCATGTTGCTCACAGGCATGTTGTAAACCCTTTACGTAGTAGTCTGGATAACGCTTCAGTGTTTGCATAATTTGATGGGATTTCACGCTTATATTGTGTCCCTGTTTTCTTTTTAGCTATAATTCCCTGTCATTCAACAGTTGAAGTTGGCTCTGTTGCCACAGCAGTTATATAAAAGCCATACTGTGATTTGTGCATTTACTGTTTTTTACTGGAGCATTCCTCTCTAAAATAAAGTTGACCTGTGTGACTCTCATTTTCTTTAAGGTTGGGGGTTGAAGTGATGCATGCTACAGATGACAGCAACACATTTACAATGTGAAGCTTTCTTTGTCTTTCTGTCACGTCAAACAAACAAAAAAAAAAGTTCTAAGCCAAACTCAACGGGGCCAGAGGTCAAGAAGCGAATAGATGAAACTTTATAAAGTGCCACATAATGTGAGAAGGTTGTGTTTATCCAGACTTTTTGCAGCAGCATCCATCACCAAACTATAAAGAGAAGTTTTTCTGTCAGTGATTATTTCTCCCATCTCTAGTTTACAAGCATTACTGCACTCCACATTCAGTCTGCACACTTCTAAAGGGAATGGGATTCAGAGTGAAGAGATAAGTCATTTTATGCACAGTGAATACAGAAACTTGAGTAAGATGCAACCATTGAGGGTTGTTTTTTTTTCAGTTTTGAAGACAGGCTTATATGTGACTACATCTGTAGTTTAAACAAAAGGCCTCTCCTCCTTTTACTCATTCTCCTCTGCTGCTTTCCTTCATCTCTCACTTATCATTAACAATATCTCACCAATGTCTTCTTCTGTTTTCCTTTTTAGATATTTGAGAGATTTTCACTTGTGCATCATTTATAGTGCCTCAAAGGGTAACTCATTTTCTTTTGATAATAGATACGGTCTTAATGCAAGCAGACTGTGACGATATGAGTAAAAAGAGCTGTTTTGTACATGGTACAGTAGCACTGTTTGTGTCCTTTTACAGAAAGACCAATGTAGCTGAATAGCAGTGTTCCCAGAGGCAATTTCCATCCCATCATGATGTTTTAATCTGAAAACTCACTTAGGAATTTAACTATTAGTCATATTTATACTTCCTTTCTTTACTTCTCTTGTTTTTTTCCTCTCCGTTCATCATGTATTTTGTTTCTTACTATCCATGTCTCTCCCACCCGTCTTTGGTTCTGTTTGTAGCCCTTCAGCAATGCATGCTGCATGTAAAGTTTATGATGTTATCTATTTTCCATGACTTGTGTTGCAGAAATTCTGAAAACTTGGCCATAGTTCTATACCACAATGAATATTTCATTGACCTTCATTGCAGACTGTTCATTTGATTCTGGCATGAATGTGGTTGTATTTTTATTTTATTTTTTTACATTAGAGGAAATGTTCCATGTTTTTTCCTACCGGGATGCAGAGAGTGTTTTTATTTATTTATTTATTTTTGGGTTGCCTGCATGCTGGCTGAATCCTTGGGATATTAAGCATTCTGAAGTTTACAGTCAGTTTGTGGTCCAGGTTACATAGAGGCAGCCGTGCTTCATTCATCACTGATTCCTTCAGAAATGTCTGCCACTGTGCATCCTGTACTCTATGTTAAAATGCTGAGACACTAACAGTGATATATTATTTAAAGAAGGTGCGCACAGAAACATAAAAATACACATAAAAAGTCACAGAATAAAAAAACAGCATAACATTTTTTTAACTGTGTCTGGCTCCAAAATAGTTGAACACTGAGGCAGTTGTTCACATTTAAATGATGTTGTGGGTGAAATAAATTAGATTTTTACTGTGGATCATTCACCGACCGACCGACCGACCGACCGACCTACCTACCGACCTACCGACCTACCTACCTACCTACCTACCTACCTACCTACCTATCTATCTCTCTCTCTCTCTCTCTCTCTCTCTCTCTCTCTCTCTCTCTCTCTCTCTCTCTCTATCTATCTATTCTACCTACTCTACCTACTCTACCTACCTATCTACCCTACCTACCTATCTACTCTACCTACCCTACCTACCTATCTACTCTACCTACCCTACCTATCTACCTACTCTACCTACTCTACCTACTCTACCTACCTATCTACCCTACCTACCCTACCTACCTATCTACTCTACCTACCCTACCTACCGACCTATCATCTATCTATCTATCTAACAATGTTTATAAATGACTTTTCAGGAAGTGTTTATGAATTGCTTTTAAAACAGTGACTGTGAAGGAAACTCTTTGTAGTGCTCTGACCTGCTTTAACCAGATGATACATGTATTTACTCACGCACTTATGATGAAAGTTGATGATTTCATTTTATTCCACTGTGTTGGATTATTTGACGGTTAACTGAACTCGGTCACTACGCTCCAGTTCGAATTTTGAATACAGTCTGGTTCAAACTGGCTGGGTTTGTTTTGTTTCGTTCCACAATCACTTTCTTAGGTGCAAACCTCCAAAGCCTCACTATGTTTTCAGCTAGAATGAGACGTGGCATGCAGTCTCAACTTACACACAGTTTCCCGGTGGCTCTCCGAGCATATCTCCCCTGCAAGGAAATGAGCCAGGGATGGTGCCAGACGTTCCATCCAAGCTGCAGCCAGCCGCCGACCAGATCGAGGATCAAAAACCAACAACTGTAACCTTTTTTTTACCTTTCTTATTTGGGAAAATTATCATTGAGAAATAAATGATAATTTCCAGTAGAGTCCTGTTCCAATATTATAATATATACAATATATCACTTATAAATAATATACACAGTGCTATGTGTGGAGAAAACCAGGCACTGCTTTGTCATTTGTCTAACACAGTCCCCACAGTGAAGCATGGCGGTGGCAGCATCATGTAGTGTGGATGTTTTTCAGCTGCAGAGACAGGATGACTGGTTGCAATTGAAGGAACGATGAATGTGGCCAAGTACAGGTATATCCTGGACAAGGACCTTCTCCAGAGTACTCGGGACCTCAGACTGAGCTGAAGGTTTTACCTTCCAACATGAGAATGACCCTAAGTACACAGCTAAAATAAGAAAGGAGTGGCTTCATGGCAACTCTGTGAATGTTCTTGAATGGCCCAGCCAGAGCCCCGACCTAAACCCAACTGAGCATCTCTGGAGAAACCCAAAAATGGCTGTCCACCAACATTCACCATCCAACCTGACAGAAATGGAGAGGATTTGCAAAGAGGAATAGCAGAGGATCCTCAAGTCCAGGCGTAAGAGACTTGTTGCATCTTTACCAAGAAGACTCATGGCTCTGTTGGCTCAAAAGGGTGCTTCTACTAAATACTGAGCAAAGGGTCTGAATACTGAAGAAGGAAATTACATCACTGCAAAAACTCTTTTGCTCTGTTCACTGGCCATGCACAGGAAAGTCAACAACGGTACCATGTTTCATAAAAATGTCTGAAAATATCTAAACTTTGTTGTCATTAAAATTTGGTGGCATGCTGGCAGTTATTCGCAGAGAGGAAATAATAAAGATGTCACAATAAAAAAGAGAAAGTCATTATTATGAAGGGGTAACAATTTTTACATAGACTCCATTTCCTTTACCCCCAACATTGTGACTCAGGTCAGATGTGTTTTTCAGACTTGAACAATATCCCTTCACTCAAGGTTTAAGCCTCATGTGGGTGGAAATCCATCGCAGTATTAACTTTGATTGAGATAACAGAAATAAACAATCTCATGTTATAAGTCTCAAATATTAAACACGTTAAATATAGAAATTTTTAATATTATTATGAAAGAAGTGTTTTCCTTTCATGAGACTCTTGAACAACAGCTCAGCTGATTGAGCCAATCAGGCAGCAGCCCAGTGGTGTTGTGCTTAGTTTTGCTCTCCCACAGCAAGACATAACTATGTAAACCTTGAGCTCTGGCATTTCAATTTGAATTTTGATACATTTTCAAACAAAAAAGCTAAAGATGTTAAACTTGTCTAAATGTCAAAAGTTTTTTTAGGTCATCCTTTTTTCTGCCAAAGGACAAACATATGACTTTTTGTTCCCTTTTCTTTGATACTTCTGTCTCAAAGTTCTCTCACCAATACCTGTACTGTCTTCATCCTTCATGTTTCACACATCCCCCTCATTCCCTTGTTCTCCACGCTATGTCCCACTCATCACAGCCAGCTGTGGCTGCAGGTGTTTCAGCAAAACAAAAGATGCCGGTGGTTTTCTTTGCAGTCGGAGGGTTCTGCCTTATCCAGTCCTCCGTCTGCTGTCACACCTGCCACAAACCATCAGTCGGTTGCCACACACAAGAACAAACGTCTCCCTCTTTCATTCATGATCCAGTATTAAAATATGAGCTGTACATGTATGTACAAATCAGTAAATAGATCTTTTTTTCTTCCGTTTCCCAGGTAACCGAAACAAGGACAGGCCCTCTCGGCTGCAGTAACTACGACAGCTTGGATTCTGTTAGCTCGGTGCTGGTTCACAGTCCAGAAAATAAGATCCACCTAAAGGGTGAGGCCCAAAAAGCACACACACACACTTACTGACTTGTGTTTCCAATCAAACACACACACTTCCACCACATCCATCCTGCTTGCCCACCTGCTCGCCCTCTCTGTGTGTAGTAGCTGGCTCGGATGACCCTTTACTTTACGCTGCAGTAGGTTATATGTCTGTTTCCGCCTGACTGGCTCTCACTCTCATGGGAAATCTGTTATTTTACCAGGCTGGAGATGGACCACCACAGCCCACGTTGACCTTAGCCCGACCCCACCATCCACACCTGCAGCACAAGCAATGCTCAGGTGGTAATACAGCCTTACTGTTTGATTTTAACTCTCCCCAAATAATTTCAGGTGGAGATTTTTGGTGAAATGAGAAGCTTTGTTTTCTAGAAAAGCAGAGTGTGGGTGTGCTGCATGCAGACACAAGGTCTACTTCTAAGAATAAGGCAAATTGGATTAGAAAATACAAAACATTTTACTTACAGGAGACTTGGATATGTTCTCCATTTGACTCTGGGCAGTTTAAAGGGGATCTAAGCAGTTTTAGCTTTTGGCACCCCCTAGAGTCTATTTTAACACATGGAAGTGAAACTTTTCTCGCCATGTGTTTAGGGTTAGGGTATCCCCAGCTTTCATCAGTTTCAACAGGAGTGGTTCATCTCTACATCAAACAAATCAGCTGTGTTCACGATCTAAAACATGCAGGAAGTGTGCTGGGAGCAGACTCCAGCATAAGGTCCAACAGGGACCAGCCCGGCTACTCTGAAGTTGCAAGTGTAGTATTCTGGCCACAGAGGGTGGTAGGGTCTGAGTGTCATTTCATTAACCCTGTAAAGAGTCATTCAAGTACACACTGGCTCAAGAAAATTATTTAAAAATATGAAAATGTGTCATTATAAGCGTTTAATGAAACACAGTTTTTCTGCAATTTTGCAAGCAAAAAAACACAAAGCAAAGGATGACACCATTGTTTCAGCACTGCAGTGCTGCTTGAGCTTCAACACATTTGAAACTATAAGATTTTAATGTTAGATGAAGCCGGTTTTGCATAAATGATTGAATGCTAGCCAGAAATGCTGACATGAAGCAGCTGAAGCTGAAGGGATGCACAAACAACACGAGCCCCAGATCTCTATTTAGGCCTCCTGTGACAGATTACAGTCTCCTGGCACTTTGTCAAACTGTCACAAAATGTTCAGGGACACAACTTTCTCTTTTTTCACATCATATGAACTTTTACTAATTGGAAAACAATGTCACAGTGTTTTGTAACTCAACACAAGTGGCATTTAGATAAGCCATTTAGGACACTAATCACATTTAGACAACATAGCAGCGTTGTCATGTGTCTTTTTACAGTTTAGTTTTGCTTCACTCCTTGTTTGATTAGGTCTGGACTTAAAAAACAGATCAGTTTAGATTAGGCAAACCAGGGCTGCCCTTATCCTTGTATAATTTATAGTGGTTTGTTTAAAAGCCGGGCATCACAACTGGAAGCACATTAGTTTGAAAGTTCTGAAAGAGGCCTGGGCATTGCACACAGGTTATGCTCCTGATTACACTAAACCAGAGCAGTATATGAAGCCAAAAGCTGCCAGCTTCTTGAAGCAAATACATTTTATTGTCATTTTTCATGCTGAATATTGATTTGAACAAATCTGCCTTTCAGTTGGAAAGGTTTGGTTCTCTCCTGTAGTCAATACATCTGCAGTGATCACCAGTAGGCATGAATATAAATCACTCGTGTGTGTGTGTGGGCGGGGGTGGGGGGGGGGGTTGGGGGGGGTATATACCGTTGCACAGTTTTGTGAAACAGCTGAGCTTGCAGACTGGAGTCGTTTTTCCTAATATTTAGCATCACTCTACCACTGGAGGAGCTTCTGGTGTGTGGTGAAGTTGCTAATGCTAACCGTTGGTTTCTACTTACCGAAAAGCGCTCTGCTGTTTCCTGGACACTAAGCCAACAACAGCATTCACAGTCGTGTGTCAAAATGGGTGAGTCCATGAATGTTAAGTGACAGTGTGACATAGATCTGCCAGGCATTTCAGATCCTAGCGTTTCACCGTCTATTTTCTATCAGAAGCTAATGCAGGAGGTAGGTGTAGGAGAGTGACCGATTATAATCAGAAATAATCATAAAAAATGGGTTTTCAGTGAAACACGCCTCTAAGAGGTGAACATTTATTTATTTGTTGCCTGGATTTCTGTGCAACATTGAGTGAGTCCACCACTAACACTTTTATTAAGGCAAGGCAGCTTTATTTAAAGAGCACATTTCAAACACAGAGGCAATTCAATGTGATGTGCTCCGTTGTCTTAGTTCTTGTTAAGACCCTAGCAGCAGCATTCTGAACAAGCTGCAGTTGCTTCACAGCTTTTTGGAAAGAGCAGTTAGGAGACCATTGCAATAGTCCAGCTGACTAGAAATAAAAGCATGAATGAGTTATTTAAAATTTTAAAAGAAATGTGTTAGTTTGTCAGAGGTACGCTGGCAGTAAGGGCTAAGGACTGATGACTTTTTGGACGGGCTTTTCCTGCATCATTCTAGTTTAATTTTTAATTGAGTCCCATTTACTAATATAGCACACCCCCTGCTGCTTTCATAACAGGGAGCCATAATAGTCAATGATATGAAAGGAGCCTTTTTACACTAATTGCAATTGTGTATGCCAACAGAAGTGAAATGGCATAAATCTGCCACCTACGGAGTCTAAATTTGATGGTGACGGGTGACACATTTTCTATTTTCAAACGTGATACAATGAGTGTTTATCCTTTATTGACTAGGATAAATTAGGTTTGGGTTATTTTGGTTTATTACTGTGGAAGCTGATGGCTCAACAAGTGGAACAGTGATAATATTCATATGTCATTGTCAAATATTAGTAAGACACCCCGATGTTTATCAGTGTCCCTTCGGTTTAACAGCATGACTGTTGTATGAAAGGATTTTTGGCACCGTTTCAAAGGTCCTTTAATAATCAGATGTTTTTCTCAGTGATTTTAACAAGTGAATTTGTCCCTTTTTAATTTAGAGAAAAATGCAGCTCATTATTTCTGAAGCATTTCTCTATTATCAATGATTCAGAAGCTAATTCTACATCTATTACTAATGTTGAAATAATGACTACATCCTTTGTGACTTTGGAGTGACACAGAATATTGAAGGAGACCATTATTTTAAAGCGACGATGTGTATTTTCCTGGGTGATGGTGGAAAGTACTTATCTAAATCATTGCACGCAAGTTATGTTTTTTGTTTGAGTAAGACTTTACCAATGGATGGCCATTAGGGTCAAAAATCACTAGGAGCGCAACTTCCAGCAAAATGACAAGCACATCAGACTTTCTTTCATCACTCACAATGAGTGAAGAGGTAAACGTGTAAAACAACAAAGTTTATGAATGGTGAAAGTTTTGTAACCATTTATCACAAACAAATAAAGGCATTATGTCCTCACGGGCTCCCATAGAAGGAAACATGGCATCTAATTTGGCATTGCCTAGAGACCTGGACTGTTTCTTGATGCCAAGAAATCTTGCCTTGTCCTGGGTCTTCCATTCCCTTCAAGTTGGATGTGCCCAGAAAACCTCACCAGGGAGGTGTCCAGGAGGCATCCTAACCAGATACCCAAGACACCTCAACAAGCTCCTCTCAATGTGGAGGAGCAGCGGGTCTACTCCAAGCCCCTCCCGGCTGACCGAGCTTCTCACCCTATCTCTAAGGGAGAGCCTAGCCACCCTGCGGAGAAAACTAATTTCGGCCGCTTGTATTCGCGATCTCATAAGTCTGTTCAATGTATCCGTTTTCTTTGACCAAGGAAGGATAGTGTCTTCATAAGCAAGGCGCCTGGCTTAGCAAGACATCGCCTTGTAAGGCCAGGTGCCTTGACATTGAGAAACACCCCTAAACCCACTTCCATGTATTTTAGACCCAATATGTTACAAAGCCACCAATATCTTTCAACAACTGGGTATCACTGAATTCATTTTCAACAACATTTCAAAGGATATTTCCAGAGATCAATGGTGAAAACTACACATTGTCATTTTAAAGTCGTCTCCTTCACCTGCACCCTCAAAAAGTAAAGCCAAAGTGAAAACTTTGATTATTATACCTTTATTTTGGTACCATTGCTATGATGTGGTTTGCTTTATTTTGCTGCTGGAACAGCACTTGAGCTCTGAGAACTCCACAAGTTTTTTATTACTCCGATAATCAATGTTCTGTATGAATGAGCTGACAATCACCCAAAGAGCCTTTCTGATGGTGGTAATGTTCCTCGGACTTGGAGAGCCTCATATACGTTTGAGGTCAGAACACTAAGAACAGGTCTTTTACAATCAGAGATTTCTCCACTCTTCCATTTTCCTGCCAAATAAATCAACCTAGTAAACTGAGCTTATTCAAACTCCACCTTTGCTTAAAACAAGCAAACAAACAAACAAAAAACAAGCTGACTTCTGTCACTTTCACTTATTTCATGTTTCCCACCGTGGCAACACTACAGGATAAACAGTTTTCTGCTTGAGACAGCCTGAACAAAAGATTGTTTTTTTTTTGACAAGGCATTTTTAATTGGATCAAATCCAGTTGTGTGTCTTCTGAAAGCTACATCTGTAAAAGGATTTAAAAATTAATTCCCTCACAAGTCAGAGAAAGCTGCGAGATCGATAGGCGGATTGGTGCTGCATCTGCAGTGATGTGGGCGTTGTACTGATTTGTCGCGGTGAAGACAGAGCTGAGCCTGAAGGCAAAACACTCGATTTACCAGTCCATCTACGCTCCTACCCTCACCTATGGTCATGAGCTTTGGGTAGTGACCGATAGAATGAAATTGCGGATAAAAGCGTCCAAAATGAGTTTTCTTCGCAGGGTGGCTGGGCTCTCCCTTAGAGATAGGATGAGAAGCTCGGTCATCTGGGAGGGGCTCAGAGTAGACCCGCTGCTCCTCCACATCGAGAGGAGCTAGTTGAGATGGCTTGGACATCTGGTCAGGATGCCTCCTGGTGAGGCTTCCTGGGCATGTCCAACCTGGAGGGCAGAAAGAAAGAAAGAAAATCTTTTATATAGCACCTCTCAAGATAAAAATCACAAGGTTTAGGACGAGGCCTAAAGGGAGTCCCAGGACACGTTGGTGGGACTATGTCTCTCATCTGGCCAGGGAACACCTTGGGATTACCCCGGAAGAGCTGGCCTATGTGACTGGAAGAGGGAAGTCTGGGCATCTTGACTTAGGCTGCTGCCCCCATGACCCGAGATAAGCGGAAGAAAGTGGATGGATGAATAGATAAATAAATGATTATTTAGCTTAGATAAATGAAAACCACTACACAATGTGATTTTTTAATTATTTTTACTTTAACCTAAGCCCTGATGAGGTTAGAGGTTCCTAAATTTTATAGTGAGGAATCTAAATGTGTTTTAGTAGAAAGGAGGCCAGTGGCCAGGTTGTGTAAAGAACAAATGACTGGAAGGTTAGGCTGAATATCTAAACGTCATTATCCTCATGCAGCCACTTGGCCTTGCACTTGTTAGAGCTGCGTATTTGCAATTATCGGTAGTTTTGACCTGTTGCCACAAAGAAAATAGACAGACACAGTTTAGACACTGTTTATCCTTGAGACTTTCTCTGATCCCACGCCTGAAGTATTGCACGTTTCATTTAGCTTAAGCGCCACTGTGGATACTTCAGGTTTCTTTTGACACTGTGCTGTTTGCTGCTTTTCCATTTCAAGGCTGCGATCAATTGTGTCAGTGGAATGCATCCAATATTGACGCCACCGCTGAAATACTCATTGTCAGATGGGATCTGGCAGATTAATACATATTGTTTTCTTATAATGAACAAACCACTGCTGAACAGTCAAATTAATTATGTTTATTCAATAGCTTGTTTTAGTGAAATCACTTACCCAGTTTTCTTTTGGTCACTTTGCTACTTACTAACATTTGCTTGTAAGTGCAAGCTAAACACTAAACACAAAGTACATTCTAAACACAATGTACTGAAGACTGAAAATATTCCGTTAATCACCTGGGGACGCTAAAAATGAAATGTGTTTGAATAAATGTACTTTGCCTTTCTAAACTCTTCAGCACTGACAGAAGAAACTGATAATGGTAGAGCTCAAAGAAACTCTGGTCTTAAACAAATTGACCATCTCATGAAAACAGCAAAAAGAACCTCAACATAAATATTCTATGTCATTCAAAGACTGGTTAAGAAAATGAATTGAGTTAATGCCACTGGTGGACATTTCATTGTCCAAATGGCCTAATGGATAATGTGTTTGTCTCGTATTGATTCAGTAATGAAAATGGAGACCCGTGGCAATGGCAATGAATACATTTTTACTTTCATTTTAGCTTGATGGCTTCTGGTATTTTCTGAATTTTGAGGCAATCTCTTTGAGATTTGATGCCTCAGACCCTGTAGAAGTTGTTTTTGTATGCTTAAAAAGGCCTTGACCATTTATTTTAATGCTACAGCTGTGATGCAAAAACTGCTGCATGTGTGTGCCAGCACCAGCGAAAGTTTTTACACCAGCTGATATCAACTTGACTCCAGTCTTCTGTAAGCTGTGATTTGAGTTGGAGTTGACTATTCAAAATGATTTGTGTTCAGAGTTTTTGTACAGCCTTCATGATAAAACCTACTTGGTTATTAATGGTGAAACTTTATTTTGTACATGGAAAACACATCAAGGTTACAGCAACAAACAGCATGGAGACTTAATATGCACCTGCTCTTAACACAATCCTCCATGTGAATATGTAATATGCAAAAGCTCAATGTTCTCTCTGGGGGAAAGTGTTGGACAAGTGAAGATCAAATACATTAAAAGAGAGCTCTTTTTCCTAAAATGCATCTGACTAATCATTAAAACTGATGTGTAACTGCTGCTACTGCCAAAAAGATAAATAGGAACTTCAGTTCTGCAAACTGTTTCTTCTCGAAGTGACACGGGTTGGTGCAGTTTGGTCTGGCTGCCTATTCCAACAGCACGCTTTGGTATTTCCCCCCCAGCCCCCGCCACCCCCCCACTTTACCTCTATTACGGTCCCTGCTTTGCTGTGGTTCCTAGCGTGCTGACCCAGGCTGGTATCGTGACTGTCGGCCACTGATTGGCATGGGGGGTGAAGTCACTGTTTGCTCCAGACCCTGATCCAGATTTCCTGGTTCAGAGTCTAACAAAAAGTCATAAAATAGCAGAATGTTGAACATCAACACCATTTTTGTGCCGAGTCATTTTTCTGTGGAGCATACAAATGACCTCACACTGTTCACACCTCTTGGTATTTTTGTCTGGAGTAAAGAACCACCCCACCTGGCTTAGACTACTGGAGTTATTAACGTCCAAGACTTTCCAAGAAATTAGGATTGGTTTTTTAACCCTCTTTTTACATAAAAAAGAAAAAAAAAATTAGATGTGATGTTTATTTGACATGGACACAGCAATTACATTGGACGAACCAGATGCATTGTTTAGTGTGTTAGCACACGTGCTAATTTGCAACACTTGTCCATAGAACCTTTCTAAAAAGTAGAGTACATTTAAATAAAATACAAAGAGATCAACAATAAATCAAACAGAAAACAGATTAAAATTGCAAACAATTTTCAATAAAAAAGAATAAAAAGAATAAAACAAGGCAATTTGAGCAGCAATGTAAGACTTTAAAACTATTCATGTAGACATTGTTGTTTAGACTTTAACCATTTTTTGAGTTCTTTGTTAAAAACGTTACTGTCCGTTTCTAGTTTTAGGTCAGCAGGTAGAGAGTTCCAAAGTTTGGCCCCCTTTACAGAAAGAGCAGACTGACCAAAAGAAGTCTTGCACCGCGGGACGAGACAATCGCTGCAGGTGGAGGCTCGAGTGATCGTTCTTTGAGAGCTCCGACGTCTGATGGCCACAGTAGAGAACAGTTTAGGCAAGTTATCATTTAGACAATTGAAAAAGAATCTTAGAGTGCTAAAATTAATAAAATTTTCAAAAGTGAGAATATTATGTTTCCTTAAAATGTGGCAATGATGCCATTTCAATGGTTTCTGGTCCATAATTTTTATTGCTTGCTTGTACATTAAGACTATAGGTTTTAGAGTGGTGGATGAAGCCTGTGACCATGATGTAATGCAATATGATAAGTGGGGAAAGATCAGTGCATGCATGTACAGTTTAGCAGTCTGGTGTGACAGGTTCCTTCTGATAAAATGGAAGCAGTTTAAATTTGTTTTAACCTTATTACAGACGTGCCTGTCAAATTTTAGGTGTTTGTCTAGGATGATCCCTAGGTACTTCACATCACTCCTTACTTCAATGATTTCCTCTTTAATCCTAACCTGAAATGGTAGGCTAATCATTACCCCAAATAAAAGGACAAAGTAGCTTGCATTGGAATTTTTTGGGCTGTTTGTTAGTAGCTATCTGTACCTCAAAATAGCCAGTGAAGCAGAAAAGTTGAATATGCACAAGAGGTATAATGTTCAAAATGTGTGGCAAGCCAGTTACAGCATCATGATGGGGCAATTATGTCTAGCAAGTTTTTCCTGGAAAGTGGAAAAAGGAAAACTTTGGACAAACACATTGAAGACAGTCTGTCTGCTAATGGTGTATCAAGTATATGCATGGGCTGCATGGTGGCGCAGTGGTTAGCACTGTTGCCTCGCAGCACGTAGGTTGCAGGTTTGAAACTCGGCTTCGGCCTTTCTGCGTGGAGTTGCGTGTTCTCCCCATGCATGCGTGGGTTTCCTATCGGTACTCCGGCTTCCCCCACAGATCACAACATGCCCTATAGGTTATAAACTTTAAGTCGCTTTGGATAAAAGTATCTGCTAAATGAATGCACATAAACATATGCTGCTCTGCAAAAAAATAAAATAAAAATAAATATGAAGGTTTCTTTTACATTTTTCATCCTGGAAAGAAGTAATTGGCTTTGTTGGTATTACCCGGGTTGTAGTAACAGACTGTATTGTATGGTGAGAATTTGTCTGAAGCGGTCAGAAAGAGACGAGATGCTGTAGTCATTTTTAATACCCAGGCATGTAAACACATTCTAATGGACTCTAAAAATAAAGAAATTATTGAGCCTAGTAGAGGCATTTTGAGGTTAAAGTTTAATGTGTTAGTTGCCGAAAGTATTGGAGTCCAATATGAAAGGCTGGGTTTATGTGTAGTGTGTCGTTAGGGTCAGACCTCTGGGAAATGAGACATTTATGCCTAATAAAACAAACTAAAAGCTACCAGGGTTGTAAATAAGGGCAGGCACTGGAAATGGTTTAATTACCTGCCCAATCATACTCCCACTTTTATTGGATATCCCTCTCTAAAATTAATTGTTGATGTCATTCATTTACATACTGAGCTAGTATGATTACTACATAAAACTAAAAGCAATGGAACTGCCTACTTTCTAATTTCCCACCTGACCTTGGCTCTCATTCAGTTCTGGGAGCCACACAGCCATCATGTTAGTCTTCTTAGGAGGACTCTTGAAGGTTTTCCCGAGGTCTTCTAAAGCACTACGAACTGACTACACAGATGTATTGAATTTGGTAATGTTACGTCTGGATTTTCTTTCCACATCATTTATGAAAACCATTACTGTGTGTTTTGTCTTTTCACTTTTTATTGTGAAAATGTTTTCCTTATTTTTAGTTTTTCCTCCAAGCCTGTTTCTTTTTAGCCTGGCCTACTAGACTCCTCCTTTAAATCTGCACAGAAAGAGTGTGCTAACTCTCCCATTCAAATAACCCACCCCCTGAGAATTGTAACCAAGCCAATCAGCACTGAGCAGCGTACGTCACTCACCGCGATGCTCAGTTTCTTAGAAACGACGAAGATGGCATTTGAAGTGGAGTTTGCCACGGCTCTTTTCTCTCAGACATGTCTTTAAAACCACAACAAAAATAACCTCTAAGCCTTACTTCTAAAGCAGGGGTGGGCAATCCCAGTCCTCGAGGGTCGCTGTCCAGCAGGTTTTACTTGTTTCTCTGCTTAAACACCCTTGGTTTGAATCCACTAGTGATTAACAGGCTGCTGCAGAGCCTGATGAGCTGCTGAACAGGTGATTCATCCAGGAATCAGGTGTGTTGGGGCAGGTAAACAATTAAAACCTGCTGGACAGTGGCCCTCGAGGACCAGGATTGCCCACCCCTGTTCTAAAGAAAGATGTTAGCGCCATCGCCATGAACCATTTTGACTACATTTAAAAGACGACAGCGTCACACGGTACAGTCGGCATTTCCGCACTTTTTTCTGATTGGTGAGCCGGTAGTCCTGCCTCTCATGTGCCTCTCTGCCTTTGAATAACCAGACGTACTCTGCTCAGTGCTGATTGGCTTGGTTAGAGTTCTCAGGGGGTGGGGTTATTTGCATGGGAGAGTTACCAGACTCTCTCTGTGCAGAATGAAACAGAGGAAGAGTCTGGCAGGCCAGGCTAGTTTCTTTTCACCCTTCAGCTATTTAATTTAGATATGAATCACTAAAAATTGCAGTTATCCTGGAAAAATATTACAATGCTTGCTGACTCTTATTAGAAGGGTCCTTGCATGAGGCCTTGCTCAAGGCTTAACATAATCTTTCTATAATTTACTCACTAAAATCATGATCACCTTAAAGTGGCAGTGAGTAGTGTTCTGTCACTAGATCACAAGATCCTGGTTCTGGTCTATAGGGCCTTACATGGACAAGCACCACCATACATTGGTGGTCTTCTCAGGCCCTACACCCCCAGCAGGCCCCTGAGGTCCAGTGATCAAAGCCTACTGGTTGTGCAGCGCACCAGGCTAAAGACCAAGGGTGACAGATCATTTGCTGCTGTGGCCCCCAGACTCTGTAACTCTCTCCCCCTGAGCCTGAGATCAGTGGACTCAGTGGTCTCCTTTAAAAAGCAGCTGAAGACTCACTTGTTCAAGCTGGCTTTGGTGTGACCTTCATCACCCTCTCCTTGTTCTGCTCTACCTACCTATTCCACCTTCCTCAGGATCCACTGATTTCTCCCTTTCCTATTCTCTCTCTCTCTATTTCTTTTCATTTTTAATCACAATTGTCAATTTTTTCTCATTTTAAATATATTTTTAATCATTTTCTAAATTCCTTTTTATATTTTACATGTTTTGTTTTTGTGAAGTGCCTTGTGATTTTTATCTTGAGAGGCGCTATAGAAAAGATCTTGGTAGTTTTACACCAAATCGTCATGACTGTCTAGTTTAAAAAAACGTTACAGTAAATGTCAAATGTGGAGCAGAAAGCATGCAACCAGATCTGCTCTGGGTCCTGCGCCTGCCAATGACATCCTCATACTACGGCAATACCACTAGGCCAAAATATATTGCATCTCTTTTTTGATTCTGTTCTTTCACATAGATTTTGTAAAAAGTTTAGCTGTTTTGTCATTAAATTTGTTTTTCTCACTGCCTAAATGTTATTGAACTTCGTAACGTAACCTCCGTAAGTGTTACGTCCAGCCAGTCAACTTGTGTGACGTCATGGCCAGGCGCAGGACCCGATTTTTATGGTTAGATATTACGAAGCCGCCAGTATTTTTCAATTTCACATTTCCAGAGTTTAACGGTAAAATGATCATTATCTCTTTAATGTAGGTCACCTTTTACAGCAAAACTATCTTGTCTCAAAAATATGCATTTGCATGTCCCATGCTTTATTTATTTAAAGACAATATGTGTGTTCCTTAGTTTCTGAAAAAGAACGTGTCTATTTATTTCCCACAATAAGCCATTCTTTCCTATTCCATCCCGGCTGTTGATCTTGGAAATACTAGCCTCTAACAGATGTCTTTAACAGAAATACATATTTGTATGCAAACATGCCCACTTTTTTTGTCAGAGTCACACCATTTCCTGCTGACAGCTGCAGGATAACGCTCCTGGAGGGATTCCAGGAAACAAATCCTCTAACAGATCTTTCCACCCATTGCACCCAACCAGTCCATTAGAAGTTTGTTGGAATTCCATCAATAGCGAGAGCAGGACATTGGGACATATGCTATAGGAGACTTGTGATGGGTCTGTCTACGGCATCCCCTTGCCTAGGCGCACTCAGCGCACAAGCATGCACAACCTGAGTCATTTGCCAAATTTCTCATTTGTGCCTGGTCTGACATCACAGCTCAACATGCCTCAAAAGTTGATATTTTTAACAAAATAAAGGGACATGAAGGGAAACAGAAGGGGAGCCAGATGGAACTTCATCCTGTGGAAAAGTGATTGTGGCTCTGGAGGTGTTTTGCCCTTTTAACTGACAGACCTATTGGATACAATTCCCTCAACATCAGCCGTCCCTTATCTTTTCCCAGCATTACCACTGTGTAATTTTCATACGAGCACAATGTAGTTGGGTCTTTGTGAAAGAGCACAAAACTATCTCAGGAGGGCATAAAAACGACTAAGCCGAGGTAAATGCGCACTTCATTGTGTGGGACAAGTCTGCAGAAAATTCAAGTGACAGTCAGATGGAAACGTCACAAGGGCAGGGAGAAAAAAGATCAGGCACAAAGAGAAGCTGAGAGAGTGTGATACAGCAACGCTGGTGCCAGTGCATGTGTGTACTCGTGCTTACAGTACATTGAAGTTTGGCCAGTTCAAAACCCTGAGGCCCTGAGGGCAGGAACACAGTCCAAGAGTACCAACAGTAACTTCTATAGAGCCAGTGTTCCAGTACAGTGGACTCAGCACTAAGCAAAGCAAGGGCTTAAAATGAACACACACACAAATGCACAGGTACCAGGGAGTTGGCGATCGCTGAGTAGACATAAAAGCTTCAAATTGCCCAAAATGAAAAGTGTGTCCTCTGTAGCAGATTGGATGGTAAAAAGTGAGAAAACCTTGTGCTTGCTATTTCTGGTCTACTTGGGTGATATAAACCTGGGGGTGGATGAAAGCAATACCTCATGGGCAATGACCCTAAAAGCACTCATCAAAGACGCCCACAGGTTTTTCTTGAGAATCATGTTGAGGATTGGAAACACGGTGCGACGTGGAGAATACTGACGATTAAAAGAACAAGATGGGAATTTTATATCACTGTTTCAGGCCAGGTGGGACCATGGAGTGGTGGTTAGCACACTTGCCTTACAGCAAGAAGCCTCCTTGTATCCACGAGACGTTTGCTCATCTTTCACATTTGCTTGAATTTCCATTGGTAATTTAGCTCAAATCGTTGTATTTTAAATATTTGAACAGTTCTAATGGAGCTCCAAGTCCTTAAAAAACTAGATTTCTTTAAGTGCCTAAAACTGTAACTGATAGTGGTTATCACCAAAAAGGGCAAGAGACTAAGTAGCCTGACAAGCCATCTAGGGAGAGCTCAGTCTTATCAATGGTTGTCTTTCAAACTGTTTCTGCATGCTATTGGGCAATAAACGTGTTGTTCCTACTGCTATGGATGTCACAAACACCACACAGTTACCACTACGGTCGTTGGGCAGTCTGCCATATCCGCCATTGAAGAAGACAAAAATACATCCTTTTTCTAAATGGAGGACTCTTTCTGCTCTTGACTCAAATGATACTGAAGCTGCTTCAAATGGGCTGTCGCCATTTTAGTTGTTCTGCTTCATCACATCATCCTGCCCACCAAACCAATAGAGTGATGTGATTGGCATAACACCAAACTGCTCAGGCCAATGGTAGTCCTGATCTGAAGATGGATGGACAGGAACTTCCTGAAATGAAATGGCAATAAAGCAGAGGCCATGCTCACCGGCTCTAAATCTTGCATCACCAAACTCCAGCTTGCTTCACCGCCAGACTCAAAACCCACCTGTCCATACTTGCATGCCAACTCTCTCCAGAAAGTTCTTACTAATGCCAGCGCATAGGTTTACATGTGGATTTTACTACTTTGAATGATCTTGTTTCTATATTTTAAATTCTGTTTTTACTATCTGTAAGGCGACCTTGGTTGACTTCAAAGGCGTCATTAAATTAAATGTATTATTATTATTATTATTTTATTTTTTATTTTATTATTTTTTTTATTATTATTACCTGCTGAGGCTCCAAAGGAAGGTGGCTAAACCGACATGCAGAGCTAAATATTTTTGCTTCGGCAACTGTCTACATTTCAAGCATATGCATAATATTCATGTAAAGCATTAGTATTGTAAGGTTTGGGAAAGTTTGGAAAATGCATCTTCAAAAGTCTTCAAAAGTCCTGGGGTTTGATTTTGGAAAAGGTATTAAAACTTTTTTGATGTCACACAGAGCGAAAAAGGTCAATTCAGGTCAAGTCTGGTGCTTGTAAACTTTACAAAACCCAGTTTAAAGTAAAACTGTAACTTTGGAGAGTCCTTTCCTTTATATACTTTGAAGTTTTCTCTATAGCAAAACAAAAAAGAAAAAAAACTTATGAAGAGGATTGCAGTAACGTTCGGGCCCGGATGTAGGCATGGGCAAGGAGAGGCAATGCCCCCCTAAAAATAGTGACTGCTCCCCCAAATGCGATGACTTGTAGAAATCCCAAATTTGAAAAGATTTGATGAAAAAGGATCAGAGTAATCTCATCTCTCTCTCTCTCTCTCTCTCTCTCTCTCTCTCTCTCTCTCTCTCTCTCTCTCTCTCTCTCTCTCTCTCTCTCTCTCTCTCTCTCTCTCATTCAAAGTAGCTGCTGATTGGTAGATGCATAGGGAGGGTGTGGCCAGCCACTGCACTTCATTCTCTGTCGTCTCGCTCACTTCACACACTCCCAGACAGTCAGCAGCAGAACACACAGACGCATCGTTGTTATCTGAGCTCAGCCACTGGTTGAAGTTTTCTTCTGCTGTCAGTCACTGGAATTATTTGGTACTCTCAAGGTTTTAGTTTGCCTTGTTCTCTTCTTTCATTTGTGTTTGAAGTGAACCGAGTTCACATTCGCAGATTTCTGGTTTCTAAACCGAGCAACAGTGCTAAGGCACTAGTGGCAGAAGCCGGCTCGTCGGGTGGTGCTTCTCAACTCGCCACAGCGCCCCTGTGTCCAGGGCAGTACTGGAACAACCAGTTGCACAAGCACCACAGCCCCTCCCACTGTCCTTGTCACTACCAACCCAGCCGTCGCTGTGGGCGACACAGGCCTGAACAGTAGTGCACCTTCCCAACCCACCGCTCTTGTTTTCCCCAAGCGTCATTTTGGGAAGAGCATGTGTTCATTTTGCCCTGCCTGGTATTGTAAGAGACCATGGCTGGAATATTCAGTAAAGCTGGATGCGTGCTTTTGTTTCCCATGTCGTAAGTTTGGGGGAACGACAATGATTGGGGTTTGGTTTTCACAAAACAAGGATTTAATAATTTGAAAACAGCACTGGAAAAGGACAAGGGATTCACAAAGTATGCATCAAGTCAATGCCAAATAAAAAATGAAAAAGCCTGGTCTGAAATGTCCCAAAAAGTGGCCACAGGGGAAACAATAGGTAATTTAATAAGTGCCACACAAATTAAAAAAGAAAAAAAACAGATACTATGTAAAAACATTTGGAGAAGTAGTTCAGCTCTTAGCAGTAAATGAACTGCAACTTCATGACAGTGTGGAATGATGATTTCTCTGCAGGACTGTTCTTAAAAATGGTAGACTACACACTGGCCAAAGACTCCAAATTAAATGAAATAATCAAACACATCGTAGAAAATGCAAAATACACATCTCACAACATACAAAACGAAATTATTGAAACACTGGCAGAAATAGAATTATAAAAGATCAAAGATAATTATGACAAAGCAGATTATGCTGGGTTTTGCATTAAAAGTGATGGAACTAGGGACAGATGTGGAGAATCAGTCAGTCATGGTTAGATTTGTCTGTAATGGCATTCCAGAGGAACACCTGATCGGTCTGCTTGACCTCAGTCAGTTAGATGCTGAATTTATTACCACCCAAATTCTTGAGCATCCCTCTGACTCAGGCTATAGTGCAGCTGAAATGATCGGTCAGTGCTATGATGGAGCTTCTGTCATGAGTGGGGTCAGGGGTGGGGTTCAGGCCTTACTGCAGAAGAAGGTAGGGAAGGATATTCCCTACATCCATTGCTACAACCACCAGCTGCACCTGGCAGTGGTCCATGCAATGCAGGCAGAGCCATGTGCAAAAACCTTTTTTGATCAATCAGGATCTCTACACTCATTTTTCCACCGTCATTATGTTTCACAGAGCTATGATGTTCCCTTCCTGAAATGACTGTTGGAGATCAGGTGGACAAGCCACCATGATGTGACCAAGCACCTTGTGGAGAATCAGGATGCTGTTATGAATATCCTGTCAGAGGTTACAGAGGACAGAGCTGCTGCTGCTGCTGCTATCTGTACAGAGGCATCAGGACTGTTGACGATGTTAAGGAGGCACAATTTCTTTGAAATAGGAAAATTCCTCCTAAAGGTTCTGGGTTCCCTGAAGTCTGCAAATTCTATGCTGCAGTATCACTCTGTTGCCCTGTGCTGTGCTTCAGAAGTAGTCAGTGCATCTCTGCAGGCTTTGAAGCAGATGAGAGATGAGGAAAGTGAGCCATTAACAGCACACCTGCACCAGCTGCTAAAAGACAGAAAAACAAGCTCACTGCTAACAGGTAGTGTTGTAATGTCCACTGTGGGCCACGCAGAACACTCCACAACTCCTAGCCAGGCTCTGAAGAGAGCTCTTCTCAACATTTTGGACATAGTCATCGTAGAGATCGAGACAATCAACCAATCAATCAATCAAATTTTATTTGTAGAGCACCTTCCACAACGTTATTGGAAGCCCAAGGTGCTGAACAGCATCATCATAAGAAAAACATTCCCAGTACATGGGCATAAAAGCAAGATAAAAACATAAAATCATAAAATATCAAGCAAACAATATTACAAATAAAGAGAGTTAACGGAATAAGACGAATCTATCAAAAACAAATGGTGGACAAATTAAAATCAAGCATCTGGGTTAAAAAGAAGAAGAATTAAAACCATAATGTCAGGGCAATTCGAAGAACCCTAGCGCTAAAACGCAATCAAATAAAAATGAGTCTTTAAACGAGACTTAAAGACTTGAAGGGATAGTTCCTGCCTAATGCTCAGTGGCAATTCGTTCCACAGAGTTGGAGCCAAAACAGAAAAAGCACGACAACCCCTCGATCGATATTTCGACCGGGGGACCACCAGAAGTGCCAGCTCGGCTGAGCGAAGAGACCGAGATGGAGCATACCTCTGCAAAAGTGCAGTAATGTACGAGGGGGCACTGCCCTGGAGGGCCTTATAAACGAGAGTTAAGATTTTAAACTTAGCTCGATATTGCACCGGGAGCCAGGGCAGAGCATCCAGCACTGGGGTAATGTGCTCTCGACACCTAGTACCTGTCAGACAAGATTCTCCAAAAGCAATCTCGATCTCATGAAAGCCATTAACTGCCTTCAACCTCAGTCTCCCTCTTTTCTTGATCCTGACATGTTAAGTCATTTGCAGAAAATGACAGTAAGTGACAAACTTTCCAATGAGATTCGTATTGCAAAAATAATGCTGGAGAAAGAGTTCAAAAAGACTGATGATGATAACAGCGAAGAGTTTGTAGACCTCTCCACCGTTTGCACATATCTACATGGGTATAAGAATGCCTTTCCTCAGCTCCATTGCATGTATGTGACCTCCCTTGTGATCGGAATATCAGCAGCATCATGCGAGAGCTCTTTCTCCACTTTGTCTTGTGTTCTTACCCCATTCTGCCATACTACGCTACACAAGAGAAAAAGAAATTTAGTCATTCTGGCTCACAAGAAGGCCATAACAACAGGCCTAGATATGGATGGATTTGTTAGGACTTTTGCACAGAAAAGCAGACGGCTGATGCTGTAATGACTGATAAAAGCCATGAAGAAATAAAAACGACAAAAATTGTAAAAAAGAAATAAAAATATATAAGTAAAAAAAAAAAAATGGAAGGATAGACAGATAAGATAAATAAAATAGATTAAGACATAAAAAGATAAAAAATACATAAAATAAATTAAAAGATCATAGACAGACAGACAGACAGACAGACAGACAGACAGACAGACAGACAGACAGACAGACAGACAGACAGACAGACAGACAGACAGACAGACAGACAGACAGACAGACAGACAGACAGACAGACCGACAGACCGACCGACCGACCGACCGACCGACCGACCGACCGACCGACCGACCGACCGACCGACCGACCGACCGACCGACCGACCGATTGATTGATTCATGCAGCCTCAATAGGGAACAAGCCAGTGTCCCATTTGTGCCGGTCCCAAGCCCGGGTAAATGTAGAGAGTAGTGTAAGGAGTGAATCAAAGGAAAAGATAGATATATGGATTGAAGAACTGTAATGATGATAGCATAGTTTTCTATGCATTTTAGGGATTTGGGGGTATGTGACACCTGAAAATTCTTTCCCAGACCTGCACCCCCTGATATTCTACCTGCACCCCTTTGTAGGGCTGGCTAAATCCGGCCCTGGCAATGTTTCTATCATATCACCCAATGGTGGGGAAGGTGGGTTCATAGATCGGCAATAATCTTCTCACTTTGTCAAGGCATGAAACTCTTTTTGCGATACACATCCCATCGTCTATCCCATCCCTTTGTACATCACAGATTTATTATTATTATAATTATTATTTTTTTATTATTATTTTTTTTACCATCAAAACCTCACAGTAGTGCTGAATTCAAAATAAATGCAGGCTGAAGAAAAGAGGAATAACTCCACATGTTTATATCATATATTAGATAGACAAACATTTGCCTGTTTCTAGCCAAACATGGCTTATAAAGGGCAAGACAGACGGATCTCTTAATCAGTAATCTGTTTTAAAAATAAATTGTTATAATTAAGAAGATAATTACATTCAGCTGCTGAGATGAAAGTTTGACTCTTGGCTCGCTCTGTATGTAATTAAACTTTGTAACTCTCTCAGTATTAAGGATTGATAGTTGTTTGATTCATTTAGATAATAAATGAATGTCTGGATAGATAATAATCTTTTTACGGAATGATGTGTGATAATTAATGGAGCAACAATGTTAAAGTAATTAGAATTAGAGTTGGAATAGGTAACAGATTAATCCAGAACCCAGACGAAAGCTTGTAGATGTAATGTAGAAATGCTGTTTTTGAGTTAGTTTTTCTGCCCTTTTATTTCCTGCTGTCTTCAGATGATCTGTGGCCTAACTTTAGTGACAGCTGTGATTATCATGCCATGCAGAATTGTCAATGTCTGCAACATTTCTATGGTGAAAATGGGACGTTAAAAGGGAATTAAAGACACAAAAGAGTTTATTTTTTCCCTTTATTAAGTTTTTTTTTATTTGACATTTGCTGTTGCATTGCTCATTTTCTTGTCACACCGCTGCCAGCAACTGTCAGCCAAGAGTGCTAAAGTTCTAGTAAGTAACATTGGCAGAAAGACAATACATTATTCACAACTGAGGTAACTGTGAGTGAAAATGTGTCTAAAAATGAGGGCTGAATTGGAAATGATAAAATGGGAACAGGAATTTCTGATTGTTATTTCCCATCATGATTTGAAGTTGAGTTCAGTCAGCTTCAGGTTTTGGTTTGTGCCACTAGTTCATCAAAGATCATCAAACAGAAATGCCTAATGAGAATGACTGGGCTACTCTTGAGCCCCTTTCTCATTGGTCTGCGACTGTTGACGACTAGTTGTGGAAACAAAATTAGCATAAAAGTCAGCCAAAAAGGAATTATGCACAGACCTTTGTCCTCATTGCCAGGAAGGGTGCCAAAGCTGAGTCAGCTGAGAAAATCCTCGCTCGTGAAGTGGCTCCTGCTGTCTGTAGGAATTAGGCCCCAGATTGGTTGACGGCGTCTGTGGAGTTCAGGAAAACCTCGTTCCGGGGAATGGCGTGACTTTAAAGTTTCTTTACTTCAGCTGCACTGAAACGTAGAATTCAGAGCGGGGGTCCAAATAAAAATAATAATACTAAAATGATGCTGGATCAAAACTCCAAATTAGTTTTTACTCTTATTGCGAAAACTTCACTGGACCAAACCGACCACCGGTTTGATGTAGAAAGTCTAAATTCTACTGTAACTTTTGAGAGCTAAATGACTTGAAAAACTTTGAAAAGCGACACCGTTGCCAGGCGAGACGGAACAGCCCCGTCTTTAGTTATTTTCTCTGCAGCCACGAGGTTTGAACTCTGGCTTCTTATAACCTTTCTTGGTCCCGCCCACATGTATTTCACTCATTAACCACTGGATGGCACTATGGCTCTTTCAAATAACTCATCCTTTCCAAACAGTGAAAAGTTCATATCACAATTTACCAAAGTTATTCAGATGAGGCATCCAAAGTATTACTTTAAACAGGAAAGAACTAAATTCATGTCTTAAAACTGGACAGTTTTACCGTTAGCATGAATTTTAACTGGAGAAACAAAAATGGCAGAAGTTTGACATGAAAGAGGAACAGAAACAAGCATTTAGGTTTGTAACTGATAAGAATTTAATCATTTACTTTGAACACCTCAAAATTTTTAATGGTAAACAACCTAAAACACCTTCTTTGATTGTAGATAAAGAAAAATACAAGATTTTATAAGGATTCAAGTCTGGAAGCTTCCAGAAGAAAACCTCTGAGAAGTTTTACGACCACCCCTATCTTGGGTCAGGGTCAGTCTTGACGGGTGGATGTAAAACAAACCAGTTTCTGATATCGTCCAGCTTCTCCGATTGGTAAAGAAGGAACCCCCAGTCAAATTGGTGCAACTTACGACTCTGGGAGAGAATCGTAGGAGTTAACCAGATGTGCTGAAAAGAGATCTTGGAATTTATATGACTGCAGGCCAGTTTCAATTTCCCCTTTTTGTTGCTAAGTGTGAGAGAAAGAAAAGCTTTGTTGTGAAAATGGTTGTTGTCCTTCTTCGTATGAATCCAACTTAAGTTAATCTGAGAATATGAAATGTGGATTTCCACTACAGGACATAAGTATCAAATAAAAGCCCAAGTCCACATGGTCCAATGTTGATACCAAAGACATTTCTAATAAGGCATCACATCTTAGTTCTTCCACTTTTGTTGCATCATCACACCCACCAAACAGAGTGCTGTGATTAGCCCACCAAACTGATAGAGATGGGGAATTCAATTCCAGGCCTAGAGAGCTGGTATCTAGTACGTTTAAGTTTTAACCCTGTTTCAACACACCTGATTTCAATTAGCAGGCTTTGTCAGGGCCTGATGAGCAGCTGCACAGGCCTGGAATTGAATATCCCTTCAATAGAGTGCTGTGATTGGCCCACCAAACCAATAGAGCACTGTGATTGGTATAACACCATACTGCTCAGGCCAATGGTAGACCTGCTGAGGCTCCTATGGATGGTGGCTAGATCGACATGCAGAGCAAACTCATTTTGCTTCGGCTACTGTCCGTCTAGACGTCTAGGCTAACATACAACTCTTGTGCAAGGTGTTTAGCAGCATTAATTAATTTCCCCTGGTCCTTATCAGTTTGCTTTCTTGAAACCTCTAGTTGATGTTTGGTTTCTTTTCACAAAGTGGAAACAAGGCAAAATGCGTCACTAAAAACCAAACATTTGTTCTAATTATTACATGTGTCAGTAGTGGAACTATGAAAAGTAAATTCAAGAATAAGGTGCTGTGTTCTGTGCCTGATCTAGTAAAGTTATTTCTGCATTATATTTCAGACATGGGCGTAGGTTTGGCATGGACAGAGGTGACATGTCCCCATCAATATCCAGCGATGATCAAATAGTCCCCACCAGTAATTTGACCACCTCCACTAAAAAACAACAAACATTTCAACGTCTGGTTAGCCTAGAGGTGCAGAACGGGTTAAATGAAATACTCTCCACAAGTCCTACCTCCATAAGGCATGTGGCCAGTGTGATTGGCTGTGCATGCTATCAGGGGAGACTCACGTTAGACAGGTTAAACATCTGTAGCTCATCTACGGTTGATTTACTTGATGATTTGCTTTTCTCTGAGAGAGAAAGATAACTCACCATGGTTAACATGGTTAGTTCTCTTTCTCTCTCAGAGTCTAACTTCAATTCAGTCTCTGAGAGAGAAATCTGCAGCCTTGTGCATAGATATCATCAGCCTAGAGTGACAGTTAATCCTTTAAAGCCTGACACATGAACTAATGCTCAGAAAACATTTTCGACTAATACAGGTGCTGGCCAGTAAATTAGAATATCATCAAAAGGTTGAAAATATTTCAGTAATTCCATTCAAAACGTGAAACTTGTACATTATATTCATGCAATGCACACAGACCAATGTATTTCCAATGTTCATTACATTTAAATTTGATATTCATAAGTGACAACTAATGAAAACTCCAAATTTGGTATCTCAAAAAATTAGAATATTCTGAAAAGGCTGAATATAGAAGACACCTGCTGCCACTCTAATCAGCTGATTTACTCATAACACCTGCAAAGGCCTTTAAAAGGTCCCTCAGTCTTGTTTTGAAGGCACCACAATCATGGGGAAGACTTCTGACTTAACAGCTGTCCAAAAGACAATCATTGACACCTTGCACAAGGAGGGCAAGACACAAAAGGTGATTGCTAAAGAAGCTGGCTGTTCGCAGAGCTCTGTGTCCAAGCACATTAACAGACAGGCGAAGGGACGGAAAAAATGTGGTAGAAAAAAAGTGTACAAGCTCTAGGGATAACCGCACCCTGCAGAGAATTGTGACGACAAACCCATTCAAAAATGTGGGGGAGATCCACAAAGAGTGGACTGCAGCTGGAGTCAGCGCTTCAAGAACCACCACGAGGAGACTCATGAAAGACATGGGATTCAGGTGTCGCATTCCGTGTGTCAAGCCACTCTTGAACAAGAAACAGTGCAAGAAGCGTCTCGCCTGGGCCAAGGACAAAAAGGACTGGACTGATGCTGAGTGGTCCAAAGTTATGTTTTCTGATGAAAGCAAGTTCTGCATTTCCTTTGGAAATCAAGGACCCAGAGTCTGGAGGAAGAGCGGAGAAGCACAGAATCCACGTTGCATGAGGTCCAGTGTAAAGTTTCCACCGTCAGTGATGGTGTGGGGTGCCATGTCATCTGCCGGTGTTGGCCCACTCTGTTTCCTGAGGTCCAGGGTCAATGCAGCCGTCTACCAGGAAGTTTTAGAGCACTTCATGCTTCCTGCTGCTGACCAACTTTATGGGGATGCAGACTTCACCTTTCAACAGGACTTGGCACCTGCACACAGTGCCAAAACCACCAGCACCTGGTTCAAGGACCATGGTATCCCTGTCCTTGATTGGCCAGCAAACTCGCCTGACCTTAACCCCATAGAAAATCTATGGGGTATTGTGAAGCGGAGGATGCAATACGCTAGACCCAACAATGCAGAGGAGCTGAAGACGACTATCAGAGCAACCTGGGCTCTCATAACACCTGAGCAGTGCCACAGACTGATCGAGTCCATGCCACGCCGCATTACTGCAGTTATTGAGGCAAAAGGAGCCCCGACTAAGTATTGAGTGCTATACATGCACATTCTTTTCATGTTCATTCTTTTCAGTTGAACAACATTAGAGAAACAAACATTTTTTCATTGGCCTTTAGAATATTCTAATTTTCTGAGATACCAGATTTGATGTTTTCATTGGTTGTCACCTATAAATATCAAATTTAAATGTAATGAACATTGGAAATACATTGGTCTGTGTGCATTGCATGAATATAATGTACAAGTTTCACGTTTTGAATGGAATTACTGAAATATTTTCAACCTTTTGATGATATTCTAATTTACTGGCCAGCACCTGTAATAATACAACAATAATTTACTTTTACAACAACAAAACTAACTTAAATTAGTACTTGGCAACTTTAGCTTCCACCGGAGGGCAGAAAACATGTTTACGGTTCAATAAAGCAGCTTTTTGGGGCGACGGTGGCACAGGAGTTAAGTGCTCGCCCCGTAATCGGAAGGTTGCAGGTTCGAGCCCCGCTCAGTCTGTCGCTGTCGTTGTGTCCTTGGGCAAGATACTTAACCCACGTTGCCTGCTGGTGGTGGTCGGAGGGACCGGTGGCGCCAGTGCTCGGCAGCCTCGCCTCTGTCAGTGCGCCCCAGGGCAGCTGTGGCTACATTGTAGCTCATCCCCACCAGTGTGTGAATGTGTGTGTGAATGGGTGAATGACTGATTGTGTTGTAAAGCGCCTTGGGGGATTCCAGGACTCTAGAAGGCGCTATATCAAATACAGGCCATTTACCATTTACCATTTACCATGTTAAAATGTCAGTGACAATATGAGAGCAAATATACGCCAATGATTTCAGTCGTAACTGAAAGAGCAGAATACAAATAGGATTTTGTGAAGAGTATCATAAAAGAAATGTTGTTCATTCAAATGAGCCCCTTTTAGCTAGTTGCTAAAGTTTAAGTACTCTATTGCATCCCATAATGCAAAGCATTTTGCACCTAAAAAGCATTGCCCATCTGGTAGTTGTGCTGGATCATGGTTGGATCATGATCACATGATCAATGAACTGTAATGGAACTGCATCAAGACCGCCCTCTCCAAACAGTTTTGTGTTCATATCTGTACAAATAAAAACGACTAAAGCACCAAGCATTGGAATACAATTATCAAAACGCCACAAGTGTGAGCTGATCCTAAAATAGGGCCAAGTTAAATGAAAACAATGTAAATGTTATCACATTGCATCAATTGCACAGCTGTCCTGCAAATTTCCTCAGTTAAGTCTGTCCTTATAATATTTCAACTGTTTTTTTTTTCAACAACTCTGTCAGAGACTTTTGATTTTAATCAAGTTAGTTGTGACAATAAATCTACAGATGGAAGGATAAAACTAGGACCGGTTGGTGGGTTGGGTCTTGTGTGACTTTAAAGGATAAAAAAAAAGCTAAATCAGAGCTGAAACACCACTCAGACACATTATGTGAAGCATTAAAGTGGTTACTTTTATTCACTTTGGATTAGCAGATGAGAGAATTTTAATGAACATGGAAAGGATCTGTCTGAATACTAAAGCACTGCTGCAACATTGACACGTGTCTAAAGGTAAAGACCAGCAAGGTGAGAGGAGGATGACTCACCGACAAGTCTCTACCTGACAGCCAAGCTGAATAATAATAATCTTTTTTATATGTTCTGGACAAAATCTGCCAAGTTGTGTTTGATACACAGAGATGATTTTGTATAAAATAACTTTGAGGCCAAGTGATGCTTGAGTGCTCGTCCAAACTTTTCAAAAGAATGCTTGAAAGTTGCACTCATGGTTTTGAGAAACTTTTGTGTTTTAAGCAGTGAAGTGATTACGCATTTTATTTTCAAACTCAATTTTTTTACTGATGTCCCTCAGTAAGATTAAAGAGCAACTCACCCCCTCATCTCACCTATTTTAAACTGTATGATTGAATGTCTAAAAGACAGACTTAGTCATTATTTGGAGATTTTTATCTTATTTCAAATATAAAAGTTTAGCTTTCAAGATTGTACAGCGTACAACCATCATAATTGCACCTTATCCGGAGTTGGGTCATGGGGGCAGCAGCCTAGCCCAGACTTCCCTTTCCGCAGCCACTTGAGTCAGTTCCTTTGGGGGAATCCAAAGGCATTCACTGACCAGCCAAGAGACATA
Source organism: Nothobranchius furzeri (assembly GCF_043380555.1). NCBI lineage: Eukaryota > Metazoa > Chordata > Actinopteri > Cyprinodontiformes > Nothobranchiidae > Nothobranchius > Nothobranchius furzeri. The sequence goes on along the minus strand of NC_091751.1, from coordinate 59,827,705 downwards.
GTCCCTCCAACTTGTCCTGGGTCTACCCTTGGGTCTCCTCCTGCTGGACATGCCAGGAAAAACTCACCAGGGAGCAGGCCAGGAGCCATCCTAAACAGATGCCTGAGCCACATCAACTGGTTACTCTTGATGTCAATACAGTAACCCATTCCAGCCGCTTGTTTACGCAATCTTGTTCTTTCTACCCTCACCTATGGCCACGACCCAAAGCTCGTGACCGTAGGTGAGTGTAGGAACTCGAGAGCTTCGATCGATCTTTCCCTCACTCGTGAACAAGTCCCCAAGATAAACTCCTCCACCTGAAGACCTCGTTCCTAACCTGGAGAAGGCATTCTACTCTATTTCGACGTGGCATTGTTGGTATCATTATTATGTGGCAGCACTGCACTGGACTGCAGCCGAGTCTCAGCCACTCACGAGCCGTATTGTGTGGGTGGAGTAAGACTCTGTAGGATTAGGGTTAGGGTTTGCTCTTTAAGAAGTTTATTTGCTACACTTCCTGTTTATTTATTTATTGTATGTGTTCATTCATTTCTGATAAATGCTATTATCAACATTACAAATAAAGCTGCCATAATATTTCTTCTTATGTTTACAGAAATGTAAACATAAGAAAATCTAACCATGACTGACAGAATAAAATAATAATTAAATCCCAGCCTTTGGAAGCAGGAAGATCTTTTTTTGTGTTGTTTTGATTCTTGTCTCTCCCAAACTGAAGAACCGCCTGTCTGCTCTAAAACCACCCTGTAGTTTCGGAACTGGCCAGTCCACACACCTACTCCAACACCCCCACACACACTGACTGACTAGCACACAGAGAAGCCTCTAAAAAAGACATCAACACACCTGCCAAAGCGAGGAGCAAGGAAAATGTGACTAATTACATCTCTTTCCAAGCCACTGACAGAGTAAATACCAAAGAGGAGATATGCATATTCATAGCAGGGCGCAGTGGGATCGACTTGGCTGTTGAAAATCATCCAGAATTAGTTTTTTGAACCAAAGAGAGAGGCAGCCTTTGACATAAATTGCAGTATTAGACATGCAGAGAGACAGGTACGGACTAGCAGAAGGTTTCAGGAAAGAAGCATGAGGCCCCCGCATCAAATCATTCCAAAGCTGCTTCTAAGACTCTTCAACACAAAAACACCAGTTTATGATCTGGCTTAATGGGCTGTGCAGTAATAGAACTTGGCTCCATAATTAGCATCCTACATTTTTCACATAATTTACATTATGAAAGCAGTGAATCTTAAGCTTTTCTGTTCCCTTGCTTGTGAAGGCAGATATTATTAGCCTCTAAGTCTCCTATTAGTATAAATAACCTTAAAGATCAGCTGCTAAAACTGTGAAAGTTCACTTTAAACTGATGGAAAACAAAAGTAAGGCTTGTTTGGGTTTTTATGCATTTAAAACAAATCTTACATATCATGCCATTGTCTTTGTTAGTAATTTTACAAGCCTCTGCCACCAAGTCATGTTCATATTGTCAGAATCTCTAAGCAAAGTCCATTAAAGACAAAAAGCAGTGACAAAAGTAAAATAACTTCATGTTACATCATTTCAAAAGTGTAAAGTTACTGATTTATTTAGCAGCTGTGTGTGAAAACTAACACAGCAAAGAGCACTTCCATTGAGTGCCTGTGATTCTGAAGAGTTAAATTGTTATGATGCACTAAATAATAAATGTTACAAAATGAGCTCTGATTTTTAACTAAAAATAAATAAAACGGCAACATTCACATTGTGTCCTGTTTTCAGGTTTGCAAGATGTCCTGCCGGAGTTTTTGCGCAGCCGCTTTGTGGAAGCGGCCCTCAGCTACGTGGCGTGTAACTCAGAGGGACAGCTGCTCTGTCGTAGTAACGACTGCTGGTGCCGGTGCTCTCCCAGATTCCCAGAATGCAACTGCCCCTTTCCGGACATCAAAGTCATGGAGGAGAACCTGGAAAAGAGCAAAGCTTCCTGGAACAACTTCAACCAAGACTTCATGGAATCTGGTAAGAACGACGTCTGTTTCCAGGTGTTTGTTTGATTGGAGCTGGAACGAGATGGGTTAAACGTTTTAGTCCAGTGGAACATACAGTAGAACTTGTGGTCTCGGTAAGACTTTCTGTTTACAGATCATTTCATTTCAAGTGTTTCACCCTAATGAGCACAAGATGGAGTTTAACTAGTGAAACTGAATTACCTCTGTCAACAGTGGTAGCACTGCATTAAGCCTGATTCATGCTTCTCCATCTGCGTCAGTGCGGAGACACGCAACGCCATTATCCGTCCTTGCGGACCTGCTGGAGAGCTCCGCAAGGACGGACGGAGTCGAGCTCTCTTTTCCAAACATCCGTCAGTCGAGACGGACAACGCAAGCTTGTGATTGGTCAGGACGCCGCTGTCGTCTACACCGCCACCATTGCACCCTCAAAAACATAAAGAGAGCCGAGGATAAACAGCGGCAGACACGGAGCAGCTTGAAGAATACCTCGCGAAAAAACTCTAAAAACATGAACGTTTAATTCCCCGTGACTGGAGGAGTGAAAAGATGCGCAGCAAGCGTTTTATTTGTGGACAGAAATGACAGGAAACGTGGGTTTAGAGGTGGCGAGCTCATGAAGAGATGGAGGAGAATGAGAGACACATTTGTTTGTTAAAAAGTCTCATATACAAAAACACAATATAAACACACTATCTTGGACCGGATACATGACAGGATTAGCCTGGCAAGCCAGACTAAATAAATGTATTATTTAGTCTGACCACGCTCCATTGACGGCTCTCGGTTGTGGGGCGGGTTCTACCGTTGTCTTTCAAATGATCTCCGCATTCCACTGGACAATGAATGTGACATACTCTTGTTTCACTCTGTTGCATCATCCCACCCACCAGGCATATAGAGTGCCCTGATTGGCCCACAAAGCGGATAAAGCTCTGTGATTTGTTCACTAAGCAGATAGAGCACTATAACTGGCCCACCATCATGGACCAATCACAGCTCTTTTTGTGTTTGAAACCCCTCTAGAGAGCTGTGATTGGCTAGCCAAAGTCCTGGTAGGAGCTGCTGAGGTTCCAATGGAGCATGCCTAGACCATTCTTTGCAAAGCAAGAATTTGGTCTAGTTCACTAGGCTATGACAGGATACCACAGAACAGCCCTACGCCCTCTGTTGTCCTGCTGGGGAATTGCTTGGCAACACTCTCCAGGAGACGAAGAAGTATGAGAGCAAAACGCTTCCGTCAATCCGTGCGTGTCTGTCCCTTGCGGAGCTGAAAAATGGGCCATTCCCATCTATACCGGGACGGCCCGGGCCGGGTAGCCCCAGTCGGCCTCAGCCTGGCCCGGTTGATTCCACACATCATTGCCTTAAGCCCATGTGGGCTGATTCTACCCACCAATCAGAGGCTTGCTCTAATGGAAGGTGTGAATTTGCTGTCAGCAGTGGGTGTGTTGGCCCTGGTCGGCCTGAAGCAGACCCCCTCGAGAAGAGGGCTGAGAATGAGCCTTGGTTGGCCCGGAAAAATACCAGGCCACCCAGATATGTAAACAACCTACGCTACCCGGCCCGGGCCGACCCGGTACAGATGGGAATGGCCTAATAGAAGCATGAACCAGGCTTTAGCCCTTTTTAGAAGACAGACCATGCCAGCAAATGAGTGTAATACTGCTTCCATGATTTTGCAACATTAGTGCCGGTGTTATGTTGATGAGTTCCCCTGTCCAGATCTGTTTCTATTCCACCCAGCTGTGAATTGGAACCAACCATTCACAAATAAATAACCCTCTACCTAACCCTAACCACCAAAAATGTATGTTTTGTGAAATATACAATTACTCTATTGAGCACAATTTTTATGTTTGTTTTAGGGTTATGGTTAGGGTAAGGGTTGGGATTTTTTGCGAATGGATGTTCAAACTCGCACCTGGGTGGAAAAGAAACAGATCTCCATAGGGGAACTAATTTCAACATAACACCAGCCCTCTTGGTAGTAATATTGCTGCAACGCCAGACTTGTGAATGCTTATTACGCCTTGGTGCAACAGAGGGAGGTGTCATCATCATGTGTGGAATGACTGCCAAGCTCTGGCAGGAAACTATATTGAAAATTAAAGTAAACATGGCAGTAAGTTTCACTTGTTGAACAGAATCAGCTGAGATGATAAACTGGAGCGATGCAGAGCTCCAGGATCTTTTCTCCGTTCGCGCTGGAGATAAGATTATCAGACCATTCACGGGGACTGTCGAGGACAGACGCTTTTAGGAGCGGCTTGTGAAAAAAAAACATAATGAGCGTAGCTTCAATTGCAATAAAAAGCAAATTATATCCAAGAAAAATGGAAGTCAGCATCAGCGCAGACACCGCCCCCAGACCCACTTTTTACCACCCTCGCGTAATTTTTTTGTAAAAACGACACAGTTGAGCCACTTTTCCACCACGGTCTGACTACTTATAATCGGCCTAAGGCTCCCTGATGCCAACTCAACGTCGCGGCAAATTGGCGGCATTGTTTTCTAAAAGAGGCTTTTGAGCATAAGTACAAGAATACATGCCAACCCTGAGGCAAACTGTGGAAACCATCAATAGTTATTCACGTACATGCATCACTATGGTCGCACACATGGTTGTTCTAATTAGAGAAATTTTTTTAATTCTCATTTATGTATTTATTCTTATGTCTTCAAAGTCTCAGATGTATTAAACTAAAATGAGAATTTAACAAAGCTCTTTTTTTTGTGTTTGTTGAGAAAACGTCCAGCTCTACCAAAGCATTTTCTTTTAATGTGGCAAGGTGGAGAAACGAGAAACCATGAGAAAGTCCTAGGGCAGCCCACTCAAGTTGATTGGTCCCAGTCACGTGACCCGATGCTGTGCTTGAAACATTCAGCAAACACTCAGATTAGTACCTACACGGGGTAGATAGCTGCTTCTCTAATTATTGCCATTTCTTACATTAATAATTTTATCATGAGTGTTTTATTACTTCCTATATTTGCTTATCTCTTAATTTTTTTTTTCTCTATCTCACCTTCTGCACCAAATACCGCAGCAATTTCCTAATGTTGTGACTTGGCACACATATGGCATTAAAAACCTTCTGATTCTGATTCTTCTGATTCTGATTTAAAATCGATCATTAATATAATGGCTGTTTATAGCAAAGATTTTAGTCGATGACTTGTTTTAAATACCTTATGACAGAAATTGTTCTTTTTAAACAAAGCTTTATTGTTGAATTTTCAAAAATTATATTTTGGTTTCGGGATTTAATTTTATTTTCATCCAACTTTACTGAGGAGGCATTTCTGCCGGCTGGCTGTAGACGGCGGCTGTTTCAAGACATAAATAAGAGAGATGAGGGGTGGACAGCTGGATGGGGGCTGCGTTGCATAAGTTTGTTTCATTCTGGTTTCAGATGTAGCAGGTGGGATGGGGATGATTTATGGCTCCAAGCTGGAGGCTGTTTATGCTCGCCGTCACCGTGTTTATACAGAGTGTACATGTGAAGTGTTGAGATTATCTTAATGATAATTACTTGTGGAATTTAGTGACGAACAGAGATGATTAGTGATAAAACTACCGGGTTTGTGGCTCGGTTGTTGTTATTTTATTTGGAAAAAATAAAATATTACATCACAAAGACATTCCACGAGATTTGAATAACAAGTTTTATTTAGTGCCGTAACGGGCATCTGGAGAGGTGTGACAGACTGATTTCACACTTGGTCTTTTATAAGTTTATCCCACAGTTTTTATTATCAGTGAGTTGCTTTATTAAGTAAACTGAGCCAGTTTACGTTGACTGATTATATCATATAAACACACATGTAAAACTTAATGAGGAATTCTTTGGGCCTTGTTTGCATGTGTGTCAGGAAATAGAATCATTAAGCAAATATTTTTGCTGTTAATGATTCATCAGAAATACTTAATGGTGATGAATGATCTGTTGCAGTTCTGTCTTCGGTTAGGTAAAACTAAATGAAACATTTAACCCTCAGGCTTCGTTAGGGGCATTTTAGTCCATTTGGGCAGTTTTTTGTTTTTCTTTTTGATGCCATTTCACCACCGTTTGTGCATATGGTACAAAATTTTGTCGCAAAACCTCTCTCTGAACAAATTTTGAAATTCAATTTGGAAGTTTTAAAATAGACTAAGGGAACACTATGAAAAAAAACACTATACACTTGAGACGTTAGAGGACAAAAACGTTTGCTTGTAAAAGTGGCCATAAAAATGCATACATTAATTTTTTTTTGCTTTTTTTCATAAATCTGTTGAACAACTTCAGCCCTGCTCAAACATTAAAAAAATTCAATCATTTTGAGGCTTTTAACCCTTGAAATGCCAGTTTGAATACTCAAAGTCATTGCTGTAATTTATGTAAAAAAAATAAAACTGTTATTTTCAAAAAAAAAGACATATTTTTTTTTGCCTGGGGTGTTTAGTACAAATCAGTCTTGATTATATTATGAAATATCTAAAATTTTGAATTTTTTGCATTTATCGTTTTTACATAGCAACTGATTTAAAATTTACTTTACACTCGAGCCATTAGAGGACAAAAACGTCCACTTTTAAAGCTGCTTTAAAAATGGTCCAGATGAATATTTTTTTCTGCTTTTTGGGTCTAAATCTTGTCATCAACTTCAGTTCTGATCAAAATAATCAAATATTGAATATTTATCTAAACCTTAACCCTTTATATGCCAGTTTGATTATGTGATGCTCATTTTTTCATGAATAAAGCAGACAAAAGAGGAGATATTTTACATAAAACATATTTTGAGTGACTGAAATAATTTGTTTTAAATCAGCCTTGGATATGTCAAGAGTCTGGCAAAATATCACATTTTATGCTTTTTTAGTTTTTGTGTAGCAGCAGATTTAAAATGTACCACCCTCTTGTGCCTGTTATGGACAAAAACATCCCTTTGACATCATTGCAAACCAGTTTTTGATCCTGTATCATCTGCATCAAATAATCACGCTTTCTGTGATGTTATAGTTTCATTTTGGACAAAGTAGTCAAATTTATGATTTTTACTGTTCACCCCCAAATTCAGTCATTTCTCCATATGTTGCTCAGGCGAGAAAGTTTACACATTTCTTTAGATCTTCTGCTGTTCTTATTGAAGTCAGAAGGTCAGCCTGACCTCTGATAAGTAAATAAAACACAGCTTGACTCTCCTACTGAACTTCAAAGTGTAGGGTTAGGTTGGCAAGAAAGACCAGTTGCAACAGGACAAAAAATATATTAATCTATACATTTTTTATGGCCACTTTTACAAGCGGACGTTTTTGTCCTCTAATGACTCTTTAGGATGAAATTTAAAGTGAAGTCTGAGGGTTAAATACAGCTATATTTTCATATGCTTCTTATTATTATTCTTATTATTCTTACAGTATTTGTAATTTTATACAGTGGGATGCAAAAGTTTTGCATCCCACTGTATAATAGCAATGCTTTAACAACTAACTGTACACTTATATCAGATAAAATGTGTCACTTGTTTATTAGCAGGAAGGCAGTAAATACCTTTAACTCTTCACTTTCAGAGTCTCCTGGCTTTTAATGAACTACCATGCACAGAAAGCTACTTTCATTAAAGATAATGAAGCATACGGCTATTCAGTTTCTCAGAATAGATGCACATTTGCCATTTTATTTTAGTCAGTATTCTTTTTTTTTTTTTTTTGGTTTGTTTGTTGTTTGTTTTGTTTTAAGCTACAACCACAAGTTTAAAAGCCACACCTTGAATTTTCCTTGCTGGAAAAAGAGGCATGTTATTTGCTTACTGTAAGGAGACTTATTAGCCATTCGTTAATATTCCAGAACTGTAATTGTTTCCAGGTGATGTACAACCTTGCAAACACATTACACATTATAAATATATAAACGGGAAATATGGGCACAACGGATGAAACCAAGTGATTTTGTTACTGGAAAAGAAAATAAATTCTTAAACTGAAATAGATAATTGTAAACATCTACTTTGGATCAAATCCAGGACCTTGGAGAGAGTGGATACTTTATGAGATTAAAAGTTTACATTTTAGCAAAGTTTTTAAGTGATCAAACGGTTACTATGTGCAGATATTCCTAATTATAAACACAGTTTTGTTCCAGAATACTTCTGCAACTTGTTTCTTTTAACTAATCACGCATTTTTAATCACTACTAATCCTAAATGGAAATAAAGCACAGCAAGTATAATTCAAGCTATTTATTAAAGATGCAATATTTGTTATAGGAAAAAAAACATTCAAGCAATCTACAATAATAAAAATAAAAGATTAATAAAAGGTCCAGTCCCTGTCCTTAACCCCCCTGCCGACTCTGAACTCCCCACCAATTTAGTTTTCTAGCGTTTTTAGTGTGAGGACGTTTTTAGCTTTCTTGCTTGAATCTTAACTTCAGAATCACAAAAGCTAAAAGCCATTAACAATCTGGGAAAACGCCACCACTAATTGAACATTCAGAACTCGAACCGTCCTTTCTGCTTGCTCACGACAACACAACTACTTCATTTTCTTTTCTATAAGACAAACGTTTGCGGGTTCAAAGATGTTTCTCATACCTGCTGGCAGTTTCGTATGAAGGCTTCGGCCTTCCTCAGAGCTTTATCCGACTTCTGCCCTTGTGTCTTTTATCACGCATGCCCGCACTCAAGCTCAATCTTTTTCAACCGACACACTCAGACAGAAACTGGTTCACCCGAAAGACAAAACTTTGAGTTGATTTGAGACGTTTTATCTGCATTCCCAAACAATAACAGTCACCTAGCTTCACTTCCTGTTTGACTGCTCCACCAAAAGTAAGCGTTTTGTGCACAGAGGGTGTTTACGTGCATCTGGGTGAGACGTTCAGAAGAGCAGTTTGATGGATCAGTTATGATCCAGTCATTTGAAAAGGGGACCAGCACTGGAATAATAGCATTAATTAAATTAAGTTAGTTATTAAACCTTCTCAGTGGCCTAGTGGTAGAGCGTCTGCCCTGCGACTGGGAGACCTGGGTTCAAATCCCGGTCGGGTCATACTGAAGACTATAAAAAATGGGACCCAATGCCTCTCTGCTTGACACTCAGCTTTAAGGGGTTGAAATGGGGGGTTGAACCACCAAATAGTTCCTGGGAGAGCATCTGCTGCAGCTCATCGCTATGAGGATGGGTCAAAATGTGGAGATGAAGTGAACTCTAAGCCTTGACTTGACCTCTGCACTTTCTTTTATTTAGCATGTTTTGCATGACAATAGATTATATGTGGTGGCTCCTATTTTCCTGGCTTGTATTTAGCCAACTATCAAAGCAAAAGGAATTAGAACGTGTAGAAAAAAAAAGCCATTTAGTCTAAAAACACAAAACCCACATCCATATTCAGCGAGCTTCGACTTTCAGCTACACGGTAAAGCTGCTGTGCTTAATGTGCTGCAGATAATGTAAAGATGTTTGCCAGAAGAAATGTTGGGTGTTTAGCATGTTGAGTCATGCGGCAGAGACCCCTTCAGGTGCAAAATCTCGCAGTTGTTAAATTGAATTCCAGCGTTCTGGTTGGCTTTATCAAAAATATATCACAGGCTGAGAGTCTCAGGTGTGTGATGTAATGATAGCAGCGGTGTAGAAGAAGTCGGGCGTCACTTTTTTTTAATTGGCTTCAGATTTTTTTTTCTCAGTCTTTGTTTCTTTGCTACATCTCAACACATTACCATCTCAGCTCTTAATGACTTGGAAAGTGTTGGCAGGACTTAATTGGAGACAGGTTTCTGGCAGCTTTTCCCAGTCTTCGTGTCTCCCTGCAGAGTTCAGGTAATTGTGCGTGTGCTGCAGATTGTGTGCAATATTGGTGAACGACATTAAAGAGAAAAACAGCCTTTTTGTGCATTCATTTAGCCTAGTGTTGACAGCACTTCCCCCCCCCCTTTTTTCCTACAAAGTTGCTTATTTTGGGGGTATTAAAATTTTCTAAAGCTACACTGACAGTGCGTCAGAATGAAAAGAGGAGAAAAACATGTAGTTGTGAAGTTTTTCTTGTCTCACTGACTCTGTGCATTTTATCAGACTTTTTGCTGTATATCCTGCCTCTAAATAAATAAAAGTAGGCCTCTATTTCTTTCAAAGGGTTGTGTGTTTGAGTAATGAGCTGCAAATGTCACACAGGCATACGCGGGGACGGCAGGCGCACTGTACCGCCACAGGCACGCCCGTGTTGAGAGCCTCATCAAAGTTTCATCTAATTTTAGGCAACACACAATCCACTTACACATTCACACACTCACAAGCGCTGCACACGAGGGGTCTCTGGGATGCAAAATGAATGCAAAAATGACGGAGGAGGGAAATCTACATGGCAAATAATGTTTGACTTTCACAGCACTGTTGGTTTTTATTGATTCTCCCTCCCTCTGCGTGTCTGTGTTTCTGTCTCGGATGTTCTTCTGCCTGTTCTCACTCACACAGGCTTTCACAAGTCACTCAGGGGTTTTCTGCTTCTCGGGAGGTACAAGTAGAGTTTTGGCTGCTGACATATGCAGATGAATTTATTGTGCTTACACAGAAACAACGTGAAGAATTTCTTTTCTCCATTTTTTTTTTGTGAGTGTGATAGCTTGGTTGTGTATGAATCAGATTAAGAGCAAGAAACAGCTTGAATAATGCCATGTGAGAAGAAAACTCAGATGTTCACCAGCTCTGCACAAAAAAGTTCTAGAACTAACCTGGTAGCTTAGAAAACACACCTAGCAAACAGAAGGATCTTAAAGGATGGTGAGCTGGCTTTGTTGCTACTAGACTTGTAAGTAATAATATTATTTGTCCAGCATTGTGGATCTTTTTGATTTGTGGCTTATTTAGTAAGACTTGGCTCATGTTAGCATTAGCTCATTGGTAGCACTAGCTACAGCTGGCTATCGCAGGGTTGTTTACGGTAGCAGGAAACTGCTCTGTGTTACTTTAAATACAATCACTACTATTTTAAAATTAAGTAGGAATGTATATATGTATAATGTTACTTCCATCCCTTCGGTTAGTATATGGAGGTAGAATTGAAACAATATTACATGCAACTTGTACAAGTTACATGTAATTTTGTCCCAAAGTCCTGAAAAGCTTTAGAAGATCTTGCTGTAGCTAGTTGATCTTTTCTGAACTGACTTTCCCATCTAAGGTTGAGTGTAATTAACCCTCTCAGGCTCAAAATAAGTTTTGATGAATGGATGAACAACTAAGTCTTTCAGGGGTACTTCTGAGTTAAAAAATGCTCATGAAATACGTACGTGGGGTAACCAGGTAGGTAGGTTTTAACTGTTGTAAATCTGTAACGCCTGCCTCCAGAGGGTTAAAGAGCAAGATGCCCCAAATCAACTTTTTTTTCCCCTGTTAAACTATATGAATGAGTGTCTAACCGTGCTGTTGACACATGCAGTCAATAATTTGGCACTTCAGTCCATCTTAATTAAAATTTAAAGAGCAAGTCACCCCCAAATCAACTTTGCTGATAAACTATATGAATGTGTGTCTAATTGTGCTGCAGACACGTGTAGTCAATAGTTTAGCACTTTAGTGCATTTTTCGTAAATTTACTGTGTGTGTGTGTGTGTGTGTGTGTGTGTGTGTGTGTGTGTGTGTGTGTGTGTGTGTGTGTGCGCGTGTGTGTGTGTTTGTGTGTGTTTGTTGGTGGCTTCGCCCTCTCAATCTGCTAGGCAACAGCATTTGTTGCATTTTTCTAACAGGAAGTGGGAGCGAAGTAACACTCTGGTAGGGGGTGACTTGCTCTTTAAATATTCTGCCTAAAACTGTCAGTGTTGCCCACCTTCAGGTTAAAACTCAGCACTACATCTGCATTAAAATCTGACAACACTATTAGCTTAGAGGTACAACATGACGCTAGCTGGTAACATATGATGTCACAATGTTGTTGTGAATCTGTGTGTGTGTGTGTGTGTGTGTGTGTGTGTGTGTGCGTGTGTGTGTGTGTTTGTTGGTGGCTTCGCCCTCTCAATCTGCTAGGCAACAGCATTTGTTGCATTTTTCTAACAGGAAGTGGGAGCGAAGTAACACTCTGGTAGGGGGTGACTTGCTCTTTAAATATTCTGCCTAAAACTGTCAGTGTTGCACACCTTCAGGTTAAAACTCAGCACTACATCTGCATCAAAATCTGACAACACTATTAGCTTAGAGGTACAATATGACGCTAGCTGGTAACATATGATGTCACAATGTTGTTGTGAACCTGTTTGAGTGTGTGTGTGTGTGTGTGTGTGTGTGTGTGTGTGTGTGTGTGTGTGTGTGTGTGTGTGTGTGTGTGTGTGTGTGTGTGTGTGTGTGTGTGTGTGTGTGTGTGTGTGTTAGCGGCTCCGCCCTCTCGGTCTGCCAGGCAGCAGCATTTATTGCATTTTTCAATAAGGAAGTGGGAGTGGTGTAAAGCCGGGCGTGCACTGTGCGACTTTTTCACTTTTTAGAGCCGATTTTCCACTCGTGCGAGAATCCACAAGATCGAGGCGAGTTTTGCGCTGAGCGTCGTGTAGTGTACAGGGAGTTACGAGAGGCGATTAACACCACGTGACCAGCTACCGATCAGCAATCATGAGCTCGCACGGACTTCTGGAGTGTTTGATATTTAGCTCGCTCCTCGTGAGGGTTGAAGCGGTGCAGCGAGCGGCTGTGACCCAAAAAGTACCAGAACCGCTCACGGCGCATGCGCAATCATGCATCAACACCGCTCACCTACTATTTCCCTAATAACACACGTTGTTCGTTTTTATTTCTGCACGTTTTTCTTTTACACACAATGACAAGGATTGTCAAGAAAGCGTGTTTGTCATGTTCATGTCAAAGTAAACTGATCACAAAACACAGATTTACTTTCTTTATTTCGTTTTCCTCAGCCAACCCCCATAAATCCCTGTGTCCTCCCGCAGCACTCCCGAAGGACAACAGGCAAAACAAGACAAAAAAGTCTGATGTGTTGTGTAAAAACTGCTATTTTTAGCATATTTTTTAGGTCCGATGTGTTGCTACCAGACGCACAGTGTGAGCTGTGTGAGCACATGACTCGTGAGATCTGCCCTGCGAGGAAGTCGTACAGTTTGAGCTGAAGCTGAGTGCTACGAGTGAAAAAGTTGCACAGTGTCCACCCAGCTTAAGACTCTGGTAGGGGGTGACTTGCCCTGTAAACTTTGAATTGCTTGTTTTAGTTGAACAACACAGTCCAATTACATACAATGAGTTAGCAGTTTAGGACCAGCACTTATTTAACTAAACATCCTTATGAAATGAGAAAAGTAAGGTGAAACACACAACATGACCCACAGTCCTCGAGATACAATAAACCCAGTAAACGAAGCTGGCTTATCGATACCATGTTAGATCCAACATGTCACCCATTAGAGCGGATGTTCAGGACATTAACGAGGTTCACATGAAGAACATGAGTTCTCGAACACAGGGCGCATGGAAAGTGTGGAGAGGTTTTAACTAACAAATGAGGCCACTCATCCATGAAACATAAGATGGAACATCTAGGTAATTAAGATTCAATTCCCTGCTCCGAGGGTGGGCAGGAGGTGGTGTTAACTTCACACCGAGAGAAAGACAGAGGGAGGGAAAGGAAACATCCATCTTCTGTTCTCTTCACTTCATAATGGTTGGTGAGATTGTGTTTTCAAGTTTTTATTTTTCTCAGTGTTTTGAAAACCTCTGACCTTGAGTTCTGAGTTCATGTTCAGAGCATGGAGCTTAGGCTGAATGGCTACATTCAGCTCAATATATGTGTTCTGCTGTCTGCTGGGCATGACTGACGTAACCTCTACATCATTTCAGGATAGCTCAAGGAAATAGTGGTTTTATAGCATTACAGCAAACAATACAACAGCCAGATATAAACAGTGGGTAATAGGATCTACTCCTTTTTTTACTCCTTGCCTGCTTGAACCGTGATCTCAGCCATGCTTACCGTAATTTCCGGACTATAGAGCGCACCTCAATAAAAGCCGCACCAGAAGAAAAAAAGGTTTTCCACACACACACACACACACACACATGCCACACTCAAATATAAGCTGCGGCGCAGCAGCCACATGCAGGTCTCCGGCGCACAACGCATAATGTTACATGGCTGTAACATAAGATAATTAGACAAAAAGACGCTACACAGAAGTTTTTTGTTGTTGTTTTAATTCAACAAAATGAATTTTAAACACGGGTGAATGTGCCTGCAAGTTTAGAAAAGAAAACAGCACTGATAGCATTCATATTTCTGGATGGTTACAAAATAAAAACAGCGCTGACACAGCATTAATAAGCTCTGGATGATTAGAAAATAAAAACAGCACACAAAGCATGCCTGGTTAGTAAATAAAACACACTTGCCTACCAGAAAAAGTGATTCGCTCTCATCTTCCTCTTGCGCACTAAAGCCATTAAAGTCCTCCTCTTCAGTGTCTGAATTGAACAGCCTCAGAATGACTTCAGCTCCAGTCCCTCTTTCGTTTTCGCTGTCATCACTTTCATCTACAGGCACATTCACCCCTGCGCTGTCCTCTTTATCACCCAGCAGCCCAGCCTTTCGAAACCCGTTGGTGATGGTGGAACGTTTCACCTTGCTCCATGCAGTCAGTATCCACTCGCGAACGAGCTTAAGTTGTTCTCCGCACGCGACCAGTTTTTGTAAAGGATTTCTCCCCACTCGTCATCCAGGCTCCCCACTTATCTCTGAGTGCCACTTTAAATGCACGATTCACACTGATGTCCAGCGGCTGCAAATATTTTGTTGTGCCCCCTGGAATCACAGCTGGAATTGAGTAGTTTTTTTTTTTTTTTTTTTTTTTTGATGGATGCTTTCACAGAATCTGATGTGGGCCCTCATGCTGTGCAGAACAAGCAACACTTTTGTTCCATGAAAAAATCCCCCGGATCGCTTCCCGTAACACTCAGTAAGCCAATCTTTCATTAGGCTTTCTACCATCCATCCTTTTTCATTGACTTTCACCACAATTCCTTTTGGGAATTTTTTTTTTTGGCATTGTAACCCTCTTAATAATCCCCATTGGTGGAAGCTTTTGCCCAGATGTGGCACAACTCAGCACACAGGTGGAGTGAGTTCGCTCATGGCCAGTTGTTTTCAGCGTGAACGATAATTCGCCTTTCTTGTTAACAGTCCTTGTGAGAGGCAAGTCAAACATCAAAGGCACTCCATCCATATTTATGATGTCATCTGGAGCGATGCAGTTCTCTAGGATCTTTGTTTGAGTGTATGTGCGGAAGTTTTTCAGCTTTTCCTCGTAGTCAGGTGGGAGTTGTTGACACAGAGTCATCCGTGTCCTAATAGACAGGCCTTTTCAGCTCATAAATCTGTAACACCAAGAAGGTCCACCCCCAAAATCTTCAATTTGCTTTTCAGTCGCGATTGCGCTTTAAGCTTGATCTGCGCAGTAGAAACACCTCGACCGTCTGCTCTTTTTGTGTTCACCCAGTCTTCAAGTATATTTTCCAATTCCGGCCATCTGCTTTTATTTCCTCTGAAAGCTTTTTTCATTTTCTTACATTGACTGAGTTCATCCCGCTGCCGCCTCCAACGTCGCACCATTGATTTATTTATTTATGCCAAGCTCCTGTGCAGTGGCTCTGTTTCCTTGTTTGATGGCCAGATCGATCGCTTTTAACTTGTAAGCTGCAGCATATGCATTCCTCCGTGTGTTTTCCATGACGAGGGAGTGTCTGATGTGTAAACGTGCCGCTTTAAATCAAAGAGTGTCTTCTTCCACGCATAACGTTTTGCCGTGCCTGTCTCACTTTACTGCTGGAAAGTGCCTCTAGTGGTTGTTGGCCAACACATAAGCCGCACCGTGATATTGGTCGCAGGCCTCAAAGCACAGGGGAAAAGTAGCGGCTTATAGTCCGGAAAATACGGTAGTCAGCTAGGAGATAGGTTTTGCTTTTGTAACCCAGAAGCTAGAACCTTAATGAGGTATTAACTAATTGGCTTACTAATATGATCCATCCTCAATTTAGATAAAATATAAAATATAAATTAAGGAAATTAACAATACTAATTAATAGATATCTAATTAACTAATAGATAATTTCATAATGAATTATTGGAAGGGTGAATAACTAAAATAACGAGTTTAATATTAAACATCGGTTAAAACAAGAATCTTGAACATCACTAACAGAAACAGAAGAGGAAAGCTGTATACTATTGGTCCAGGTGGGAATCTGAAATTTCATTGGCTGAGAGAAATAAGTCCCGCCTCCGCGAAATAAAACCGTGCGACGCAGCTGAGCGAGAGGAGAGACAAACGGCTGTGCAGCACGCAGATACAGAAAGCAAAGACTGAGCGGTTAGAGAGAGAGAGAGAGAGAAAAAAAACAACGGTCGAGGCCGTGAAGAACCCTGATTTGGGTGCCGCATAGATAGAGGGAGAGGCGGACTTGACTCCTTCTAATAAGAGCTAGGAACTTGGAACCAACGCGGTGAGTAAAGAAAAAAGAAGAGAAAAAGCTAACGATGCAACTTAAAAAAAAAAAGGAAACTTAAATAGCTTATCAAATTAATTCCATTCTTATAGATTTGTGTGGAGACGACAGAGTGAACCAATCCTCTGTAGGAGGGAACCGTTGGAGCGCGTTGGTGAGTGAATGAGATTAAATTCAGTAAATTATTAAATTCAAAAAGCTAATTACAGCAACCGAGGTGACAGCAGTGGGCTGCTAGACGTTAGATCCCAGGAGTTAACATCTCAAACTACCAGTTAACGGTGGTAGGGCATATAGGAGTTAACGGCTCAAACCGCCAGTTAACGGCGGTAGGGCCTAGATGTACAAGGTCCTCAGGGGCGTTATAGCTAACGCCATAGAATTAGCAATGCGTCCCTTAACCAAACATTTAATAATAAAAAAAAATAGATAAATAAAAATAAATAAAAGCTAACTGATTAGGGAGGAATTATTTTACAAAGGTGGACCAAAGGACCAGAATTTATATTTTGTTGAATTTTGTTATAGAACATTTTATTTATTTATTTATTTATTTATTTATTTATTTATTTATTTATTTATTTATTGTGTTACAGATATACAAGGTGTCACAATGCTGTATAGAAACACAACTAAATGTATCCTTGTTGTCATGAATGTATTTCTTGTTGAATAGTGTAGAGTAATAGAATCTAACTGAGCCTATTGAGCTGAACAATTGTTGTCATATGTAATTATATTTCCAGAGCTACTGAGAATTATTTTAATAGACAATCAAATTGATGTTATGTTAGTTGAACTGTGAACCCAAACATGATTGGCTATGCCAATAGAGTGAAGCATTTGTTTAAGTCTGTAAGACTTTATGCTGTGATGTGACGAGAAGGGTCGATGCCAACTCGCTAACAGTCCTGTTGTTTACAGGCTGGGTTTTTTTTTTTCCTTGGGTTTGATCCCGACTCCTATGATCACTCACTTGGAACGAGAACTGGATTTCTTCCTGACGAGGGAGATGGCGAGCCTTAACCACTGAACGAACCAGGACATCTCAAGTAACTGAAGAGCAGACTGCTCTCTTCTGTGAACAATCTCAACGGTGCGGTAGGAAAAAATCGCACCACCGGACTCTGACTTTCACCCCAAGCGTGGGGATTTGACTTGACGCCGGCTGACTTGTGACTCATATGATCAAATCTCATACCGACCATTTTACTATTGTCGATTGTTTTCATCTGTTTTTGTGTGTTATCTTTATGTGTTATATTTCCCATTATTATTAAAATTTAGTATATAAACCGTTTCATGCTATACCCGTGACTCCAGCCATTCTTAAACAACCTCCAATTCTCCCCGAACCTAATTATTGGCCCATTTGTTTATTTTTTCTTTTAATTATCTTATTGTATCCTGTAATCCGGTTACATAAAACTTGGCAGTTTTATGTAACCGGATTACAGGATACAATAAGATAATTAAAAGAAAAAATAAACAAATGGGCCAATAATTAGGTTCGGGGAGAATTGGAGGTTGTTTAAGAATGGCTGGAGTCACGGGTATAGCATGAAACGGTTTATATACTAAATTTTAATAATAATGGGAAATATAACACATAAAGATAACACACAAAAACAGATGAAAACAATCGACAATAGTAAAATGGTCGGTATGAGATTTGATCATATGAGTCACAAGTCAGCCGGCGTCAAGTCAAATCCCCACGCTTGGGGTGAAAGTCAGAGTCCGGTGGTGCGATTTTTTCCTACCGCACCGTTGAGATTGTTCACAGAAGAGAGCAGTCTGCTCTTCAGTTACTTGAGATGTCCTGGTTCGTTCAGTGGTTAAGGCTCGCCATCTCCCTCGTCAGGAAGAAATCCAGTTCTCGTTCCAAGTGAGTGATCATAGGAGTCGGGATCAAACCCAAGGAAAAAAAAAAACCCAGCCTGTAAACAACAGGACTGTTAGCGAGTTGGCATCGACCCTTCTCGTCACATCACAGCATAAAGTCTTACAGACTTAAACAAATGCTTCACTCTATTGGCATAGCCAATCATGTTTGGGTTCACAGTTCAACTAACATAACATCAATTTGATTGTCTATTAAAATAATTCTCAGTAGCTCTGGAAATATAATTACATATGACAACAATTGTTCAGCTCAATAGGCTCAGTTAGATTCTATTACTCTACACTATTCAACAAGAAATACATTCATGACAACAAGGATACATTTAGTTGTGTTTCTATACAGCATTGTGACACCTTGTATATCTGTAACACAATAAATAAATAAATAAATAAATAAATAAATAAATAAATAAATAAATAAATAAAATGTTCTATAACAAAATTCAACAAAATATAAATTCTGGTCCTTTGGTCCACCTTTGTAAAATAATTCCTCCCTAATCAGTTAGCTTTTATTTATTTTTATTTATCTATTTTTTTTTATTATTAAATGTTTGGTTAAGGGACGCATTGCTAATTCTATGGCGTTAGCTATAACGCCCCTGAGGACCTTGTACATCTAGGCCCTACCGCCGTTAACTGGCGGTTTGAGCCGTTAACTCCTATATGCCCTACCACCGTTAACTGGTAGTTTGAGATGTTAACTCCTGGGATCTAACGTCTAGCAGCCCACTGCTGTCACCTCGGTTGCTGTAATTAGCTTTTTGAATTTAATAATTTACTGAATTTAATCTCATTCACTCACCAACGCGCTCCAACGGTTCCCTCCTACAGAGGATTGGTTCACTCTGTCGTCTCCACACAAATCTATAAGAATGGAATTAATTTGATAAGCTATTTAAGTTTCCTTTTTTTTTTTAAGTTGCATCGTTAGCTTTTTCTCTTCTTTTTTCTTTACTCACCGCGTTGGTTCCAAGTTCCTAGCTCTTATTAGAAGGAGTCAAGTCCGCCTCTCCCTCTATCTATGCGGCACCCAAATCAGGGTTCTTCACGGCCTCGACCGTTGTTTTTTTTTCTCTCTCTCTCTCTCTCTAACCGCTCAGTCTTTGCTTTCTGTATCTGCGTGCTGCACAGCCGTTTGTCTCTCCTCTCGCTCAGCTGCGTCGCACGGTTTTATTTCGCGGAGGCGGGACTTATTTCTCTCAGCCAATGAAATTTCAGATTCCCACCTGGACCAATAGTATACAGCTTTCCTCTTCTGTTTCTGTTAGTGATGTTCAAGATTCTTGTTTTAACCGATGTTTAATATTAAACTCGTTATTTTAGTTATTCACCCTTCCAATAATTCATTATGAAATTATCTATTAGTTAATTAGATATCTATTAATTAGTATTGTTAATTTCCTTAATTTATATTTTATATTTTATCTAAATTGAGGATGGATCATATTAGTAAGCCAATTAGTTAATACCTCATTAAGGTTCTAGCTTCTGGGTTACATCCTCCCCCATTAAATATCATGCACGTCCCTGTGCATTGTTTCTACGGGGTACACAACTTCTTGAGTAAGAGAGTCAATAAAAGCTTTATTAAGTCCTTGGAAAAGGGACCTAACTACGGTCACTAGTGGATTGCCCAATTGAGAGTAAGTTAGTCTTTGAGGAGGCTGACTACTTCGTTCAGATCTCCTGACATACATCTCTGGTTGCACAGTATCATGCTCATCCGTTTCGGTTTGATTCTCAACTGAGACAGGACGAAGTGAGCTCTCTGTTTCCGACAGAGCTGATGAGCTATTCTCTAAGACATTGGTCTTTTCAGATGTATGTGTCTGATCGTGTATGATGGGTTCAAAACTTACATCACGTTGCTGCGACTTTAGGACACCATCCAATTGAGGTAGGTTTGTGTTAGTTTCATCCCCCGTTTCTACGTCAGGTAAGTATACTTCGTTTTTTTTCGTTTTTTCAGGTAAGTATGTTGCTGCTTCTTTCACTCTTTCAGGTAAGAATGTTTCGGTGTTGATGCCTTTGTCAAGTAAGGACAATTCAGCATTTTCATTACCAGCTAAGGTTGGTTCCTTGCGATCCCCTGTGTGTAAGGATAGTGTGTTTTGTTGTTGAATATTATTTACCGGTCCTGAATCTGCTATGAGTTCCCTATTTGGCAAGGTGACCGCTATTTGATAGGATGGTCGGTTTAGCACTTGTGGAAGATCAGAGTAATAAAACTCATCTACCTCTTCGTCAAGTGGCTCATCTGGGTCAGGTTCTAAGGCTGAACTCTGTCTTGTATGAGGTCTGCTAGGTTTCGTAACGCGTTCTGTTTCATTTTCTAATGAAGAGAGAAAACCACAAGGCAGTAAAAGATCTCTGTGGAGTGTTCTGTTGGGTCCTTCTCCGTTCTCTGGTTTTACAGTGTATACTGGCAAGTTTTCCATCTGTTTGAGAACTATATACACTGTTTGCTCCCATTTGTCTGCTAATTTATGCTTTTCTCTTAAGCGAAGATTTCGGACTAAAACACGATCTCCCACACCTAGTGTGGACTCACGAATGTTTCTGTCGAACCGTTCTTTGTTCTTCCTCGCTGTTTTTTGAGAGTTTTTTATGACAATGTCATAACTCTGTTCCAGATGACTCTTCAGTTCTTTAACATACTGAGAATGAGTTATAGAGGGCTTGTTCAAATGCGGTAACCCAAAGGCAATATCTATAGGCAACCGAGGCTGCCTACCGAACATTAACTCGTAGGGAGAGTATCCCGTCACGTCATTTTTTGTACAATTGTACGAGTGAGTAAGTGGTTTTACAAAATCGCGCCAGTGATGTTTCTCAGTGGCTTGTAAAGTTCCCAACATGCTGAGTAATGTACGATTGTACCGTTCAACGGGGTTGCCACGAGGGTGATAAGGGCTCGTTCTGACTTTACGGATACCAAGTAAAGAACAAAGTTCCTTGATTGTACGTGATTCGAAATCCCGTCCCTGATCACTATGAAGACGCTCAGGAAACCCGTAGTGGACTAAAAAATGTTCCCACAGGTTCTTCGCGACGGTGGTGGCTTTCTGATCTTTGGTTGGGATGGACACTGCATACTTTGTAAAATGGTCTGTAATCACTAAGACATCTTTAGTGTTCTTACTGTCTGGTTCTATGGAGAGAAAATCCATGCAAACTAACTCCATAGGTCTGGTGGTGGTAATACTCACCATTGGAGCAGCTTTGTCAGGGAGGGCCTTCCGACGGATACATCTTTCGCAAGTTTTAACTTTGATTTCGATATCACTAGCCATTCTTGGCCAGTAAAAACGGGACCGAATGAGATCTGTCGTACGTTCAACCCCAAGATGCCCCATATCATCATGTAGGCTTTGCATGACTGTTGAACGTAATGAATCAGGCAAGACTAACTGCAATGATGTCTCTGGTCCTAATTGGCGTCTCCGGTACAGTAAATCATTTTGAAACTCAAACCGTTTCCACTCTCTCAAAAGGTTAAGAACCACCGGGGGTTCTGCAATAGTATCAGTTGGCGGTTTATTGTCAGTCATAAGCAGCTGAATGACTCGGCCAATGGTTGGATCTTTCCTCTGCAAGGAGACAAGGTCAGCATGGTTATACTTGGGCACAGCAAAGAAACTGTCACTATTGTCTTCCAACTGGAATAGGTCTGGAATGGCCGCTGCAGACATGGCAAGTGACTGAACTAAACCACAAGGAGAATCAGTCTCATCCAAGACCATGTGCTTTTGGCATGTTGCCTTCACTGCTTCGGCTTGAAGTTGAAGCTCGACTTCTTTGACAGAGGATAAAAGATGAGATCGGAACTCATCTAGTCGTTGGCATTCCTCAGTGAATTTTGAGTTGTCTTCAGGTTTATCATGCAGCCTCCTAGACAGGCCATCCGCGTCAACGTTCTGTGTACCTGCACGGTATCTGATGTCAAAATTATAGGTGGACAACGCAGCTAGCCAACGATAGCTCGTTGCATCGAGTTTTGCCGTTGTTAAGAGGTAAGTTAACGGATTATTATCAGTAATGACAGTGAATGTGTTCCCATACAAATAGTCATGAAACTTATCTGTTATGGCCCACTTTAAGGCTAGAAACTCCAACTTGTGCGCAGGGTACCTAGTTTCACTAGAGCTTAAACCGCGACTTGCATAAGCGATTACCTGTGTGACACCGTTTTGCACTTGGTATAGCGCTGCACCGAGTCCGGTCGTACTAGCATCTGTGTGTACTAGATATGGGAGTTTTGCGTCAGCGTAGCCAAGAACTGGCGAAGTGGTAAGTTTTTCAATAATAGTTTGAAAGGACTTCTCACAGTCTTGGCTCCAACGATTCCCAAAGGGTTCTTTGGGGTTCAAGTACTTTGATCTACATGGTGGTGTTTTAAAGTTTTTCCGTTTGGGTGGATAACCAGCCGTGAGAGATGTTAGTGGCTTGACAATATTTGAGTAATCTTTAACGAAGCGTCGGTAATAACCGGTAAATCCTAAGAAAGATTGGAGTTCCTTCAAAGTCTGAGGCTTCGGCCAAGTTTTGAGTGCTTCCACCTTATCTGGATCGGTTTTTATGCCATCTCGAGATACTATATGTCCAAGATAACGCACAGATGTCTGGAAAAAACGACACTTATCTGGTGATAGCTTGAGTCCGTATTCTCTAAGCCGTTCAAGAACGTGAGAAAGTCTGGTTTCGTGTTCTTCCAAGGAGTTGGAAAAGACGATCAAGTCGTCTAGGAAAACTAACACTTCCTTCAGATTAATGTCCTTCATACACTTTTCCATAACCCGTTGGAAAGTGCTTGGAGCATTTGTTATTCCTTGTGGCATACGGTTAAATTCATAAAACCCAAACGGGCAAACAAAAGCAGTTTTAGGTTTATCCTTTTCACACATCTCTATTTGATAGTAACCTGACTTGAGGTCCATCACAGAAAACCACTGTGATCCAGCGAGAGCAGAAAAGGACTCCTCCAAGTTAGGCAGGGCATATGCGTCGCGAATGGTTTGCAGATTAAGCTTTCTATAGTCTATACATAGACGTACCTCACCATTCTTTTTCCGAACTACCACTATTGGTGAGGCAAATGGAGACTCCGACTCTCTTATTATACCGGTTTCCAAGAGGGCTTCCAAATGTTTTCTCACGGCTTCATAATCATGTGGATGGATCGGCCGAGATTTCTGTTTGAATGGGGTCTCGTCTTTTAAGTTGATGTGATGTCTTATCTGTTGTGTATGACCAAAATCAAGATCGTGGTGCGAAAACACATCGGAGTAAGTGTTAAGTTTGTTGGTGATCCTCCCTTTCCATTCTTCGGACAAGGGCGAAGTACCGAAGTCAAAACTGAGAGGAGGGTTTGAAGGTGAAGTCTGTTGCTGCGAACTACACGCCGCAAGTACTTTCTGATCACTTTTGTCAGGTTCTGGATATGGCATAACACGATCGGCTTTAACTAACTCAGCGATCACACAGTTAGTGGGTAATGTGATGTCATGGTTAGTTTCGTTTCTTAGTACAACAGGTACTTTGTATGGACCATGTGAAGGTAAGGAAATGAGGCAACAGTCTACAATTATACCCCCTGGTAGAGAACCATTGGTGGGTTGTTCAATGAGTGCATAAGGCTCATGCTTGTTTTGGCTGGGTTGCATAAACCCTTCTAGTAACAGTTTTTTATTTGCAGGGAGAACTTCTTGGGTTCTCCCTCGAAGCTTCACCACACCAACTCGTCCATCTTTGCTTTGTTTTTTTCTGACTGCTAAGGCTTTTAGCACGTGTTGGTACCCATAAGAGAGTGCCTTGGAATCAGGTAAGTTATTGGCAGACAATTGCTCATACAAAGGATCGAGTGTGTTTGTGCCAATGAGTAGTGGTGTATCAGAGTTTGAGCTTATATCCGGAACCACTAACGCAAGGGTAGGTAACTCAAGTCCAGACTGATCGAGCTCTTTTGGAAATGTGACACTTATCTCTATGTATCCTAAATAAGGAACTGCTTGACCGTTTGCGCCCTCGACTTCTAACAGATTACTGATGGGTTTAATTGAGAGGTCAGGTAAGTGTTCTTGGTAAAAAGAATTGGCAATGGTGGTTACCTGGGACCCTGAATCCAGTAAACAATTACATTCAACACTGTTAACTGAGACTGTAGCTGTGCATCGCCCACCCACTAATCTTTTGGGAAGTTTTGGCACTGAATGAGCATGAACTGGCTTGCAAAAAAGTCTCTCTGTCCTTTCCTTAGAGGGACTTGGTTCTACTTTAGCACCTATCTGTCCCACGATAGGAGCTTCTACCGGTTTAAAGGAGGAGACTGAGCAATTGGCTTTGACATCTCCCACTCGCGCTGCTTCTGTCTAAGAGCAAGTCTTTTAGTTGCAACTAGTGCTGGATTTGGCTCGTTGCTACAGCTAGAAGCTATGTGCCCATCTTCTCCGCACTTAAAACAGTATCCAGGCTTTGGTCTGGGCACCACTGCTGTTATCTGCTGAATCTGTTTGGGCTCATCTGGAATTTTAGTCCCCACACGGGGTTTTGACTCTTTTTGAGTTTTCTTTGCCTTTTTATCTGTGTTGTTAACCTTAAGCTGTGCAATTTGGCTCCTGAGCTCAGCGATTTGTTTGCGTAAGTCATCACAGTTATCATCTATTTCCAGTTCACAAGTGTTTTTACTCTGAGAGCATGTTGTTTGCACATTTGAATACACTCTAGTTCGTTGTGCCCCTAAGTGTTGTTTCATGCGTGCTGCTTTAGTAGCCTGTTTGTCTTCTTCAGTGCGCAGTTTGAGGAGAAGTGCTGTAAAATGAGGCGGGTTGTCTTTCTTTTGTTCGAGTTGCAGGTTTGAAATCAGCGAGCTGTCCCAACAGCCTCTGCAAAACTGCTTGAGCAGCTGCTGGTCGGCGTCACTGGAGGAAATTCCATTCCTCTGAATAACTAGGTTTAACAAGGTGTATAACCTCTGAAAGTAATCGGAAGGTTTTTCACCACTGTCCTGGTTTGTGTTTAAAAAGCGAGCAAAGAGCTCGTCGCCGTCTTCGACAGCTGCGTAAGCTGAATCGAGATGTTCAAGGTACGTTTCCGGGTCGGATTTTGGACTAAGAGCTTTAACGATGCTCGCTGCTGGGGCTGACAGACTCTCCACGATTCTTCGTACAATTTGGGACTTGGTGAGTGAAGGATCATTTATGCATAACACTACACTACTACGCCAAGTATCATAGTCAGTTTCAAAAGAAGGGTGTGGAACTCGCCCTGAGAACGGTTTTAGTCTGTATTGTGAAGTAGGCGGAGGGATAACCTCACTGCTTTTAACAATGTGTTCCACAATAACTCGCTGAACCTCAGGTGTGTTTAAAAGATTTGGTGGAATGCAAGGGTTTTGTTTTCCAGTCTCTGTAGGTGGACAATTGTCCTTTGAGTTGTTCATATAGTTAACTTCTGGTGTTAAAGGCAGGGAATATGTAACTTGGTCACTATGGAGCATTGGCTCTGGTTCAGTGACTGGTTCAGATGCATGGGTATCCCTTCCTAAAGATTCCCCAATTTTTGCCAGTTCCTCCATTAGAAGGTCTTTAAATGATTGATTGCTACGCGCAGCTATGTCCCTGAGCTCTGACAGATAGGCATCAGTGGCAGATGTGCTAGTTTCTAGACTGTACGCGCTGGCTAGGTCTTGAATATGGAAGAAAACATCTGGGTTCCTAGTACAAGGTTTGTCATAGGGTAAACATTGTTTCTTTAATTCCTTAACAGTGGCTTCATGTTGAAACTCCACAATAATCTGATCACAGTTTGGTAACTTAATGCGCCTGTTAACTGGTCCGAATCCTTCCATAAACCCAAAGACTTCGTTATCAAGGTCTGTATCAGTTAACCCACTGATTAAAACAGCATTTGAAACTTTGACCTTTTCTGTTTTCACAACTTCCATTTTAAAACACTCAAAAGTACCAATAATGCCAAAATGGCAAACCACTGTGACCTCCAGGCACTCTTATGATGTCAGTCAAAGGTTAGCTAAGGTAACAACTCTACAATTCTCCTGGCTGGCTCGCCAAGTTTTATGTAACCGGATTACAGGATACAATAAGATAATTAAAAGAAAAAATAAACAAATGGGCCAATAATTAGGTTCGGGGAGAATTGGAGGTTGTTTAAGAATGGCTGGAGTCACGGGTATAGCATGAAACGGTTTATATACTAAATTTTAATAATAATGGGAAATATAACACATAAAGATAACACACAAAAACAGATGAAAACAATCGACAATAGTAAAATGGTCGGTATGAGATTTGATCATATGAGTCACAAGTCAGCCGGCGTCAAGTCAAATCCCCACGCTTGGGGTGAAAGTCAGAGTCCGGTGGTGCGATTTTTTCCTACCGCACCGTTGAGATTGTTCACAGAAGAGAGCAGTCTGCTCTTCAGTTACTTGAGATGTCCTGGTTCGTTCAGTGGTTAAGGCTCGCCATCTCCCTCGTCAGGAAGAAATCCAGTTCTCGTTCCAAGTGAGTGATCATAGGAGTCGGGATCAAACCCAAGGAAAAAAAAAAACCCAGCCTGTAAACAACAGGACTGTTAGCGAGTTGGCATCGACCCTTCTCGTCACATCACAGCATAAAGTCTTACAGACTTAAACAAATGCTTCACTCTATTGGCATAGCCAATCATGTTTGGGTTCACAGTTCAACTAACATAACATCAATTTGATTGTCTATTAAAATAATTCTCAGTAGCTCTGGAAATATAATTACATATGACAACAATTGTTCAGCTCAATAGGCTCAGTTAGATTCTATTACTCTACACTATTCAACAAGAAATACATTCATGACAACAAGGATACATTTAGTTGTGTTTCTATACAGCATTGTGACACCTTGTATATCTGTAACACAATAAATAAATAAATAAATAAATAAATAAATAAATAAATAAATAAAATGTTCTATAACAAAATTCAACAAAATATAAATTCTGGTCCTTTGGTCCACCTTTGTAAAATAATTCCTCCCTAATCAGTTAGCTTTTATTTATTTTTATTTATCTATTTTTTTTTATTATTAAATGTTTGGTTAAGGGACGCATTGCTAATTCTATGGCGTTAGCTATAACGCCCCTGAGGACCTTGTACATCTAGGCCCTACCGCCGTTAACTGGCGGTTTGAGCCGTTAACTCCTATATGCCCTACCACCGTTAACTGGTAGTTTGAGATGTTAACTCCTGGGATCTAACGTCTAGCAGCCCACTGCTGTCACCTCGGTTGCTGTAATTAGCTTTTTGAATTTAATAATTTACTGAATTTAATCTCATTCACTCACCAACGCGCTCCAACGGTTCCCTCCTACAGAGGATTGGTTCACTCTGTCGTCTCCACACAAATCTATAAGAATGGAATTAATTTGATAAGCTATTTAAGTTTCCTTTTTTTTTTTAAGTTGCATCGTTAGCTTTTTCTCTTCTTTTTTCTTTACTCACCGCGTTGGTTCCAAGTTCCTAGCTCTTATTAGAAGGAGTCAAGTCCGCCTCTCCCTCTATCTATGCGGCACCCAAATCAGGGTTCTTCACGGCCTCGACCGTTGTTTTTTTTTCTCTCTCTCTCTCTCTCTAACCGCTCAGTCTTTGCTTTCTGTATCTGCGTGCTGCACAGCCGTTTGTCTCTCCTCTCGCTCAGCTGCGTCGCACGGTTTTATTTCGCGGAGGCGGGACTTATTTCTCTCAGCCAATGAAATTTCAGATTCCCACCTGGACCAATAGTATACAGCTTTCCTCTTCTGTTTCTGTTAGTGATGTTCAAGATTCTTGTTTTAACCGATGTTTAATATTAAACTCGTTATTTTAGTTATTCACCCTTCCAATAATTCATTATGAAATTATCTATTAGTTAATTAGATATCTATTAATTAGTATTGTTAATTTCCTTAATTTATATTTTATATTTTATCTAAATTGAGGATGGATCATATTAGTAAGCCAATTAGTTAATACCTCATTAAGGTTCTAGCTTCTGGGTTACACTTTCTGTTCTACAAGCGGACACTAGGGGGTGCTAAAAGCAAGCCTAAACTGCTCTGTTCCTCTTTTAATATAAAGGTTATAAAATCATCTTAAAAAGCAAGACAATACTAAAAGGAAATAAATGCTCGAAAGTGGAAGACAGAAACATTTTCTCACATTGATGCTCCGCTGCTTCACATCAATGGATTAAAGGTTGGATAAAACTTTTCCTGACACACCTGCCCTCTTTTTTGAAGGCAACAGTCTAATGGAAGCTTTGTTTAGTTTAGTAGCAGCCAGTAACCTCGGCTCTGAGATAGCTTACATTTCATGCTAAAGGGGTGTGACTTTCTTTTAGAATGTGCTTTTATTGTATTGTTGTTGTTTTTTTAATGTGAACAAATGGCATCCATCTAGACATGGTGTCTGGTAGGAAATGGACTTTGAGGCACAAATGTATTTTGGAAAGTGACGCAGTTACCAATCTCTAAATCAGGTTACTATAAATATTCCATCTTTCTCTGAATCTTTTTAGTTTACATCCATCCATCCTCACCCAGCCTGTTCTTATGAAGCATTCTTCACATCCATATTTATTTATTTTACTTCAATTACTTGAGTGCTTGCGTGCAAACTTCACATGAATTCAGTTTTTCACACCTCTGATAGAAATGCCCTGATCATAGAAAAGAAAATGTAAGTAAACTCTTAATAGCTATTATGTGATTTTTCACTTTTACTTTGTTGTCCTGGTTCTTGTTAAAGCCAACAAACCTCACTTCCATCTGTTTTATGATGTGTGTTTTTTTTAAATCTGAAAACAAACAACAGCTTCAGCTTCATTAGCGCTGCCATCAGCTTTTGTTCTGTCTTTGGTTGCACTTCCAGACCAGCTGTGTGTTACATAGTCCTGCTCATTAGTCAACTAATTATAAGAGTCCACATTGACCACAAGAGGACAAATTTAGAAGAGTTTTTCAATAATGTCGCCATTGTGAGGAGCTGCTGTAGCTTTTGTTTCACATTGTCAGTCACAGAGTTAATTGGATGTGCTTGCTACACCAACATCAAATGTTAATGTCAAGCAAGGAAGCATGTGAGTAATGTGACCATTAGACCATTAGAGGCTGTACATCAACAAGCCAAAATATGAAGTAAATTACTTCAAACTGAGTCTGTCTCTAAAACAGGATGCTTACACACCACAGAGAACAACCTTTCTACAAGAAAGCCTCTTTGTTTGCCAGAGAGAAATAGTTTAAGCTCCTGGACAAGGGTCACCTTAAAGTTCAGAACACAAGTAAAGCAGCATCTGCTGAAAAAGTTATGGTTACATCTTTTATAACTCTGGTTTGAGGCACACAACAGCAGACAAGTAAGATGAAGTGAAAACAACAGTTGGAACCATTCATCTATGAAATATTGGTGCAACGTTAGGTAAAATTAAATGTATTTTGCAATAAACCTGAGTTTACTGCTAGTTTTCAGCCAATGGTAGGTAGGTGAGGTCACAAACATTGCAATCAAAGATGGATGGATGGATTAAGATTGACTGAAATGTATTAAAAAATATACATTATATTTTTCAGTTATTTTTTCACAAAGATAGATTTTAGGTATTTTTTTGTTTTTAAACTTTTGTTGAAGAAACTGTAGTTAAATCAGAAAACACAAATTCTGAGAGAAAAAAAAAAGAAACCTTTGGAACAAAATGATTTTATAAGGCCAACAGTCCTCTTGACACTTTCTTTTTAAAAAATGCTGTAAAAATCCTTTTCCAAGTACTAAAAACTCTCATCCTACTTTAATGTAAAACAAAAGTAACCTTTTTCATTCACCCATGCAGATTTTTCTACAAATGTTTCCCAGCATATTTGTCATATTTGAAAATGACTCCCAGCAAAATCCCTGAAAAATCTGAAGTCACGGCGTTGGAAGCATGCTTATTCAGAGGAGCAGTAGCCTGTAATGGTTTTTGGAATTTCACCATTAACATTATTCAAAGAGGTCCTTTTTCTGTGTAATCAATAAAAGCTCACTGTAACTAATCTGTGTGAACTACAAACCCTTTGACACGATGGAGCGTGTTTATCTCTTCCTTCTCCGTAATGTTGCAGCAGATTACAGTTTGTCTAATTGTGTCTTTTCTCCTCTGCTCTGTCGGTGAAAGCAGATTTCTGCGAGCGAGCAGGAATCTGTTTGATAGTCGGTGCCACCCACAACCAGTCTTGGCATGGACTCCGCTCGGTGCTATCTGGACTGCACTGCTTTGAATGTGTGCCCAGCTTTGCCTTTATTGCTGTCATAAAGCATGTTGTGTCAGGATGTTGATGGAGCTCATACACTTTTCTCATGTCTTAACAACAGGATGAGAAAGATTGTTTTTAGACCCAAAGATGGATTTCAACTTGTCTGAAGATTTGGCAACACCTTTTTTCTTGTATATTTTTCTCTTTTATTTCACAAAGGACATATTTTTGGCACATCCATGTGTTGCTTTGTCTTGAATATTTCTTCAGGTTTTTCTTATGTAGAAATTCGTTTTTCAACTAAAAACGGCACACATGTTAATTTAGCACATGCGTTTAACCAGGCTTTTTATTTATATGTAAACCTTTGGACTAATGATGCTAAACTAGAAGTTGGTATACTAATAACAAGATGCTACTTACATGATAACAGTAGGAAGTAGCAGATTCATTTGCATAACTTGCTGATCTCAGACTAATAGAGTGACTTTATTCGTGTCGAGGGTCGTGTACTGATTCTTGGTAATCAAATAAACTCTCATAAATATTCTACAAAACTGTATAATCTGCATAAAAAGACCCGAGAGTAAAACAGAACAGAGGAAACACAATGATAAAACCACTTTTACAAATGTTGCAGAAATTCTAATGAGGATGCTTCTAAGATTTAACTCCTGAGACAGATGTGCAGCTTTCCAACCAGTAAAGGATCGGTTTTGTAAATTCAGCGAACTACTTTCTGCATTAGAGACTTTTTTTCTCACTTATGAATGTTGGGCTGTTTGTTTTTGAAGATGCCGGTAAAGAGTGGAGTAAGTAGTGCTCTTCTTCACATGAGAAGAGCATGCAGCTAAAAGCATCTACTAAAACTGTAAACTTAAGGTTATTAGGCTCGTTTAGGTTCCTTTGCATAGAGAACAGAAACCCAGAATCACATTTCATACTTCTCTGTGGGAGTGCAGAAGACAGTTATCGTTGTGGTATATAAAATACATGATAGTCAATATTCCTCAAAATCAGGGCTTAATTTGAGCCGGATATTGCCGAAACAAGATCCGGGGACTATTTAATTTTGAAAGGACCGTTCAACTATCTGCTAGGATCTGGCAACTGAACCCACGCGACCAACTTGTGCGATGCAAAGGGTTCGAATTACAGGTGAGCCAAAGGGAGGTCCTGGATGCCCTCAGCTTACACACCCAGGGGGAGCCCAACAAATATCCTGGTTCTACTTATATTACATTATCTATGTGGACTCTGCTGGGATTATTTAGAGCTGAGAGGCACAGAGTTCTGATCGTTGATCCGCTCCAGACCATCCTGAGCACGGCCACAGTAACATTCTCAAAGTGTCGCCACCTCAAACGCAAAGTTGACACACGATCGTTTATGTCGGCTCATATCCTATTATGATTTCTGTTCTTTATTTGTGCCTGATGTGTTTCACCGCTGCGGAGCGGAGCGCATTCCCTATTTCGTCCTCCGGTGACTTCACCTCACTGGTGTGGTCAGCGCGCACTCCGCTATATTTGTGGTCGGTAGATCTTTTTGAACTGCAGTTCAAAGTAACTCATGAGATGAATATATATGAAGCCAGGTAGCAGTTTTTCTTTAGGACTGAGAGGAGATGCAGGAAGATTATAAATAGAGACAGGAAAGAAAATAGTTAAATAAAAACAAGTTAGTTTTTCTACCTGGTGGTTGCAACAAACCATTGAAGGTAATCAGAAGTGAGGAACAGAAAATGAAATTACTCTTTCAATGTTTAGAGCAGCAGGAACTCTGAGAGGCTGCAGGCGCATCACTGAGTTTGCGGCCGCTGCGGGGGGTGGGGGGGCTGAAGCGGGGCAACAGTAAAGATGAAAAAAAAACTACCATTGTTAAAATAAATGTGTGTTAACTTAGAAAATGTGGGCGCAATTTTAATTACTTGTCAACCCTAGTCACCCTATCCCAACTAGTAGAAGCTAACTGTTAGCATTAGCAACTCCACCACAAACCTGAACTCCTTCAGTCTTGCGTTATTTGTGGAGATAAAACATCAACGTTGTGAAGTAAACAGAGTCAGTGGTAGAGTCATGTTGGTGCTAGCCAATCAGAGGTGAGATGTCCAAATATTAGGAAATAACACTCCAAATCTAGTCGTCTGAAGCTACTATTTCCTCTGATGTGGCAATCCTCTACTTCTGGTGCACTGGGCTTTTGTTCCCCAGGGTACGACTTACAAGACACTCATTCCTACTAGAGACCACTGCAAATATATTGATTAAATGAGTGATCCATATCTTCAAGTGTTGTCGTAACTCATTAAAGCAGTGATAACAACAAATAACTGTAATAGCAATGATCTCAGTTGATATTCTTCAAATAATTGTCAAAGATGCTGATGGCCGTGGGTAGGGAAGATCACCTGTAGCAGGTCTGAAGAAGCTGGTTCAGTCCTGGCTCTGACCACAGAATGCTGCAGTTGTGTCCTTGTGCCAGACACTTAACCCACCTTGCTGCTGGTAGTGGTCGGGGGGACCGGTGGCACCAGTGTTCGGCAGGCCTCTGCCCCAGGGCAGCTGTGGTTATGATGTAGCTCATCACCAGCGTGTGAATGTGTGTGTGAATGGGTGAATGACTGATTGTGTCGTGAAGCGCCTTGGGGGGTTGTAGAACCCTAAGAAGGTGCTGTACAAACACAGACAATTTACCATTTTTATAAAGAATCCTTCTTTGCGCCATCATCTCCAGTGGTTCCACAGCTGTCGCCAGAACAGAACCAGCCTTCTTTACTAGGCTGAGTCTGTTTGGTTCCCTGGCTCTGATGCTGCTGCCCCGACAGGTGATGGCCCGAGTGATTACACTCTCCACAACAGACTTATTGAAGATGAGTTGCATCTTGCTTTATTCCTTAAAGGACCTGAGTTTCCTCAAGAAGTACAAACTACTCCGTCCCTTCTTGTAGATTGAGTCACTCTTGTGTTTCCAGTCCAGTCTGTTGTCCAGCTGGACACTGATTTAATTATATTCTTTGACCAAATCCACTCAATCACTCATGATACCAATAGACCATGACTTAATCACATTTCTTCTGAAATCTACAATCCAATTTTTTTTCTCCACGTTTAAGATGACTGTCCCCACACCATGCCACACAGCGGTCAATCTGTACTCAGTTTCTGGACCATCTGTAATGCAGTTTCCCCTGTACTCGCCCCATGTCTTTGCTCCACACACATCTCAGAGTTTGATTCACCTCTGCTAGATTTCATAAAGCCTTTACTGAAGCCGCTCTGCCCTCTTGATGATGTTATTCATCCGCTGAGTGGTAAAAGATTACAGTCTGCTGCTGCAAAACTGGAGTGGGTGATGAATCTCACAGAGATAACAAGTTAATACTGTGGAGGATGTTTTATTAAGAATATAATTTAATATTGAAAGCTTTCTCGCTACATTTTAAGAGGACTAATTATCAGTCTGTAACCATGAATTTAAATACCCATGGTGTGGGAGTTAGCCTTACACTTTTTCTAATTGTGTGTTTGGTCCAGGCGCGTTTAAAGCACAATACAATCCCACCTCCCTTGTTATTAGCAATTATCATGTGAGTTTAGATAACGGGGCTTCATGTTATAGGCTTACAGATATTGTTTGTGTTGTATTTTATGGGATATCTGCCAGTTTATTCCAGTAACAAATAATGTAAGCAGGTCAGCGTGAAACAGCTGCAACAAACCAGTGCAAGAAAATTAAAAGGACATCTTCTCTTCTTTTGAAAATGGTTGCCATTAGCAACCAGCAGATCCATTCAGGGTGGGAGGATACTGACTTTTCACCTGACCTGCTACTCTCTCCCTGCCTCTGTATCAGTCGCTCTTCCACACAGCCTACACACTCTGCTACCCCAGCAACAAGAGGCTGTAATTTTCCAGGGTGATGGTGATGAACAGGATGAGAGTAGCACAGTCTGTCCGTCACGTTCACAGAAGTGTGCAGAGCTTCACCTGACTGCAGCAAATGTGTCTTTGTGCTCATTAGGTGGCATGCTTGGGGCTTTTCCTTGTCTTTGTCTAACCACACGTGGGAGTTTTTCCACGCTTCAGCTCATTGGCACCAGAGGGATGTGCTCAACATGCCAACGGGGCAAAAGTTACTAAAGCGTCTGTTAGGAACCTTTTGAGAACCAGAATACCGACCTTTGCTCTCAGCAGAATTCTCACCAATGGTGGACTTAAAGACAGCAGAATGTGTTTCACCTTCACAGTTTGGCACATTCTCACGGGAATGCCGAGTGGATGACAGCAGATTAATCAGACGGCTGATTAATTATAGGCTGATTTGACAAAAAAAAAGAATCAGTAATGGGCAGTTCTGATTTAAGTCCTAATATGCAAATGTTCATATATTTGAATTATTTTTCTTGGTTTCAGCACTTCTACTTGTTGAGGTTTTAAAGACATTTAAGTCATGTAGAACAGAGGAAAGAGCCGCAGCGAACTCCGCCTCAGTCGCCATGTTTATGACAAACTCGGCGTTATGGTGTGTGACGTACGCTACTCAGCGCTGATTGGCTCGGTTAGAATTCTCACGGGGTGGGGTTATTTGTATAGGAGAGTTCTCAGACCCTTTCTCTGTGCAGAATTAAACAGAGGATGAGTCTGGCGGGCCAGGCTAACAAGATGGACCCACATTTTTCTGGTAATGACAAAAATAAATAAGACTTTCTTCCCCAAACCCAGCAGATTGCAGTGCATGTAAAACTTGTAAGACCTTATTAGATATCAATATAGAGTGTCATTCAAACTCTATATTGATATCCTTTCAGTTATTTCATTCTTAATGATTAAGACAGAAAAAAATACTAATTGAACATTTCTATTGAGTTTATTTGCATTTGAAAGCTGAATTAAATTTGAATATTTAATCAATTACAAAATATTTTATGATTCATGAATCTAACAAACCACTTCGTTTAATAAAGCCTGACATTTCTGTTTATGTGACACACTGCTGTGTTAACATGGGACCTTGGTCCTTATACGTAACGCATGATGGAAGTTTATAGCAGAGAAGGTTTCAACACATTAACCATTGTTTTTGTGCAGCTGCTTTGTTTGAGGCGTCGGTTTTAGGCTGGAACCTTTTCTGTTCCTTCTACGCAACGCCATTTATTAATCATACACTGTGCTTGTGCTCCAGCCCTCCTGGGCTTTTGAGAGTGTTGAGAAAAGAGTCGCCGCTCAGCAGTGATGTTAAATACATAATGTTCGCTCACGGTCGCTGTGCACAGGTGTGAAGCAATTACTGTGCCACGGTAGCGTATTCCAACAACTGTCAATCACACCTTCAGGTGTGCGAAGCTTCAACCCACTCAGAAACAACACACACCCACTAAGCACCCTGATTTAACACACCTTAAGCATCATTCCTGTTCATTTCCAGTCATGTTTACATAGATTATGCATCGCAGGATCAAAACACTGGCGTTACATTTTTCACAAATGTCTCAAATGATGTAATTATGCGACATGCAACTCTTATATGTGTCATAAATTTTAAAAATCACTTGCAAAATGTTTGATAACATCTGTAATTATAGAAGTATTCATGATATCCCCTGTCAACACCACCACTGTGTTAAATGTCTAGTTTGAGACCAAATGATGACATAACCTCTCCTTTCACCCGGAAAACACCATCCACAATTGTGATGAAATGGCAGCTTTCCACTTGACGTGTGCAGATGCATCACCATCGTTTTAAGAGTGTAAAAGCCAGATGCTCTGCTGTTTATCTGCCACAGCTGATTAGCACTAATGAAACTTGCACATTTAAGGAGAACATAATTGCAGCTTGTTTGTTATTTCTACTTCTGTGTTGCTCATTTGTGCGGGACATGCACCTCATGCAAACCGGGTGTGGAACTAATGTGCGTTCAGATGAATGAGATTTCATTCCATTATAGACGATGCATGTTTTTTTTTTCAATCCAGCAATTTTTATGTTTTATTTTCTTTCTAAACAAGCTTATGTGCTTCAATCCATTTCCTTTAGTTTTTAAGTCCTGTGAATAGAAAGCTTCTGGTCACTATCAGAGTGTTACATGAGAAACCAACAGGGGACTAAAAGCATTTAAATGACCTTATCAATGTGGGATTAAAAATTGTGCAGCGTGTGCCTTCTTTTTATGAGGCTAATGCATTAAGGCTGCTAGTCAACACGACTACACAACTGTTGTCAAGTTCACATAAAAATAAAAAATAATAATAATTCCCATCTCAACCTTTGCGGCTGGTCACATCCTTCCAAGCTCAGGTCCTCTACCAGAGGCTTGGAGCTTGAGGGTTCCGCGCAGTATGTTAGCTGTTCCTAGAACTGCTCTTTTCTGGACTGAGATGGCTGATGTTTTTCCTGGGATCTGCTTTAGCCACTCCTCTAGTCTGGGGGTTATTGCCCCGTGTGCCCCATGGGCACCACCGATGTCTTCACTCTCCAGGCTTTCTCAAGTTCTTCTTCTCTAATTTCTCATGTTGCTTTTTGCTGGTGTTGCCATCACTTGGTAAATGGTAAAATGGTAAATGGCCTGTATTTGATATAGCGCCTTCTAGAGTCCTGGAACCCCCCAAGGCGCTTTACAACACAATCAGTCATTCACCCATTCACACACACATTCACACACTGATGGTGATGAGCTACAATGTAGCCACAGCTGCCCTGGGGCGCACTGACAGAGGCGAGGCTGCCGAGCACAGGCGCCACCGGTCCCTCCGACCACCACCAGCAGGCAACGTGGGTTAAGTGTCTTGCCCAAGGACACAACAACAGCGACAGACTAAGTGGGGCTTGAACCTGTAACCTACCAATTACGAGGTGAGCACTTAACTCCTGTGCCACAGTCGCCCTTGGTATTGCCACATCAGCGGTCCTCTGTTGTTTGTCCACCACCACAATGTCCGATTGGTTCCCCATCACCATTGTGTCAGTCTGGACCTGGAAGTCCCACAGGAGCTTGGCTCTCTCATGCTCTACCACCTTATGGGTATTTCTCACTTTGACCTTGGGGCTTCCAGTCCATCCTCTGCACAGATGTTCCCATTCCAGCTACTTGGTTGTGCTTTCCCTGCCAGCATATTTACACCCAGCAGTTATGTGGTGGATTGTCTCAGGGGCCTCTTTGCATAGCCACCTTGGGTCTTGTCTGGTGTGGTAGATCTTGGTATGCCCTTGATGTTTATGTTTATGTATTTAGCAGACACTTTTGTCCAAAGCGACTTACACGTGATAATCGGCTAGTTGCCCTTGAGGCTAACAACAACAATAACAACAACTTGACATCAATCATGGAGAGGAGGGAACAAAGGAGTGGACGGTAGAGACGGGGGACGGGTGCAGGGAGGGCACCCATCCCCCCTAGTTTAGAAGATGCTCTCTGAAGAGCAGGGTCTTCAGGAGTTTCTTGAAAATTGAAAAGGAAGCCCCTGTTCTGGTAGTGGCTGGACGGTCATTCCACATTTGTGGAATGATGCATGAGAAGAGTCTGGATTGTTCTGAGCGTGGTGTAGACACTGCTAGCCAACGATCCATTGATGACTGGAGTGGCCGGGCAGAGACGTAAGCCTTTGCAAGAGGATTCAGGTAGATGGGAGCCGTACCATCTCGGACTTTGTATGCTAGTGTTAGCAATTTTAATTTGATGTGTGCTGCTAGCGGTAGCCAGTGGAGCTCAATGAGCAGAGGGGTTACGTGTGCTCTTTTTGGCTGATTGAAGACCAGACGCGCAGCTGCGTTCTGGACCATTTGAAGAGGTCTCACAGTACAGCCTGGAAGACCAATTAGAAGGACATTGCAGTAATCGAGGCGGGAGATGACAGTAGATTGCACCAGGAGCTGGGTGGCATGTTATGTTAGGTATGGTCTGATCTTTTGTATGTTATACAGGTATATGCACTTGATATATGCACTTATGGAGTCATTCACTCATTGTCCGTTTAATACTTGTTTAAAGGGACAGTTTAGGAATTTTTGAAGTGGATATCCGCTCCAGGTATTTTATTTGCAGTAGATCCAGTTCTGGCACTGTTGCTTTGCAGCAATACGCTCACAAGTTAGAACCCCGCTTGTGCTTCTTTTCTGTGTAGTTACCGTGTTCTCCTCAGGGATGCATGAGTCCGGTCCACCATCAGACCAACAACATGTTATTTCAGTTTGATCGGAGACTTTAACTTGTCCCTGGGTGTGTTGAAATAGTTGATCGTCTCCAAGTCTCTGTAATGGACTTGTGACTTGGCCACGGTGCCCCAAGCCTCTTTCCCGATGGTTGCTGCACACAGACATCATCTAACTCAGTGGTTCCCAAACTTATTTAGCTGCGCACCCCCTTCTATGTCCCGATCATGTTGACGCACCCCCCAGCCCCACATCAGGGCATGGCTATATATATATATATATATATATATATATATATATATATATCAGATGTCATGCTAAACCAGGGGTTGGCAACCTGTTCCTATCAAAGAGCCATTATTACCCGTTTCCCACAGTAAAGAAAACACAAAGAAAACACAGCAGCAGCCGCAGCGTTGTGGGCGGGGCCTACCCTCAGACAGCTGAGCGCTGCTCACAACAGGTGACAGCAGCCGGTACCGGTGGCTCATGTACGTCAAAGCTATCTTTCACGAGAAGATAATTAATAAAACAATTTATATAAAGTGGATCCAGAAGTTGTAGCCCGTCTCTGCCAACAATATTTTGATATTTTTCACCCTGTTGGTGGTTTTACTGAGCAGGTGCCACTTTTGTCATACGTTTCTTTTTAAAACATGTTTAGACTGTTCAGAATACAAATCCAGGCTCTGTCACGTTTGATTGTTGTAATTAAACTTTGTAGGTGGGGAAGGTCAGAAAAGGATCCGATCATTTTGTTTTTCCCTCATTTACAGTGACGGAGATAACGGTGCAGTGCGCCTGGCTCTGGTGTTAATCAAGTTAAATGATATCTCTTTGCAACAATTTTCACAAGAAAACAGAACAGTTAAAAGCAGGGCATGTGTTGTGTTGACCAGACAGTTCCCGTATTTGGCCGTTTATTTTGACGGAGAATGAATAGAAAGAATTACCCCGACGCATGCAGACGAACTGACACTTTATTCGTTTCGCAAATCGCAGATGTAGCTAAACCACTCAAGAAAAGATTTCCTTCTGAACATCTGAGCTGGACACCGCTCAGCGCAGCTCACTGCCAGCGCATATGTGCACAGCGAGCTGAAGATGTGGAGAGGGGATTGAAGCACGTTGCAGAACCAGAGCGCATGCGGGAAGTTTCCTCCCACTGAAGCGAGAGTTTTCCAAACCCGGTCTCTCAGAGAGACTTGTCACAGAAAATGTTCCCTGATTATGAAACTTTGGCTGAATTGTGCTTGTTCCTGTCTCCAATGTGGCGTCTGAGGAGAGTCCCACAATCTCACAACGTCTTCAGCTCAGAAAGCGCCTATGATTACGCACAAGCGTGACGCGTCAACCCGGTCACACAGTAAGACCGGGTTGGACCTGTTCAGGTTTACGCAGACAATCTTTACATTTAGAATTAGCTTACAGAAGTAAAATTTATGCAGTAAAATATAAAGCATTTTATTTAAATATCCATTCATTATTTTACAAGCACAGAGAGCCGCATCAGATGGATGGAAGAGCCGCATGCGGCTCCAGAGCCGCGGATTGCCGACCCCTGAGCTAGGGCATGTGCGGAGGACACACACACACACACACACACACACACACACACACACACACACACACACACACACACACACACACACACACACACACACACACACACACACACACACACACAAGCAAAATATACTTGTTTTCAATTACGTTTATTGGGCCCACTTACTTTTTCTTAGGCCCACCCACAAATGAGTTTCTGGCTACACTAATGGTGACTTTTGACAGACTTCTCTGAGTTCCGCAGCCATTACACTTTTCACCTCGTGCTCGCACCACACTTTGGGTGTCCCTGGTCTAACTGATGGATGGATGGATTCAGTTTATGCACATGCTATTTAAAGGGACAATTTACAATGTTTTCATATTTTTAAATCATTTTCTTGAGCCAGTATGAGTTAAAATGACCCTTTACAGGGTTAATGAAAGGCCACCCAGCTCCCATCGCCCCCTGTGGCCAGAATAGCGCACTTGCAACATCACAGTTGCAAGTCCAGTCTGCTGGGAAAATAAAGCTGAGGTACCTGATGCTGCTGTCTGGCTTCAACACATTTCCTGCATGTTTTAGATTATGAAAACAGCTGATTTGTTTAAAGGAGGAGATGTGGTAGCTGGCAGATCTGAGGACTGTGCTAAAAGACACAAAGACTCTGAAGTGAACGTGATAACATGACAAATATGTTTGATTTAAACTGAAACAACAGAGGTGGATATAAAAGGTACAGATGCTAAAAGAAGCTTATAGAGAAGCATTTGCTTTTTTCCTGCCCTACTAATGCCACATCGGAGCCGATAAATAACCCAAGGACAGGATCTCCAAGCTGACAAATGGCCAAGCGGCAGCAGTTCATCTGAAGACATTGCTCTTGAGTATCAGGGGCGATGGCTAAGTTCTGCGAGGCATAACCCGGTAGCTATTAATTCTATACATGTGTGGAGGATAAAAAGGATGTCATGGAAGGGGAAGGGGTACATCAGGGAGTAGAAGTGGAGGAGATGTATGAGGGGAAAAGTTGAGGAGAGGACGCAAATGCAGAGAAGTGAAGATGAAATAGGACGAAGGAGATGAGGAGTAAACTCAAGAGGAGAGAAGGAATTAAAGGGTAGAAGTAAATAAAAAAAATGAAAGTGCAAATTCCCCAATGGGAAAGGAGATATGTGAAATGTAAGGGAGGAAAAAAGCAGTCATGAGGGAAATTATAACCAGAAGATTCTGTCCACCATTGCTTTATGGATTTAACATTGTCTACAAGCTGTGTTTCACATGCATGGATGTAATTTTGGGGGGGGGGGTGACATGTCCCCCCCACTTTTTCCAAAATCAAGTTTTGACCCCTGCAATTTTTACCATCCAAAAACAATATTACGCTATGTTAAATTGACAGTGGTTGAGCTCTAGGAACAAGCGGAAAACAACCATTTGTGTTGAAGCCTGTTTCCCATTAGAACATACTGTAAAGATAACCCCCCCCCCCCCCCGTGTCCCCCCCACTTCTAAAGTGAAAATTACGTCCATGTTCACATGTGCTTCTAACTAAACACACTGGATTGTAACAACAAAGGAAACCTGCAAACAAACACAGGGACCGTTTTAAGTTTTGATCATTAATCTCTAAAAAATGTCGTAAGCAAAAACCGCAGACATAAGAACAGAGGGAAGAGGTGCCGTCTGTCTCTGGAGATTCCGGTGGTTTGGAGGTTAGCTGTAATAAAGAAAACCACCTTATCCTCCACACCTCCTGCCGACACCCTTTTGTATAACTCAGATAGATGGTGATATCGAGATGCTGTTGGGGTTCATCATTTACCAGGTAACTGCTGAACTCTAGAGACACCTGATAGCTGTGATGAGTGCTAGCTCTTACTTCTATACCAAAGTTGAGTGATTCCAGCAGGCAGCCAGCCTGAGATTAGAACCCCAGAGGTGTTTATCATGACGGTGTTAATTGCTGAATGTGCCCTTTGAACTTGACAAGGGAGGATATTTCATGTCGCCCGGAGACAGCCGTGCAGTTAATTGAGGATTTAACAAGAGACTAATAGATAGCTGGCGATTTCTGTGCTCATTTATTTGCAGTGAGTTGAAAATGAGGACCAAAATGCACTAAGCCAGTTAGACAAGTGGGCCAAAAAAGTTGCTTTATTAAAACCTACTAGCAGTAGAACACATGGAAACTGCAGGAAGATGCCCAGGGCTGTCTTTGTCTAACAAGTCCTTAGTTCACTCCCAGGTCTTCACCTACAAAGACATGCACCTAGGGGGCACTTTTATCAGACTCCTGAAGCATCTGAACTCCTTACTGCAAGAGAGAGTGGATCATCTCTGAGCTCCCTTTAGACTTTCAAAGTCCTGTTCTGACGGGCCCAGTCACCTATAGCAGAGGAAGCCTAAGTCTCTGGCACAGTTCTGTCTCAGCTCTGAGTTGGAGCCACACACAGCTTTGCACACCTGTTGTAGACTTCCTCTGCCACATGGGGGCAGCGTCAAAAGCAACAGAACTTAAAATGAGGCCAGCTCTTTCTCAGGTGCATCAAATTTTATAAGAATGTGGTCTGAAAATGTGAGATTGAAAGCATAGATTACAGTCAGAGGTCATTTTTCCTGGAGCTGTGCTTGAATCAGCAACATCAAATGCACATCTCTATTCTCCGAGGCACTTACCTTTCCCGTTTCAGTCCACTTTTTTTCTTCTTTACCTATCAATATTTGATCTATGACTAGCATTATCGCCTTGGATGATGCACTATTAGCACTTTTGAAGGACTGCTCTGAAGCCCATCGGCTCCAATTGCTTTAATTTCTCTCTCCAGATGGGATGAAAGCAATATCAACTGCTACGTGCATGCAGAGGTGAATTTTTTCTTCATCCCAGTCATTTGCAGTAACATTTTCTTCCTTTTGAACACTCTTTGATGTGGAAAAGTTCATCTCAGTTTAGGGTCTTCCTTTGACAGAAGGCGTATTGTGGTTAATCAAGTTTATGTTGTTTGGACCTGAATGCCCAAAGTTTAATTTCAAATACTTGGATGAAATAATAGTGATTACAGATTATTGTTAAACCAGCAACTACTCACTCAGCATTTTCTCTTGTTTGGACCATTTTTTTGTAATCCAAAGAGATGGCTCTGATTGGAAAGTGTCTGAAATGCTTGGATCAGCTAATCTGGAGCCCTCAATCAGTGTGTTTACATGCAGCCAGCCAGTAACCCTTTTAAAACCCGAATATTCACAATAACCCGGTTCCGCAGGTCCTTGTAAACACCGCCCAAAACCCGGATATGCTCATAACCGGGTTTTTTAAAACCCGGTTACTACACCTGGGCTAACCCTTTTCTAACCCGAATGTTTGGTCGTGTAAACGCATACCGGGATATCCCCATCAAAGCGTGTGTTCTGCGCATGCTCTGTTCGCAAAGAATCTTGGTCTTTTGAGTAGCGAGACGTCTTGTATGCGCCAGAACACCGGAAGTAAACAACAAGTTGGGAGCAACATGGCGAGTCGCGGCACAGCACCACACTTTCGGAGTGACGAGGAAACTAAAGCGCAAACAAACGCGGTCGCTATCTCTTCCGAACTGGGAAACATGTTGTTGTTTTCACGGATACCGGAACAAGAAGAACCGGAAATGATGCATACTGCGTCTGGACGTAGTCCATACGTCCTGACGCTACCCCAATGTCCGCATTTAAATCGGGTTATGCAAGTTAAAGGTAACTCTATTTATGCTTGCAAACGGGTTATTCTGATCAACTCAGAAACCTGAATCCTGACCTTAACCCGATCATAACCCGGATATTGGCTGCATGTAAACGTACTGAATGTTACTTAAATTCACTTTCATCCTCATTTTGATTTAGAATCTTTGCAAGTTGACCTCACATTGCTTATGTAGATGCCTAAATGCATTGAGATGCTGCCATGTGATTGGCTGTTAGGATGCATATGTACATAATAAAGGTGCCGGTGCATAAATGGCCTATTCCTGCCATTGGTTGATGTTTCTTTCCTATCAAACCCAGTC
Source organism: Nothobranchius furzeri (assembly GCF_043380555.1). Lineage (NCBI taxonomy): Eukaryota > Metazoa > Chordata > Actinopteri > Cyprinodontiformes > Nothobranchiidae > Nothobranchius > Nothobranchius furzeri. The sequence goes on along the minus strand of NC_091751.1, from coordinate 59,783,332 downwards.
AGCTTTACCAGAAACTAACAAATATGAAGATTGTCAAAACTTCCACTCTACCTGTTCATTCTGTCTATCTTTCTGTTTTTTTTTTTATTGTCTCCTTCTAAACTTTTCTGGTTGACTCGCTAAAATCAGGATCTACATGTTTTCTTGTTTAACTCATTACAGCTCATAAAACAGTGATTGGACAAAAATGCAGGCAGAAGAAATTAAAGCCAACTTTACTTGGCATGGTTCAGTGTAGAATGGATATATCACATCAGACCTTTACAATGCTCATTAAAGCATTGAGTTCTTCTGAAAGGATGGCAGTTTTATAGCTATTTGTACTGTCATGCTTTTTTTTTACTTGCAAGTCTGACTGGCTCAAATGAGGCTGGTTCATGGCCAAGTGCCATTGTGTCTCCACGGAAACTCAATTAGACACGTGCCCCATTAAATGTTATCATAACACATTCATATGTGCATCAGTGTGTATTTGTGTTGTTTTATCTGTTTTTAGTGAGCATTTTGACTACATAGGAACATGTGGGAGGTCTTCTGTTAATGAGGCGATCATTAGTAACTCTACAGCCCGAAGACAACATTTTCTTCTTTCTGTCTTTTAAAATTATTTTTCTCTTAAACAAATCTCTACTTGGACAACGAGTCATGGGTCGGACAGGTAAGCGAAGGTCACACGTGAGAGAAATATTCAGGCACACAGGCTAATCTGTGCTGGTATTATAATTTAGTAAATGGTCTGTCACAAATTCTTTAGTGGCCAAAAATTACACAAGTAGCACAAATTAAACAGTTTTTTCACCAAGAATTCCAAATAATTTCTGTAAATGTTACAGAAATAAGGAACTTGTATTCATTCTACATCTCTACATGATACTGTTCCAGACATTTAATGGCCTATAATTAGATTTTAATTTTTGAATGAAAGAGTGAAAGAGCTTAATGGTCAGTGACAGCATTTCCTGGTGAAAGTACCATTTATGACAGAACAGACAAAATCAGGCTTATGTTTGATCATCTTTTGTTTCCTTTGTTTTTTTCTATTCCCTGGATGCTCAAGTTTTTACCACTACAGCACAGATGTAAAAGTTTATTTGTAGTATATTTCTCACATGCAGTCAGTTTAAAGGGTTGTAAAAGAGTATTTGGCTGATGCCGTAAGAAAAGGCCAGCCAGCGTAAATCAAGCTAACACCAAATTAGAGGAGGACAATTAGGAATCTCAATGAACTAAAGCATGTCAAACTGTAGAAATTGCATGGAGGGTTGCTTCTAATGTCCTACATCCAACATGGTATACAAATGGTAGCCTGGCAATATGTAAATACTGCATATAGTCATTGAAACAGCTCCCTCATAGGGGTAGATCCTATTGTTTACTTTCAAAATGTTTGCACACAATTGGTCAGTGCTAGGACCAGTCAGAGCACTGAACAGCGTGAAGTAGTGATCTTTACATATGTCAATCAATGGGGCAGTTTAGCATACAGTGTCAAAGAAGTAGCAAAAACGTCCTTTGTCAAAACAAAGGTCATAAATACTTCTATCTACTCACGTCTTAAAGAAGGATCCAAGTCTAAATAATTAAAAGTTGACACCAAAGCTGTTTCAAACGAGCGCCGTTCCTGAGCTGACACCATTTTTGTTATTCTTATCATTGGAAACCTAGCGTTAAGCTTGCCCAACAAACGTAAAGCGCTGTGATTGACCAGACACAAAACTGTCCGGGACAATGGTGTACCTCCTGAGGCCAAAAAGGAGTGTGGCTAGACCAACCAGCAAAGCTAAATCTTTTGCCACTACTATGATTGGTCTACCTTTCTAGGGTATACAAATGGAGTATCAAGATTAGTACTTTCATCATAAAACTGCCATATCCTGTCGTATACATGCCCTCTGTTGGAGGATCTACATGTTGGATTGTACCTTGTGAGGTGCTAAAAAGAGCTAAAACCCTGACAACCATATTATTATTTTTTTAATAGTGTTTTGGTTACCGTACTTATAAAAATTTAATTCTACAACAACATTAGTCAATAAATAGCTTAGTTTTAAAAACTTTTATTTTATTTTAATTGTTTTTGACCTAAATAAATATAATTTACTTGCTTTTAAACTTGTTTTTGTAATAGCTTTCTTGTTTACTGACTGCTCACGCATTCACTACACAATCTCAATTTAAAAAATTACATTTACAAAACTCTTTCAAGCTGTTAAAAATGGTTTAAAATTTGCCTTGTTCTTTTATTCTTCAATCATCTTTTTGAAAAACAAAAAATGACAATTTAGAATAATAATAAAAAATTTGTGTTTTATCTCCACCAATGCATCAGTCAGTTGATCTAGATTTCCTGCAATCATGTACAATGCTGAATTCACACTAACCTGACACAAAGAGCAGCACAAAGGTCACCTCATTCATTCAAAAAACGTTTTTTGTCCTGTCTCTTTGATAATTAAACAGCCCATCTGCTATACCACATGGAGCACCCTTGTATTTCTCATTCGTGATTCAAATTTTTAACGTTTCAGTTACTCAGTAAGCTAAATGTCTAAAAAAGCTAATTTGCCAATCAGCTTATATCTGTTTATATCAGGGTGTAACAAAATAAGGTACAACAAAAGAAACAAGTAATCATACCCAAATGATCGCCTTCTATTTAATACCAAGTGACACAGTATATTTACAGCCTCTCATTACTCACCTCAGCAGTGACATCTCATTGCTAAGAGATAATTGGGATAGAATCTGCTCCTCATAAATTCACAATGAACTCTTAATTAAGGGTTTTAATTACATCTTCCTGCGTAAAAGGTTAAGTGTAGGAGTGGAAAGTCGTACCTTAGCACAAGCTGACCTGTGTTTGCCAAATCTCTTAGCATAATTATCTATCTCACTTCTTCACCTAGCGAATCCTTTTTAATCTGTCTCTACATCTTCCAATTCCAGACCCTGCAGGGAACAAAGTGAGTCCTATCACTCCATAGGGAGCTCAGCGTTGCCTAGGCGGCTTGCAAACAGCACCTATTTTTACTTTATCCTTGGACAGAAGTATGAGATGTTTTAGGAAAGGGCAGGGATTTTGTTAAAGAGTTAGAGAACAACTTACATCCACCAACTCACCCACGTTCTCTTATCCAGGGTCAGGTCATTGAGATAACAGATCCCAGACTCTCTCTCTCTCTCTCTCTCTCTCTCTCTCTCTCTCTCTCTCTCTCTCTCTCTCTCTCTCTCTCTCTCTCTCTCTCACTCTTTCTCACACTCTCTCTCACTCTCACTCTCTCTCTCACACACTCTCTCTCTCTCACACACACTCTCTCTCTCACTCTCACTCTCTCTCTCACACACTCTCTCTCACTTTCTCTCTCTCACTCTGACTCTCACTCTCTCACACTCTCACTCTCTCACACACTCTCTCTCTCTCTCTCTCTCTCTCTCTCTCTCTCTCTCTCTCTCTCTCTCTCTCTCTCTCTCTCTCTCTCTCTCTCTCTCTCTCTATATATATATATATATATATATATATATATATATATATATATATATGTACATATTGAGTTTTTCATTTGTCTCGTCTTCTTCACCACAACAGATTGGAGCAAAGCCTTCATTAGTGCAGGCAAAGCCCTACTTCAACAGTCCTCTCTTGCAAACAAATCACCAAGACTATAGATTATTCAGCTTTAGATACTCCCAAAATACAAAATCCCACTACATAACTTTACAAATATGTTATCACCTTTGACTTTTGTCGATTCCTATAAGATGGACATGGGATTGTATCCTTGAATGGAAGTACATGCTCTGCTAGGTTTAGAACAGCTGAACCCACTCCTCTTGTAAAGTGAATTTTGAATTTTTTCTATGTCTAGACTGCACATTTGATCTCTTTTTCCATACAGAGTGAAGACATTTTTGCATTCTGTGTTCCAGAGAAGTGTAGGCCTTTTAGATGTTATCAAGCAACAGAAAACTAAAGGTTGAGTCAATTGAACAAAGTAAAAATATTGTACATTTTGTAAGCATACATACTTTTTTAATGAATTATAATTTAAAAGTGCAGCTTTGAAGGATCAGAAGGTGACACGTCCTTCATAATAAAGACAAAATGCATTTTTCTGAGCTGAATCAGGAGAAAAGTGTGTGCTTCGTCTTCAAGAAAACAACACTTCTAAGTGCATTCCAAAGACAAATGACTGAAAGAAGGACACATGCGACCTACTCCTGGGAGACCTGATCAAAAACTGATGAAACTTAAAAAATTGCTCATCTTGTTGTTTAGTTGAATAAAATAATTTTAATTGCTTAGAAAGCATTGAGTGACTTTTAATTTTAAAAAGGATTAAACTGCAAGTCTCACAAAACTAACATTAAAAACAGAAGTTTAAATAAATCAGTGTCTTTGAAATTGATTAAGAATACAGGAAATAATCCCTTCCTTTTTTACTTCAATTTTGGTTGACTTTCCTGCTTCCTGCTTTAGAGGAGACTGCACATGTTTTCCTTTCCTCCTCCCAACCTTGTCTTGTGTGCCACTCATTGTCCTGTCCTGTCTATCTGGAGCACCTCTTTGCATTATTTTCTGTATTTTTCTAAACCATAGATCTGGCTAGCTGGTTTATGTATAAATCAATATATTTTTTACACAATACAAACAAAGAATGAAGCTCCTTCCTGCCTGTATAGAATGCACCAGGGTAGATACGTGATGGACTCCTGAAATGATTGGAAGATTATGTGTCTGTTGATTCTGTCCATGGAAGAGATATAGTAAATGTTTAACCTTAGATTCGTGGCAACCAGGTTCCTGCTGTTTGCAGCAATTGGGATCCTAGTGTATCTGAACGTTTTAGAGCTGACTGGAGAAATTGGCAGACTGTCCGAGCTCAAAGAAGGGATGTGTTGTGCTGCAGACTCTTAAGAGTCACGCGTTGCATGAGATAGATCATAAGCAGGATGTTCTGAGCAGCAATCAGACTGCGTTTACAGAAGAGAACTTACTTGAAAACACTTCTGGCTAAGCGTGATGGAAACTGACCCTACGATTTGAATATTTGGTGGCCTTCAGACGTCAGAAGAGCAGAAGGCAGAGAAGACAATTAATATCTGGCTTGTTCCAAATCAATTACTGTTGTCTGAATTTGGCTCCCCAATGTTGGCCTTGAAGGCTGAAGAATTTCAAAATCGCCTGAAGAAGATACAGATAGATGCTCTGTACCCCACCCCCATGCATTCCTCATATAGGACTGTGACCTCCACAGATCAGCTCGCAAAGGACTTCTATCGTTACATCCTCGACGAGAGACACTGACTGATCTGGGAGAAAGGTCACTGACTCACATACTACTGATGCAACACTTATGCACGAACACACAACAACTCGCAGAAATGCACCCACCATCCCACAGGTTAAATGCTCTCACCCTCCCCTGACCCTCCTTCCCACCCTTAAGCCTAATTTCTACTTCTCCGTCAGCTCCAAAAGGGAGAGACATGCATGCACGGACGGAGACATTTTGCCCTCATACTTCTCTGTCTCCTGGGGAGTGTTGCAAAGAAATTCCCTGCCAGGACAACAGAGGGCGTAGCACTGTTCTGTGGTATCCAGTCATGTATTCGGTCCAAGATAGTGTGTTTATATTGTGTTTTTTCGTATATAAGAGACTTTTTAACACAGACAAATTTGTTTCTCATTCTCCTCCACCTCTTCATGCACTCGCCACCTATAAACCCACATTTCCTGTTATTTCCGTCCACAAATAAAAAGCTTGCTGCGTATCTTTTCACTCGTCCAGTCACGGGGGGATTAAACGTTCATATTTTAGTTTTATCGCAAGGTACTCTTCAAGCTTTTCTGTGTCTGCCGCTAGTTATCCTCGACTCTCTTTATGTTTTTGAGGGCGCAATGGCGGCGGTGCAGACAACAGCGGTGCCCTCACCAATCACAAGCTTGCGTTCTCTGTCTTGACAGACGGATGTTTAGAAAAGAGAGCTAGACTCCATCCGTCCTTGCGAGGGCTCTCCATCAGGCTCGGAAGGACGCATAATGGTGTTGCATGCGTCCATCCCGACGCAGACGGAGAGGTATAATTTAAGCTTTGGACAGAGGGGGTTAAAGGGCATGCTGGATAGTTACAAACAATCTTGGTTGTATGAGGGATACCCACTCCTCCCACTCACCCCACATAGATTATTTTGTGACTGAGTATGTACTTCTATGTTTGAGGTGTTTTTCCTGCACCCCATGTCCTCTGATGGGGCAGAGTAGGGGCACCTGCCCCCCCATTATCATTTTCCTATTATCTGCATATGGTAGCATTGTAGTGACTGATTCCCATAGTCAGCCTGTTTCTGTTTACATGATCCTTGTGCTGAATATCTGCTGTAGGAAAATTGTACGGAAATAATGTTTTGTTTTACGGGGACACTCGTTCAATTACAAATAACGTTATTTATTCATTTGTTCATCTCCCTGCCCTTTAGTGGATCTGTTAAAAGTAAACATATACCTTAGACATTGAAAACAAGTCATGAAATATTTTTGGAAAATCTCTGAAGACTTACTTTTGGGTAGCCCTTAGATCAGTCATGTACTTCATTTTTTATGATCCAAGAATATTTTAGAATTATATGAATTAATAAAAAGTCACTATTGAAACTAAAAATGCAAGAAATACAATACAATACATTAATTGCAGTTTTAGAATTTTGGCTTCATAACCCATACACAAAATAACCTCAACACTAATGTAATAGGTGTAAAAAGTACTGAGTGCTGCTATAATATGGGACCATTTGCAGCTTGATTGGGTGCACTGTTAAAACCCATCTGTCTACAGACAAATGTAGTGCTGGCCCATCTGGGTGTCTTTTACTAACTGAGACCTTGGGACCACTGAAGGTTAATGCCCTCCTTATTAGGCACAGGCATCAGACCCTGCAATGGATTGTGCTTAATATATGAGGTCTGCATGTTAATGAATGTCTTACACAAGTAAAAGTGGTTAGCCATCATAGATGTGCCTTTTATTATCTTCTGTTGGTAATTTGGAGCCTGTTAAAGTCCTTAAATATAAGACCCAAACAACTTTTTCTTGAATATTATTTTTTATCAGTTAAGTGTGCATTGGAGGGATTGAGCTTAGATAAGATTAAGTGTCCTAATTCACACTTGATAACAAGATAGCCAAATGATCTGGGAATTGAAGTAATGCTACTGTCAGTGCATTTAGCACCTTAGCCGATCTAGGTTGATCTAAGGCAACAAACTAGGAGCCTTTGTCCTAGTTTACATGCATATTAGGCAACAAACTCTCAAATGAAGTTTGTTCCCTTCCGTTTCGATTCCTTTCGAGCTGGTATTCTTCCGCTTGGCCTATTGCAACACAAATAGTAAACAAACACTTGCAGGAGGGAAACAAATAGAGTAAGACCAGAATACGCACAATGGCCAAAGCAATAGACAAAAACAATGCTGATGCAGAGCTTATTTGGTACATACGGTACTGTATGATAGGGCTGCTCGATTATGGTAAAAATGATAATCACGATTATTTTGACTGAAATTGAGATCTCAATTATTTAAGACAATTTATAAAATTAATGTTGATTTTATTTGTTTATTCAGTCATAAAATTGCACAGGGCAATATCAGGACAAAACAATAAAAAAAAGAAAGAAACAGAATAATCATAACAGCAAATCCTGGTTCTTAGTATAAAAAGGTCTATACACCTGCTCATAGTTTATGACCCAAAGGGTATTGGCTGAGGTTTAACTTATTTAAGCATGCCCAATACAGACCCAAATACCTAACCAATAGCTTGCAAATACTGATGAGAACTATACAGTGCATTTATAATAAAAAAAATAAATAAAAACATATAAACAAATATGTTTTAGTGAAGTTCACAAAATGTTGCATAAAAATAATTAAGTCCTGTCCAGTGGTGCTGTAGGGGAGTGTACTAGCAACGTGTCGCTCAGAGAGATGAATTATTGATCAGGGCGAGAAACTTATTTTTATCAATTTCTAACTGTATTCTAAACTATTTACTTACAGGTCCCATCATCTAATGTAAAAACTGTCCCAGGCACAGTGACCCCCCCCCCCCCCCCCCCCCCCCCAACCCGGTCTTACAGCAAACAAGCGCAAGATGTGTGTGTGTGTTTAGCATGCTGCATGCATTTTGCCGTTTTTTTAGCGGCTCAGGAGCCTGCGGGTACAGTGTTTGTCACTCACTCCTTTTAATTCAAGCTCATTTCTGAGAGCAGTTTCTTCCCACGACCGACAGATCACTACATCGTTGCCTTCCTGATGTCTGGAAGGACGTTCTGGAGCGCAGGCTGAGTGTTTTGCTAACCTGCAGGAAATGTCGACGACAGTCCAGAAAGTAACTAAGGTTTATCAGAAATGTTTCCAAGTTGTTTTCTAGGTACTTTTAGGATTTAAAAAGTCAAGGAGGGGGGTCTGAAAAGCTGTTAGAATTAGTTGGCAGCACTGCAGGAGGAGCGCTCTATTTGCAACTCGGAGCAGTCAAAGAGGGAGGAGCAAATAATCGGCATGTTTTGTTTTTTCATCAGCAGCTCTATTGTAGGAATGTGTTAAATGCATAGACATTACAATACGTCGATCTATGCCTCATTATGAGTTGGAGCTGAATCGCTGTCAGTAGGTGGATTTTTTCACTTTTCAAACCAGCCAGAGTCAGTGCAGAATGAGCAACCCATTTTGTATGTGTGTGTGTGGCGTGGGGGGGTGGCCTTCCTGCCCTGACAGAATGCACTTATTTCTGACAAGGTGGTGGTGGTGGATAGGCAGATGGAAATTAGATGACTGGGCAGGCTGATTGATGGATTCATTTCCAACAACTTTTTCTCTTTGGATACCTCTTCAGACAATAACAAAGTGTTTGTTTCATTTTGTTTATCATATGTTAACATCGCTATGAACAGGGACGAAATTTTGATTTCAGAAGTGGGGGGGACACAGCAGGCTTGTGCGGATTTGGGGTGGGGGGTGTTATGTAAAGACCACTTGACACGTCACGTGCCCATCTCAATAATTTTTCCATCTTCTATATATATATATATATATATATATATATATATATATATATATATATATATATATATATATATATATATATATATATCAAAGTTAAAAAATGTACAACTCTATTATTATTTTTATTTATTATCATTACTGAAGTGCAGTTTTGGCTGTTGACAATGGATAGGCCATTGTATTTATTGTTTTGGGTCTTTTTTTATTGTTTTTGGTGCAACATTTTCTAACAGGGAGTGAGATTCCTTTTTTATTAAATTTTTGTTTGTTATTTTTATTCATTAAGATGTTCTGGTTCTGGACATTTCAATGTTAAATGAAGGTTTCTTTGTTGCATAATAATTATGATATATTAACATTATATTAGTGGTTATTTTGGTCTAGATAATGTTGACAATATCGTTTATCATCAACAATTTGTTGGACAAAATATCGTCCAGCAAAATTTGTTACTTTCCCAGGCCTAGTCAAAAGTATAAAAATTATTTATACATAAACGGTCCCTCCTGAGATCTGGCCGTTTGTTCATTTGCTGTGTTAGAGGACATGCTGAACTAATGTTTTACACATGATCATCACCCTAACATTTGAGTGTATAAAAACATATTAAATATGTTTTTTTCCCTTAAAAGTGTTTAAACAGTTGTTGCATTTCAACACACAAAAAATAAATGGAAAAAATAAGATAAATCTAATGAAAAGTGTACATCTTTGACATTAAGCTTAAAAAAATCTGTTGACAATGATGATACTGTTCATTTTTCAGAGCTTTTTAATGTGAAAATATACATTGCAATAGATAAGTTTACAATAAAGTTAAATGATAAAAGTTTTGAAGTTACACTTCTACTACTACTAGTAGTAATAATAATTATGATGATAATAGTAATAATAAAAAATAATAATTATAATAATACGAATAAATTGTGTCTGAGGAGTCAGTTATGTGGATGAGATGAGTTTGTAAAAGTTAGTTTTGAGTTTGTGTGTGAAGGAGGAGGAGAGTCTGAGCTTAATGCAGGGGTGTCACATGCCCAACTTACGTTTTGACTTTGAATGAAGTCTCTTATATCCACTTTTCGTTTTCTTGACATGCTGCCTCCTGGCTGTGCCTAACTACCAAAGACTCACAAATGAACACTTATTCAAATGTTATGTAATGGAAGCTGAGCTGAGCTCTGATATTACACAGCGTCTAGTTGACGATGTGACTCAGTACCGGTGTTCCCTAGCGGCTCCAAACTAGCAAAACAACGTGAGCACGTTCTGACTGTTTACAACTTGAGTGACAGCAGCAACAGCCAATAATACGTTAGCAAGTATCAGCAGAGCCAATAGATTAGCTTTTGGGCGGGTCTAATAGTAAACCGGTTTCCGTTTCGGTCCTAGTGCTCAACCAAATCCATTTAATGGAGCGTAACATTGTTTTTGGACGGAAAAAAGTGCAGGGGACCAAAACTGCCTTTTGAAAAAGTGGGGGGGACATGTCCCACCCGTCCCCCCCCCAAAATTACGTCCCAGGCTATGAATACATGAAAAAATTGACAAGAACATACTAAGAAACATACTGAGAGAGCCCAAGAATTCTCAATTTTCCTTATTTTATAGGTTTCACTTGATTTATGAGTGTTTTTATTTCCTGGTGTTGAATGTGTTGTATCCATGATGCAGCCACTTTTGTTTGAATTGCGAACCTCAGTCTTGCAGCGGACTTGTCAGAAGAGTTTTAACATTTAAATAAATCACTCTTGATGTTTCCCGTGGAAACAGATTGATGGTGTTTTGTAGTTGGTTATAGAGTATGCGTCAAAGATGTCACTGTTGTGTACTAGAAAGACATCTCTTTTACAAATGCCACGGGGTCCTATGCAATGTAGTTGTGACATTTAAGTGGATGGATCAATAAACAGAAATATGAAGAAGAGTTTATTTTTTCAATACCTTTCAAACATCCACTAACACACTGACAAACAAGAGCTGCCTGACAATGAATTCCCACATTCATCATGAAAATAGCCTTCAATTTATTCCCAGTAGTGATGGCCTACAGTCTGGAGAAAATAATACCCTGAAATGTCACATCTTCAGACAATATCTCAATGATGATGCGTGAGAGAGAGACCAATGTTCAGCCATTATTAAGCAGCTGCTGCTAAAATGTCCCTGAGCGACCTCCAGCTGCTCTACTGAAGGACTTCAATGGCCTGCAGTCGAAAGCTGAGGTTTTATCCACCCTCCTTTAACCCAGGCATGCAAGGTTGCATGAGTCCTGCACAAGACATTGGTGTGTGTCACTCTGCAAGTGTGGATAGAGGGTGGATGATAGAGCGAATGAATTTGGTCAACTACTAAAAGATACATTTGGAGAAAGAAAAAAAAGATGATTGAGAGGCTTACCCCTCAGGTGGACACAGCTTGAAAGTAACTTGCTGGATATTATCAATTGACTCATCCCCCACCTTCGCCTCCCCTAAATCCCTTTCTTGCCTAAATCTATTTAATTTTTTCAGATCTTTCAGCACTAGATGAGGAGGTTGTTCATCTTCAAACAGCAATGCTAAGGGCGTTGTGGCCTCCCTCTGTGTTTGCTTCAGCCGGGGGTAGTGGATTCTGACCTTTAGGAATATACAGCACCACGTAGAGGAGGAAGAGGAGTTCTTTTACTTTTTCACAACTAGACGTTAAAACCTCAGGACATAGCAGAATTTGACATGATGACTCATTAAGTTTGTGGACTCTACGGGAAGTGATGCAAGTCAAACTATACTACAAGCAACAACTGTGAATGTTCACATCTAAGAGTTCAATTTATTCAAAATTGACATTTTATCCTAAACTTGACAGTGGACACAAGAAATTAACTCATGTGAAAGACCTATGCATAATGCGCACGCACGCACGCACACGCACACACACGCACACGCACACACACACAAAGCCTCCTGTGGTGTCGCGTCTCCCATGTTGGAGTGATTGAACTCACCTAGCCATCCTTACCTTACCCACCCGTTTCCCTGATTATTCTCATGTATTTAAATGCTTTGTTTGGGCTAGTCAGTGTCAGATCTTCGTCTTGTCTTCCCGTCATGTCACCCTACTTTCCGTTATTCAAGTAAATCAGTTTTTTTAACTCCCGCCTGCATCCTGTGCATGGTGTCATTTTCATTGAAACATCCTTTAGTTGGCATCAACCACACTAACAAAATTAGACTAGATTTTACACTTTAGAGGTTGAGTGCAATAAGTTGTGAATGTTTTGATGTAAATATGCGATTTGATGCTTTCTCAGTGAATTACCAATAACTTCACACTGATGCATATATAATTTGAGCCTGGAACAAAGGCTCAGATTGCATAAATTTTGTTAAGTTTTTACCTCATTTGCCATTTTACACATCTATTAATTCTCTGTTTCAGAGTGTATTAAGTAATTTATAATGTTTCAGTTCAACTGGAAAAATAATATTATAGGAGCAATTTGTAAGAATACTACAGTGAAATCTTCACGCAACAGTCTAATGTCTCAATCACATGGGAAGGAAGGTTACAGTGAAATAGATGTCGTTCAGTTGGCTGAAGGGATGTAGTAACTGTTTACAATTAGAGAGGTTGCCAAGTCTGCGCCGAGCTAACACTGTAGCACCAGCATTTTTTATTCAAAACCAGCAGGAAAAAAGCTCCAGAATTGTTTAAAGAACCAAAGTCAGTGAACAGGAGCAACCCAGAAGTTATTTCTTGTATTTTTAAAAAGCCATGACATCTTTTTGTTTCACTTTAAAATCCTGTGAAGAAGGCTAGGCGCTAACATTGAGCTAACAGTGAGAACAATGAATAAGAAGCAAATAGGCAGCTCTAAAAATAGCTCAAGCTACTTAATTTTCCAGCAACTCGATATTACAGTAAAATAAATGTGTGAAGGGAATCATGAGTCAATTGTGGCGTTTAACTTCCTTTAATGAGTGTTCCGAACTATAACAGGAAAACAACCACAGCTACTCTAATGCGGAGACCCATCCATCCATCATCGTCTGCTTATCCGAGATTGGATTGCGGGGGCAGTAGAGTTCCAGATTTCTCCCCAGTCACTTTGGCCAGCAACTCTGGGGGAATCCCAAGGCGTTCCCAGGCCAGCTGAGAAACATAGTCCCTCCAGCTTGTCCTGGTATTTCCCTTTGATCACTTCCTGTTTGGACATGCCCAGTAAACCTCACCGTGAGGCATCCAAGAGGCATCCTAACTAAGATGCCCAAGCCACCTCAACCGGCTCTCTTTGGACATATTATCGTAATAAGTGTAGTTAGTGCCCCCCAGAGATGGGAAATGAGGAATCAACAAGCCAACTCATGCCATGATTTAGTTCTGCTCAGCAACTGAACAAGGTGCATTCACTGTGCTGATTGAAATCTTCTGGTTTAGTTTCTGAAGTGAAGAAAAACATGGTATGGAGATGACTTGTTGTCACAATTCCCCATCTCTGGAGGTCCCTACCATAAAGCATCCAAAAGTGCCAACGCCGTACATGACAATGTATCCACATATCAACTTACCGTACTTATATTTGCCTGTCATCTAGAATCTTCTGGTGCTGATCCGTAACTGGAAAAAGCCATCAAACTCACAGAATAGGATTGAGTTAGTAACTATCTGTTTGGGAAAACAGACTCCAGTAACCAAATCTAACCACAGGATGCCATGCTAACTTCAATTTTATACCCAATTTCCTGAATGCTCATGAGATTCCTTTTTGTATGGAAGTCCATTGTAAACACATGTTGTTGGTACTGTCTCCCTGGCCCTAACATGTGTTTATTATTGTATCTTAGGTCATGTAATTGATGCAGACTTTAGTTTTTTCTCTCACCAGCCTTGAACAAGAAAGTAAACTGTTCCAAGATCAGATTGTTTTTCTTTATGACTTACTGAGGGCTGAAAGAACAGCACTAAAGTGTTTTTTCATGATACGATCACCCACTAGAGTCCACTCACTTCCCTGTGGCATTACTTCTTTAATATGTTGTGCCGGCGCATATATTGGTTTCACAAACAAAAATGAATCCCATTTCTCACTTGGACAATAGGTTTAAGGTGTTAAGTGTGGACCTGTCACAGATGTTTGGATTTGTGAGCTTGACTTGGACACACTTCCATTTCATTTAGTCATTGCTATGCTATTGCAAAGGTTGGGTGTTTTTAGTGGCGTTTTGTGGCACGGTGACAATTTTTCAAGTGGGCAAGCTAACCTGCGCCTGCAGCAGTCCCTGACAAGGAGCGAATTGGTCTGTCATTTGTTTCATTTGTATTCCACAGAAAAGCTGCAGCTTGGTGATTCAGGTAAAGTCTTAGAACGGCAGCTTTTGAACGGGACTGGCATACCAGAACATCAAATAAGACTAGTATGTACGTACCTAGTAGGGCAAAGGGGTCAGACTATTGTGTCAGCTAGTTTTAAAATCCTTAGATGCATTGTGTGTGTGTGTGTGTGTGTGTGTGTGTGTGTGTGTGTGTGTGTGTGTGTTCTGTGGAATCAAATTCATGTTTAAGTCTAGAAAAAAAGTTAAATTTAGATCTTTTACCAGATTTCCTTTCAACTGGGTCGCAAACAGTCAATTTTTTTCGACACTTCAGATGTGAGAATGTGTTGCGCAGAGAGGGATCGTGGACTCCTCTCTGTCTCTATTTGCATCATTCCAATCCTTTACATTTTCAGCCAGAATGCACAACATCTCAAACAAGCTGCAAAACACAACACTTAGAGGATAAGGTTATTGCATTCATAAAAAAGGATGGGAATACTGGCCAGTACAAATTTCAAAATGCAATATAGTGGACTATAATGTGTTGTACTGCCAGAGTATAGAAATCTATCATGATCAAGCACATAAATTCACCAATGAAAATGTGATGGAGAGCCAGAAGAAGAAAACTCAATGAAAATCTTGGTTTATGTGGGTCATTAATTAAAAACATCTAAGGGCTATCAGCTGGTCCAACTGACCACTTATTTGTGTAAAGTTCAGCAGGACACAATCTAGAACTGCATTTTTAGAGAGTTAATCCAAATTTGATCCCACTTAAAGATGGGTGAAATGCTTTTTTAGACAAAAAGTCTCACAAGCCAGTCCACTGGGAATGAGGTGAGTCTCTTATGACAGATCAAATTTTTCAGCACTCAATTTGGTATAATAAAAAGTTTTTAATGCCTTTTATTTCCTTATGATGGCATTAATGGTGTTACAGCTTTAAAATACAGTGGAAAATGTTAGATGTTGAGGTTGTTATTAAAGGTGCATTATGTAGAAATGAAGTAAAAATGACAGTGTGGTAAATTTTGGTTACTGCAACCACTTTAAACAACTCTAAAGCTTTTTGCCGGTCGTGTGGCAAATTATAATTGTCGGCGCTGTAGCGTTAGCTCACAGGAGACACGACAACCACACAATCACTGATGGTAAACAGTAGTTATGTCCCTCCTTCCTTTATTTTGAAAGATGAAAATTGATAATCCCCACAGCCAGCTGGGTATGAAACATGTTTCAGTATAACCTTCCTTCCAAAACGACTAAAACAGTAGACTCTATTGGGATTTTCTCGCTGTAACATTCTCACTACATTCTTACATACTGCACCTTTAAAGAAGTTAATCAGCATTAACCCTCTGGAGGCAGGCATTGCAGATATGCAACAGTTAAAACCTACCTACCTGGTTACTCCACAAACTTATTTCATGAGCATTTTTTAACTCAGAAGTACCCCTTAAAGACTTTGTTGTTCGGCCTTTTATTAAAACTTGTTTTGAGCCTGAGAGAGTTAAAATCTTGGTTTGTGCCTTTTTTGCATTTTTGGATTATTTATACACTTAATTTGTTCATCCTACATTTTTTTTACCAGTTATTGTACCAAAAAAATATTAAGACATTAGACTCTTTGGGCTAAACGCAGCCAATATTCAGTGTGAGATAGGCAGTTCATGAATGAAGGCTACAAATTCACTCATCATAGGAGTGGGTGGGTGAGCAGAATTTTACCAAAACAATAAAGAGCAAATTATAATAGAGTCTAATAAACATAGACTGGGTATGAACTATCATTTTTAGTTGTCTCTACCAACACCTGAATCTGTACAGTTTTATCACAGCAGTAAGTCTTAAACTATGACAGCAAAGTTCAGATTTCACCACTAGACAAACTAATAACCAATAAAAATATAAATCAGCTCAGTTTGAGGTATTGCAGATGGTAAAGCAGCAAGAAGTTCTTGTTTTTTATGAGATAATAATAAATGCACAATGCAGCATTGAAATATATCAAAACAGAAGTTGTCTTAATAACTCCCACAGAGTGTGTTGCAATGCTTGAGAAAGAGTTTCTGCGACATACACAACAGCTAAACAAATGTAAAATGATTAGTAGGGCTCTCTAAGCTCGATGTTACATCTACAGCAGCGAGTACTGTTTTAATTAATCTTCTAATAATAAATACTTCAGTGTGCCATTGCTTATGAATATTTGAGGTCAGCTTTGTAAAGTACTGAGTGTGCCTTTATTCTCTTGAAGGATTCTCAACTAATTACAGAAGATGTGTCTGGAAAATTGCAAGTCTTTGGGGGATTAGGAGCTAATCTGAAAACAAAAGGCTTACTGTATTAAGAAACAAAATGTAATTCGAGTCACTAAGACCAATTTTCTACTCTGCTTCCACCTGATCCATTTAATGCATTTATAGAAACTAATGTGCCACTGCAGGACCTTTTTTTCTTCTTCTTTGGATTCTGGAAACATCTCAGATCATCACAGTTCACATTTTGCAACTTGTATAGGCTTCAGCAAATTACCGTAACTTCTGGAAACTTTTCACCTCAACTTTAATATTTACCTCTGATTATTTCCGAGTTCCTGCTGGAGGAACTCTAAATGCCAACTTTTGTTGTAGTTTCAGGGTTTATTTTCTGAATTTGTGGTTTTCTGATTCGATTGAACTACTGTTCAAAAAGATAAAGCAATTCACAGTGCATTGATCAAATGTACCTTGAAAACCATTTCAAATGTAGCTTTTAATACAGAGGATCTGAAGAATCTGCCAAACATGAATTCCACCTTGCTAACTATTATGTGAGCAGCAGTGTCAGCAATGTATGATGGATGGTGCCTTTAATGTGCTACAGACACTTTGAAGTGATGGAGATAGCAGCATTCTCGACAGCTCTGGACCCTCTGTTTTCCGCTTCAAGTCCCCCAGCCGGCAACATGGCAGCGTAAAAAAAGAGAGTGAGAAAACGAGTGCTTGTGCATTCGCCTGAAGACATCCCAACACCAACATCATTGTTATGCTTGCAACTGAATTAAAAGCACACAGAAAGAAGGATGATTATTGAAGTTGCTGTTGCGAGAAATCATGGGAGATTTAATGAGCGGCTCTTTACTGGGATGTGACTGACAGATGGGTACACCACAGGACAAAAAAAAAGAGAGATAAAAAATGTTCCTGACACAATGGTGGATTCTAGCATGCATGACAAAACTACAAAGGCAGTAACTCGGGTTGCAGCTACGACAGTATGGATTCATGGTGCAAATGCATTTTTGGCATCATAACATTAAATCTTTGGCATACGTTTAAAAAAGATAAACTCAAATCAAAACCCCAACAGAGAGGTTTAACCCCTTTGCAACTGGAACCACTCTAGTTTTTTGCTGTCTTGGCCATCTGAACAGGTCAGTCCAGTGAAGATCTGCAGTTATAAAAATCCAGCTTTGTCTAGGCTTGTGTTTTGACCTTTTGAACCTTTTTAAATCCCATCACTGACTGCTCAATTTCCTCCATTTTTTTAGAAGGAACAGACAAACGGGCTTCAACCAGCCAGTCACTTAGCTGCTGTATATGCTTGAGGATGGTGTGAATCACTTACTCAGCCCAGACATTAAGATTTCAGAGCTGCATTGACATCCATTAAGGGAAATAACACCCCTAGCTCTTTATCTAATAGATTTTGAGTGAGCCAAATTGGTCATAAATTTTGAATATAGTCATAAATGTCAAGAAAATGGAGGAAAACAGACAGACGGATTCCTTCTGCATGATGGCAGTGAAAACCACCGCTAAGGGGATGTTAAATGGAAATTGAGAGTTGGATGGGAGGATATGAAAAAGTAAGGGCAGCTTGTTGGGCGGGTAAAAAAAATACCAGGGAGGTTATGTGAGGTGATCACTGATTAAAAGAAAAGCGAGTGGTAGGAATGCAGAGTCCTATTCTTTAGTCTCACCTCTTCTAAGACAACTCCTAAACCTCACCTGCATACAGCCACACTTATGTTCATCTGTCTGATGATTTTCAGATGTTGATAATGTATTCAAATCCAATGTCAAAATGCTCATATTTTGTTGAGTAGCTCAACGTTCATAAGATTTCTGCAAACGATGCGTTATTTTGAGGCCCTCCACATTACAAAAGGAGCATAACGAAAAGCCATTTAGGTTTACAATTCAGTAGGAGA
The DNA here is from genome assembly GCF_043380555.1 of Nothobranchius furzeri. Taxonomy (NCBI): domain Eukaryota; kingdom Metazoa; phylum Chordata; class Actinopteri; order Cyprinodontiformes; family Nothobranchiidae; genus Nothobranchius; species Nothobranchius furzeri. The sequence goes on along the minus strand of NC_091751.1, from coordinate 59,764,779 downwards.
CAATCAAATGAACAGCCTCTTTTAACAATGGAAGAAGCCTTTTGTAGAATCTCACATCTTCTTTTTCTGGATGTAAAGTCATCAGTGAGGTCATTCTATGCTGTGCTACTTCTGAGTTAAGCTGAGCTGATTATATGACAGCCAGGTCACTCAGTTGCTCTCGTGCCATAGATGAGCCTCGGTTTGAGATGCTTGGCTCAGCAACTGAGAGGGAAGGTTCACTTCAAACGTCAGCACTGACCCTGCCATCACCAGAAATTCATCATACAAGGAGATTAGGATTTCTTTAGGCCTTAATGGTAAAATACACAATGAAATCTAATTAAATACAATTACAACAACACACACACACACACACACACACACACACACACACACACACACACACACACACACTCACACACACACACACACACACACACACACACTCACACACACACACATATATACATATATATATAGCCCTGGAGCAATTGGTTTGTTCATTAAAATACTTATAGCGATTCACGGATAACATACCCAGACTTTAAAGATTACATTTCTGTAACCACAAGGTGTATTTCAGTACTTTTGTCTCATTGTAAATGTAACCATTGTGAGATTTGTTGTGATGTATAAATATGTGTTATAGATGAAGTGTAAATGGACATGTACATTGTAAATGCTGTGTACTGAGCTGATCAATAGGGGGCAGCAGAGCACAGCTACTATAGAAAGAGGTGCAGTGTAGAGTTCAGGTGAAGTTCTGCAGAGGGATACAAGATGAATGCTGTGTGTATGCTTGTCCCACCTGCCTGCTTTTTACCAACTGGAAAACATCTTCCTTTCTTTACTTTTTAACTCATTCACTGCCATTGACAACTAAAGTCATCAATTGCAAATTGAAATATTGAAAATAATACTTGAAAATATGGCGGGGTCTGATATTCACATTGTAGATGCAAACAAATTCAGGAAATCACATTGCATCATTTTAAAACAATTTATTAACAAAACATTTCATTGTTGATAATCAGGGCCACTGTAACAAAATTCCAGTCCATACCTAAATAGAACTATCCTCTTTTTCTCATGATTAGCATCAGCTGGGATGTTTACGACCACACAATTTTTTCTTTATTTTATTCAACAACATACCCATTTTTATGTGAAGCACACTTCTCTTATTTTATTTTATTTTTTTATCTCTTGTGCTCACTTCCGATCTGTAATTCTATTTGGATGCTATCTCTCCACCTCCATGGATCACCTGCCTGTCAAAGCATTTGGTTGGTCATATGATGCTTGATGTTAATTATTGCAGGCACGTGAATGGTGTCTGTTAACTTGTCTCTTTTTTTCTCTCCTCTTGCCTGGGCTAGCAGTAGCTGACAGTGCTGTGCGAACAGTGCGCCTCACGGCAGTAATGCAGACCCTTTATGCATTTGGAGAAAATGTGTTGTCTGCGTGCTGGGAGGGGTGGCGCACAATTTTTTTCAGAAATCTCTTACATTTCAACAAAAAAAGACCAAAAACATAACTACAGGTATGCACCATACCCTAGAAAAAAAGTCTACGCTGAGAGGTCAAATTTAAAAGTGCCGGCCCTGCGTACTGTTGAGTACCGGCCCACTCAAGCCACTGTTCATGTCAACAGGAGCTTTCCACATTAAACCAACTAAATTAGTTCAGAGTAAAAATGTTATAGTTAAAACAGCTTGTTTAGCCCCATGGATCAAACTGATGTGAAAAGGTTTAAGAGAGACCTCAGGAAGTCAGGGAGTAAGACAAGAAAACACACACGCACGCGCGCGCACACACACACACACACACACACACAGCAAAGCAAGCTGAGACAGACAGCTTAAAAGTGAAAGAGACAACCTCATCTTCCTAGTCCAGCAGAGAACAATTACAGCGAGGGAAGGAAACAGAAATACACAAAGAAAGGGATGGAAGAACCTGACCGTTGTGTCATCTGGGATCACTGAGCGCTGTAATAGGCTTGAGTCTAGTCAGTTGGGCTTGGCGCAGGTCGACTTGGCTGAGGATTCCTTTAGTCTCCTTGCCAAAATCAGCTCATGGGAATGTGATTCTCCAGCAGACCCAGTACTCTCCTAAAAAGTCTCACTTTGCTGGCTTTGGAAGAAAAATAAATTACAGGCTTCCCAAAGGCTTCCTAACTGGCGTAATATTTACCCACTGCTTCATGGTGGAATTTAGATGATTTTAACACTTAAACACACCTGGCAAACTCACAAGGCACACGTTGTTTCCTTTCAGCCCACACTGCTATATTTTCATGCTTATTTATCCTACCTGTGCAAAGGGGCAACTGTAATACATAAAATGTTCTATGATTATTCTCTCATTTCAGTTTTGTCTAATCGCTCTGCATTTTGGTTAGAAGTCACATCACTAGAGTACCTGCTGTCTCATCAAAAGTTCATTCAGGTGTTTTTGTATAATTATCGACCTCTCTCCAACTATCCTATCATAGTAATATATCTTCTAGTATGCTTTAATATTTACTGTGCAATGCTGTCAGGGTGGAAAAAAGCAGCGTTAGATGAACCTGTTATTACATTTCTCTTCTTCTGTTGAAATGTGTCTTTGGTTCAGGTTTGGTTGCAACAACTCATTACAGGAAATTTGGTCCATTTTTTAAAGGTTTTTTTTTTTTAAGTTCAACCATGTTAAGGGTTTTCCAGCATGAACAGCCTGTTTAAGGTCAAAGGTCAGACACTTCCCTTCATTGTTTGTCCTTGGAGATTTGTTATTGTTGCACCAACATATCTTTCCTATTGCTGAGTCATGAACTGTGACCTTTACCATAATAAGAAAGGCCTGATTTTTTAGGTGTTCTGATCAGTTTCATTTGTTTATTTATTTATTTGTTTGTTTGTTTCTTTGGTTGGTTATTATTCATTCATTTATTATTTATTTATTTATTTATTTTACTTTTCAAACATTTAACATTTAACTTTTTATTAGAAACACAATTTTATTTGTTTCAGATTGGTTAAGTAAGTAAATAAAACTTCATTTATACAGCACCGTTTTAGAAATGGATCACAAGGTGCTGCACAATGCCATCATAAAATAGACAAACAACAGTAAAATCAGTCAATCAAATATATCCCGAAAATAGGAGTTTTAACAGTATTTTATATTTATTTTATTTTTTATTCTACCTGACTTAGGAGAGGAGAGAAGGGTGTTCCGACGAACCAGGGCAGTTGCAACAAATGCTCGTTGACCTCTGGATTTCATCATCATGCGGAAAACAACCAAAAGACTTTGGTCACTAGACTTGATCACTGAAAAATCCATTGGAGACATAGTTTTTAAAAGCTTTGCATTATTAACCAGAGCTCGGTTAGACAGTTCCGTTTAACAGAATGATTTTTGTACTGAATCCTAGAACAAACTGGGAGACAATGAAGATGTATAACAGGGGTAGGCAATTCTGGTCACCAAGTCATCCAGCATGTTTTAGTTGTTTCCCTATTCCAAAACACCAGATTTTAACCAGTATGTGATTACCAGGCTTCTGCAGAGCTTGAAAACCTGGTGAACAGGTGATTCAACCAATGAATTAGCTGTGTTTGTGCAGGGGAACAACTAAAACAAGCAGGTAGAAGTATCAGTAAGTAAGTAAGTAAGTAAGTAAATTTTATTTATACAGCACTCATCACAGACATAGAATCACAAAGTGCTTCACACTGATCAAAACAAAATAAAACAAAGTAAATAGATTAACATCATAAAATCAAAATGCTCTCAAAACAGAATCAGATTTACGTCAGTAAAAATAAAGTCATAAAATTATAAAATTTCATAAACAGATGAAAGATAAAAAATTTGATTTAAAAAATAAGAAAATAAAAGACTTAGGTAAAAGCAGCTTTAAATAAAAGGGTTTTTAGCTGTTTTACAAAAGTGTCCAGACTGTCAATGCTGCGTAAGGATATAGGAAGATCATTCCAGAGTCGGGGTGCAACAGTCTGGAAGGAGCGATCACCTCGACTTTTGTATGTGGTCTTTGGAACTTCTAGAAGGTTCTGGTGGGTGGTCCTGGGGGCTCAGGTTGGAGCATAAGGCTTTAACAGTTCAGTAATATAGGGAGGAGCTTGACCATGTAGAGCACTGAAAGTTATAGTCAAAATTCTAAAATAAACTCTAAAAGTAACGGGTAACCAGTGCAGAGACATTAGAATAGGAGTGATGTGTGCTCTTCTGTTTGTTCCAGTAAGAAGCCTCGCTGTAGAGTTCTGGACCAACTGAAAGCGGTCAAGGGCTTTTTTGTTCAAACGTGAAAAGTGTGTTACAGTAATTTAGACGAGAGAAGATAAAGGCATGGAAAACCATTTCAAGTTCATATTTTGACACCAACCTTCATAGTGTGGAGATACTTCTTAAAAGATTAAAACAATTTTGGACCAAATTTTTGAGTGACCTTCAAGAGACATTGATTGGTCAAAAATAAAACCCAAATTCCTTAAGTTTGTCTTGACGGCAGAGGATAAATGGCCAATTTTAGACTAATCAAGGGAACGATGCTCTCAGGGGCAATGATCAGACATTCAGTCTTTTCAGAGTTTAACTGAAGGAAGTTATCTTCTAGCCAGCTGGTGATAGCTGAAAGACACTCTAGTAATTCAGACAGTTTATAGAACTCAGAATCCTTAAAGGAGCAGTACAGCTGAATAGCATTTGCACATAGGTGATAAGAGACATTATGAAAAGAATCAAGTATCTGTCCAAGAGGGTGTATGTACAGCTGAAACAACAGTGGACCCAAAACAGAGCTTTGGGGTACCCCAGAGAACAGATCAGTAGAATCTGACATGATTTGGTTTTTATACAGACACTGTAACTTCTGTTAGAAAGGTACACTCTAAACCAGTCTAGAACAGTTCCAGAGATCTCCACCGAGTCACCAAGTCTGTAAATTAAGGTGATGTGATCAACAGGGTCAAAAGCTGCAGAAAGATCCAACAATACTAACACTGTGAATTCCCTGTTGTCTGCAGCCACCGTGATGTCACTGGAAACTTTAAGCAAAGCTGTTTCTGTTGAATGCCTTTTACAAAAACCAGACTGGAATTTGTCTAAACTGTTGTGTAGTTCCAGAACAGTAATCAGTTGATCTGCCACAACCTTTTCCAATATTTTAGACATAAAGGGTAATTTAGAAATGGGTCTGTAATTTTTAGGCTGACATGAGTCCAAACTTGGTATTTTAAGGATAGGTTAAATTACTGCATGTTTGAAAACAGATGGTACAGAGGCAGATTGTAGAGATAAATTAATAAAATCCACAGTGCATGGGGCAATTTGGTCAAACATCCTGATTAACAAGGTAGTAGGAATTAAATCAGCAGGGCATGAGGTTGGTTTCATGTGTTTCTGAATGAGGCAAGTGTCCTGGAAATCTACAGGAGTAAAGACAGACCATGATTGAGAGGGAGGGGGCTGGGAAGTAGATGGGGTGAAAAACTTGCCCTGATATTTCTGATTTTATCGTCAAAGAGTGCTAGAAAGATGTTACAGTCAGACCTTGAGTAAACTGGCATAAGAGCGACGTGAGGTGAAACAATCTGGTTTGTGGTGCCAAACTGGACTTTAGAGTTATTTTTGTTTACAGCAATTAGCTGAGCAAAGTAAGTGGCCCTGGAAGTTTTCACCATCTCATTCAGAGATGTTATCAGTTCTTTAAAATGCAGCCTGTGACTTTCTAATCTAGTTGACTTCCAACGTCTCTCGGCTCTGCCATGTCCTTCTGAGACTGTAAACGTTTTGATTAATCCAGGGACTTTTTCTCTTGCTACAAACAGTTATCTGCTTAACAGGTGCTACTTTATTGAAGATACTGCAGCATTGTTTATCCAATGACTGGATGAACAAGCTTGGATAATCACCCTGAACTGAGCTGCTGTCAAATAATCTAGTAAATCCATCCACCGCTGACTGATTAATGATACGACTCTTTGATTTTAGGTTGTGAGGGACAGATTCAACATTTGATTGGACATTAAAGAAAATGCAGCTGTGGTCACTCACAAGAACCTCTTCAACATGTAAATGATTGATTTTTAGTCCTAAAGAGAAAACAAGATTTAGAGTGTGACCCATTTTGTGTGTGGGGCCTGAAACGTGCTGCTCTAAATTAAAAGACTCCATAATAGACATGAACTCCACTGCTGTGCTACATTTAGGATCGTTAATGTGTAAGTTAAAATCACCAAGGATTAAAACTTTTTCTAGTTTGATCACTGATGATAGAAATTCTCCAAATTCAGAGAGAAAAGGACCAGCTGGACCGGGAGGTCATTAAAATACAGTGAAATACATTTTGTAAACCTGCTTTGATGACCTGACATTCAAAAGTTGTAAAAGGACCATTTTTCACCAGATTACAGACGTGTTTGTCCTTAAAGACCACAGCAAGACCTCCACAACGACGTGTTGGGCGTGATGTGGTAAACACAGAGCAGTTTGGTGGACATATTTCATTATAATGTACAAAATAGCCATCTTGCTGCCATGTCTCCGTAAGAAATAAATAGTCCAACTTTTCTCTGGTGTACAGCTCATTTAAAATAAAGGATTTGTTTGAGATGGAGCGGGCATTTAACAGGGCACATTGAACTGAATCCTGGAGAACATTAGTCTTCTTAACCTGCTGGAGAGGGATGGCTTGTAAACATCTGGTGTTCTGGGTTCTCCGGCCACGAATACAGTTTATGTCTTTGCTGGTTGATAAATGAACTGGAATAGGGAAACTTTTACGTTTGTCAGCAGAAGACAACATTTTGGGAATTGTGACCTTTGGAAGACACACAGAAGACTGTTGCATTATGGGAGGACTGTAGGGAGTGATGTTATTTGAAGTGGAGGTTTGAGCAGAGGCCGAAGAAGGTGAAGATCTCTGGGATGTAAACTGTCAAGTCTGTGGAAGGGAATCCACCATAGATATATATCTATGGGACTGCACAGCATACCGGATGTTAGCGGTTCGCATGCTTGAGCCATGTCGGTTAGTGTGAATGCCATCTCGCCTGAAAAAGGAGAAACGGTTCCAAAAGAGGTTAAAATTATCAATGAAACCAAAACTGTGGGATCTGCAAGGAGACTGAAGCCAGGAGTGGAGAGAGAGCAGACGGCTAAAACGTCCATATCCATGAGAAACTGTGGGGATCGGGCTGGAGATGAAATCAGACATTCCACTGCTCTTCAGAATGTCAAAGAGATGGTTAAAATGCTGTTGTGTGATGACAGACTCCCGGTGTGTAACATCGTTTGATCCCACATGAATGATCGCTCTTTTAACTGAAGCTGGGATGGAGCACAGCAGACCAGGAAGTTTATCCAGGAGAGCAGGTATGGTGGCTGATGGAAAACAACTCGTCATGACGTTGAAAAAGCAGACAGTCCTGATTATTGAATCCCCTTTCAGTAAAGTGGTAGGTGAAAACAGTGGACGAGGTGTAGAGGGCTCCTGATTTGTGTTCCCGTGGAGTAGTGGAGGATTCTGGGTTTGGGTTCCTGTGGTGTCGTGGAACTGGGGGGTTTGAGGTGGAGGGTTTGCCATGGAGGAGCTCACCTCCTTAGCCAGGGCAGGAGGTCCAGCAGAGTGTCGACACACAGCATCCTTTAGTATTTTGTGTCGGGCATCAGAGGTTGAGGTCTGGGGGGAAGAGACTGCTGAGGTTGCTTCTTCCGGACTACAGGCTCCTGCTGGATGGGATCTGATTGTTGGGAGGGAAGAGGAGGCCTAGAAGAATCAGCTGGTTGTTCCTCAGCAAGTGAAAAGAAGTGGTTTGAAAGACTGAGGTCAGGTGGGGGGTTGGGATCAACCACAGGGGCTCTCCTACGGCCACGTACCACAACCTCTGACCAAGATGAAAATTGGTCAGGAGTAGAGCTGGAAGTCGGATTTCGTGGTGCAGAGAGATCCCAAGCAATGGTGTCTTGGAGTAGAGAGTTTTGCACAGATTGCAGTAGAGAGTTTTGCATGGATGTTTTATCTTCAAATTGACTGGCAATGGTCTCGGACAGTACAGGAAAACGAGATCTAAAACTATCCAGCACCATATCCTTCTTTTGCAGTTCAGGAGAGAGTCGTCGTATATCCTCTTTAAGGTTTTCAATTTTTTCATTTGCTTTAGAATGCATAAAGGCATCATTGTGGGGCAGAAAGAGCGGGAGGACAGACATTCAAGATAGCTTCAAGGTTGCTCACACTTTAGCTGAGCTGCCTCTGTCCGATCCGAAAGATTTGTATTCCAAATAAAGGTCCAAGAAGTCAAAGAATCAAAAAAATTAACAAAGGTCCAACAAAAGAATCCAAAAAATAAACAAAGGTCCAACAAAGTTCCAACAAAATCACAAAATCCAGCGATCAGTGACAGGAAAAAACGGGTTTTAAGAGGAATTAGAGCACAAAAAGTAAGAGCTGAAGTAAACACGGCTGCCACGTCTCAAGGATATTATCATATGGTATTATCAGAGTGATTTAAGAATACTTAGGTGTCCTAGTCAACCGTCTGGCCACAGAATTCTGCACTATTTGTAGACGCACCATTTTTAGATGCTGCAGTGAGGGCGGTATACAGAGAGTTGCAATAGTCCAAACAAGAAGACACAAAACCATTTATCCCAACTTCCATTTCATTCCATTTGAGTGATATTATTGAATAATTTAGTAGCAGAGGGAGCCAGAGACTGTACATGATAATCTAAATTAAAATCAGCATGAAAGTGTACTTTAAGATTCCTAACAGTCAGCTTAACCTAAGATGCTAGAGGCCCGAGCACTTCTAATATTTCATTTCTATGTTTAACAGTAACACAAAAAGAATTTCTGTTTTATCTTCAGTAAGGTGTAGGAAATGTTCGGCCATCCAACTGTTCACAGCTGCAAAGCTGTTTAATACAGCTTTGCGTTTAATCCATTCTGAAAGTTTCAATTGTTGTAATATAAAAGAACGTCATCGGCATAGCGATAGTATGATAACATAGAAAAAGACTACAGAATTTACTTTAAGAAGAGCGTATAAATGCTTTAGCATTAGTTATTTTATAACTGGGTGGTGGCAGGTGATCATCCCCACAACTGTTTTATCATAACAAATCGATGGCATTTTCTGGGGATGTAAAACGTAGTAGCAGATGAGTGCTATTGGTATTTTAAACATTTATCTGAAAATAAGAACAGTTTGACTTCATCAAAGTGTAACACTTGTTAAATATGTAGAACATTATCATAAAAATCTTGCACGAAACAGCCATATTCATCCATGCATTTGCATAAATTTTGTCTTTTGTTTATTGATAAACACCTGCTGTGACAACATAATCTGTTGGAAGTAATTGGCATGACTGTGTTCTGACATTAAAATAAAACATCTGTGACAGAAGAGACATTTTTTTATAAAAATATGTCTCATAAACCTTAAATGGGACCACTCTGCTTGTGATGTGATGTTTAATTTGTTTGAGATTTAAGATATTTTTACACCATAAATGAATCTGCATCTGACTGGCATTTCTCAGTTTCTGTATGAGACCGTGTTGGCAAACAATGAGGCTGATCTCAATTTCTTGTCCCAAACCCCCTACCCACCATGTTTTCATGTTTTTATCTCCGCAGATGAATTCAAAGCCTTCCTGAAGCGTTTGCCCACCGACCGGTTTTTGAATGTGTCCACGATTGCTAAGTTCTGGTCTACTGATCTGTCCCTTCAAAAGCGCTACACTCAGCTGGAGGCTAGCACTGCTCTGGTGTTGGGGAAAGCCCAAAAGATTGTCAGGAAGCTGTTCACCCTCAGCAAACGCTGTCCCAAACAGCCTCGCATCAGTCTGCCACGGGAAAGGTAAGCCAAAGCCAGCCTCTGCTACAATGTTTGGAGAAAGGAGGACTGATGTTGCCCATTTGACGTTAATAATGTTCAAAATCTATTTTTTGGGTTGATTTCAATGAAAAACTTGTTTTAAAGGTATGGAACACTCATTTATTCAATACATTTGCAGTTGTCTCAGTAGGAATAAATGCCTTGTAAGTCATACTCTATACTCTAAGGAAACAAAGCTCTGGTGCACCATTTTCAGGAAGTAAAAGTGAGCCACATCATAGTTGAGCCTGAGACAACAAGATTTAGTCTTATTTCCTAAAATTTGGACATCCTGCCTCTGATTGGATAACAGCATCATGACTCTACCGCTGACTGATTTTTTACCTTTTTTTTGCAGCTTTGATGTTTTATCTCCACAAATAACTCAGGCCTGAAGGAGTTTAGCTGTGTGGTGGAGCTGCTAATGGTAAATTGTTAAATGCCCTGTATCTGATACAGCACCTTCTGGAGTCCCTAGAACCCCAAGGCGCGTTACAACACAATCAGTCATTCACCCATGCACTCACACATTCACACTGTGGTGGCGATGAGCTACAAAGTAGCCACAGCTACCATATGAGCACACTGACGGAGGCGAGGCTGCCGAGCACTGGTGCCACCAGTCCCTTCGACCACCACCAGCAGACAAGGTGACTTAAGTGTCTTACTCAAGGACACAACGTTCAGATTGCTGGATAACCCGCTTGACCTCATGAAAGTTCTTGTTCAAAACATTTTAGAGATGCATAATGTCTCAGGTCCAATTTTATGATTCGATGTAGGTCATTCATATCTGACCTGTGTTTACTCTTGTTGTCATAAAAAGCGTAAAACCGCTCATCTTATCTCACTACGCATTAATAATTTGCCACTTTCCGTGTCATAATATTCAATTTACTATCAGAACGGTAGCTTTGAGCTGGGGAAATATTGATATTTACCAGGCTCACCTCCATTTCCATATAATGTTTAGGAATTTTATTTTTAAATCAACAAGTCTCTCTCTATATGTCACCTAGTGCATTGGGGCAACATCAGGATGCATTTGAAAGGCTGGACCAAATGAGATTCCTTTCTTACACCAAAGAAATCAATGCATTTAGAAGGTCTTCACCTCTCTATAGGTCAGAAAGTTGTAAGAACATTTCTTCTGAAACAAGAGATGAAGCAACTCCCTGCTGTATAGCCTAGCATTCCATCACTTTTATGCGCCAATTGCTTCACTAGATAATGAGCTAGATAATCACTTGTTTTGTTTCAAAACATCATTTTTGTGGAGAAAGTCAGTACACCATGTTCTAGCTGTGTATGCTGTAGTGTAAAGTGCTTTGGAGTCCTCTGTCTCTAAAAGGTAATTATAACAGTAGGTGGGGTGGCCTGAATTGGTCCAGTCTGGTCTTGGTAGCATCAGCTCGCCCATTTAAATAAATAAAAACATAAATTGTTTTAATAAGTATCAAGTGTTTCAAAGTTTGCTTAGATATAACTGGGAAGTCCCTACTAAAAGTGTGGATAAGTTTAGGGCATTTGGTTGATACACGTGTGCACTACACATTAAACACTGCATTTTTCTCATCATGATAGCTGCATCATATCCGCTAAGAATGTCTTTGTTGTGAAAATGAATCTCCATCTGAGAATATCCTGCTGTGAAGCATGAACACCGTTTCTAGAGGACTGGAGTCACAGGCAGATTGATTAATTGATTAAGATCCATGTTAGTAAAAACATTAAGTTGAAGAGTGATGTCTCAGAGAGTAAATGATCCACGTTTCAATAGTGATACTCTGTAGTTATTAGGAGTATAAACAGCTTTGCTGTAGATTTAAAGTCATTTTGTGTTTCCTGTTCCTTTGCAGGCCTGTTGGGTTTTGGCTCAGCACAGCTCAGTCTCTGCTTTACTGCAATGAGCACGGAGTTCTGGGCTCCTTCTCTGAGGAGGTGAAGAGCTGTAGCTGCCCTGTGGATCAGCCCACCTGCCAAGGAGTGATCCCCTGTGTTGTGGGCACCACTCCCACTTCCTGCTCCCTCTGTGCCACAGACAACGCCACTCGCTGTGGAGCCTGTCACCATGGAAACCTCCTTCACCTGGGTTCCTGCCGCCCGAGCATTGCCTCATCCCTGGACCACTATCTTAACTTTGATCTGGACATGCCGGATGCTGAGGTTCTCATAGCTCTTTAAATGTTTACCACAGTATAAAAAAGACACACTATCTCTGATTATATTACATAATTAAATTAACCTTAAAGAAGCAATATGGAAGAATTCTTCAGTGAATAATTGAGAATAATTTGCGAATAATCACAAAAACAGTCTGATGTCTCAATCATGTTGGAAGCAAGGTTACATTAATACAGATTTCCTTCCTGCCAGCTTGGGAGGGGGTCATTATTTCTCCTTTTAAAAAGAGGGTAGTAGTCACTGTTTACAATCTGTGAGTCTGCAAGGTTGTCAACTCTGCACCAAGCTAATGCTGAAGTGCCAGCATTTGTAATTCCACTCCAGCAGGTAAAAATCTACAGAATTTTTAAAGAACCAAAGCCAGTAAATAGGAGTGACCTAGAAGTTATTTCGTGTACCCCTAAGAAGTCACTGCATCTTTTTGTTTTACTCTAACATCAGGTGAAGCTGGTGTAGGGTTTGAGAATTTGAGTGCTTTAAGAGGTCAATATATATTACCTCTACTTATGACCAATAAGCTGTGATACTCTATCTAAATATAGAATATCAACCTGCTTGGTCTTTACTGTATTAATAAGAAGATTCCAGGATTCTTTGTTTATTAAGGGATTGTACACACTTAGTTTTGATTCAGAAAAGAGTCAATTTTATAAAAGTAAGAATTTATTTGACAAACAATTAAAACATGACAGGTTAACTAACATTTACTGTGAGTGGATGGAACTAGATGTGATGTATGAAACCTATGTGGGAATGCGATGTTATCAGAACTTCCGTGTCTAGGAGAGCCGAGTTCTGGATGTAAAAGAATTTGGTTTGCGTTAAGCTATGAAGATGATTATTTTCAAAAACACATCAGATGCAATCTGTCATGTCTACATACCCACTCGAAGACCCTCGTGATAGATTCGGAATGTCGAAGTCCTCGGACTTCCAAGCACCGAGGTCCGTAGAAGAAACTGCGGCACTACTAGACCGGTCTTAGAGTTGTCTTCAGGTTACAACAGACAGATGGAACCGCACATCTGGCGGACTCTTAAGGAGTTTGAACAAGATCTGCTTGTTCTGCAGGAACTGTTCGCTATATCAGCTTCGCAGGTGCAAAACGATTTTGACGACGTGTCAAAAGCTTTGATGGGTTAAAGAGGTTTTGCTTCAGATGGCTGGTCTGAAACTTTTCTCAAGAACTGATGAATCACCAGAGTGATCCAGTTTTAATGTTCTCATGTTATGATTGTGTAGCCAACCAGAGGTTGACAAGTTAAGGAATATTACCAAGACAACTCAGAAACACGGCTTCTTTGATCCGGATGCTCTTATCTGGGGTAAAGGGCTATCTATGTGTCACGCGTTTAACTTAACTTTACTTTGTCCTTGTGTGAGTGCAAATGGTGATGACCTCGTCATATCAACATGATGAAACATATTGCAATCAATGCAATCATAACATAACAATCATTTCAAACTTCAATCATTGAGCACAGATTAATGAAAATATTTCATTATTCTATAATTATTATAAGTAGCAATAAACAAACATTTATTTAATGATTATTTAACTTATAAGTTTTAAAAGTTCATATTTAATTTAAGAAATCATTCTTTGATGTAGAAACTAACCCAAGCTGCGAGTGTTCCTTATTTAGAGGTATGAAGAATCCTGTAAGACGATAAGGGAAGCTTGGACCTTGAGGAGAGAACATTATTGTTGACAATTCATTATCACGTGTTCAGAGCTGCAGAGAGGCTCTGAGCTCCAGCTGATGGGATGAAGGCAGGGCGATTTAAAGGGAACGCATGCAGTCTCGTGTCTCCATTTTGACCCGATGTTGAATGGTCAAACTGTACCTAAAAACTGACCATTGCCAAACATTACACTGGTTAATGGCTTATGTTGTGCTAGCAATGCTAACGGTGAATTAGATGCAAATAGTCAGCTCTAAAAATATCTCAAGCTACTTTTCAATTACCAACAACTCAGTATTACAGTGAAATGCATGTGTAAAGTGAATAATGAGTCAATCGTGTTGTTTTACTTTCTTTAATGGAGTAGTTTACTGCAAAAACTTTTTTTGTTTATTATCTTTTCTTCTAGTCAGTTACTTTAGGTGTTTCATGCAGGCTGCACATGAAAATAACCTCCTACACCTATCTCCTGCATTAGCTTTAGATAGAAACTAGATGGTGAAACACTAGGATTTGAGAATCCTGACAGAACTATGTCACACTGTCACTTAAAATTCATGGACTCACCCATCTTGACTCCTGCTGGGGAACGTTGTTGTTGGGTCAGTGTCCAGCAAACAGCGGAGAACATTTCTAATACTTTCTCTAATACTGGAGAAATATTACCGTAACAAGTGTAGTACCGTATTTTCCACACCATAAGGCACTTTTAAAAACCTTTGATCTTCCCCTGAACCAGCAGTGCGCCTTTTATACATGTGTTAAGGACGTAAGTGAAGCCAGCCACACTTGTGTCTGCAGGAAAACAAAGAGCCAGCCCGTAGCACTGCCCACCCTCACGAAATAAAAGGTGTGGCACTGCTCCACACAGCTATACCGGTAACCAGCCATGTCACCAGCGAAGAGACACGCTTACGAGGCAGAATTCAAGCTCAAAGTCATCGCTCACACCGTTGAGCATGGAAACAGAGCAGCAGTGAGAGAATACAAGATTAACGAGTCGATGGTCCGCAAGTGGAGAAAGCTGCAAGACCAGCAGCTGCAGGTGAAGAAAATACAGCATAGCTTCAGAGGCAACAAGGCAAGATGGCCGCTGTTTGAAAACCGAGTTGAGCAGTGGGTCGCAGAGCAGCGAGCGGCGAGCAGAAGCATCTCCACTGTCTCCATTCATCTCAAAGCTGCATCATTAGCACAAGAGATGGACATTGCGGACTTCATAGGAGGCCCTTCCTGGTGTTTTCGCTTCCTGCAGAGGTGAGCGCTTTCTATCCGCACTAGAACTACCGTCTCGCAGCAGCTAACCGCCGACTACGCTGAGAAGCTAGAGTTGTTCCGCTCCTATTGCACTAAGAAGATGGCAGACAAAACATCCAGCCCCAGCACATCACCAACATGGACGAGGTCCCGCTTACCTTCGACATCCCTGTGAACTGGACCATGGAGAAAATGGGGACCAGCACGGTGTCTGTGCGGATGACCGGCCACGAGAAGTCCTGCTTCACCGTCGTGCTCGCCTGCCAGGCTGATGGCCAGAAGCTGCCGCCGATGGTCATCTTCAAGCCGAAAACTTTACCCAAAGAAAAGTTTCCCACTGGCATGATCATCAAGGCAACCCAAAGAGCTGGATGGATGAGGACATGATGGCGGTGTGGATGCGGGAGGTGTACACCAAAAGACGGGACACTTCTCCAGCCATGCTGATCTGCCACTCCATGCGGGCCCATCTCACAGACGCCGTTAAAGTCCAGTTGAAGAGGAGGAACACGGAGCTCACCATCATACCGAGTGGATTAACCAAAGAACTCCAGCCACTGGACATCGGGGTGAACCGGTCCTTCAAAGCGAAAGTGCGAAAAGCATGGGAGCGCTGGATGACTGATGGCGAACACACGTTCACCTAGACGGGCAGGCAGGGCCGATCGACTTATGCCACCATCTGTGTGTGGATTGCTGATGCCTGGGCCAACGTTTCTATCCAGACTGTTGTTCGAGCTTTCACCAAGGCCTGGATCACAATGGGAGAGCCGAGCAACGACAGTGACATTGACTTTGACGGCACATCGGAGCCGAGCGCGCTGGGTTCAATGCTGGGTCAGTTCTTCATGTCAGACAAGGAGGACGAGGATTTTGAGGGATTTATGGATGAGGGCTGAAAAAAAATTGAGTGCTTTTTTCAGTATTGCTGCTGAATAATTTTTATAGCTGCAATGGACAAATCTGTACAGAGCTGTGTTGCTACGGTCTGAAAGGCCAACAGCGCCTGTGCATAAAGATAGGACTTTCAACACGTTGTTTATGTTTAACAGCTGTACAGTGTTGCCACGATCCGAATGGGCAACAGCGCCCTGCGTGAAACTGGGACTTTAAATATGTTTATATTAATCATAAGCAAACAGTTGTGTTGCTGCTGTCTGAATGCGCATCTTCGCTCTAGCCGTGCCTGCGCGTAAAAATGGGACTTTTGTTTGTTAAACAGCCATACGTCTGATTGTTCATTCTTGCTGCTTAAAGCATCCGTGCAAAAAATGACACTGACAATTACGAATTTGTTATTTTTATTGTGAATGAGAGGAATAAAGTTTGATTTTGATCTAACTCCTTCATTTGGCTTATTGTACCAATTACGCACTACTAGGTGGAGTAATACTTCTATGCTCGGCTCTCGGGTCATTACAGCCACACAGTGGCCGCACATAATGCTTTATCTCCGGCCGACTCGGCTTCTCTGTCCTGCAGTGGTAAGAGGGGCTTAGCGCTGCGTTCAGTCAGTCATGCCGTTACCAGAGTTTAAATCTTCATTCTTGCTGCTAAAAGCACCCGTGCATTAAATTGGGACTAAATGTTACTTTAATAACAAGAAATGTATTTTTTAGTATAGATAATGAGTGGAGCAACGTTTGACTTTGATCTAATTGCCCAATTTGCCTTAATTGTGCCGATCGGGACTCTCGTTTGCTTTGCTGGGTGCGTGTTTTGATCCAGTGAGCCTTATGTGCAGACCAAACCTTTAACTAGGACGCTGATTGGCTGTAATCAGGTGAGCCTTATGGTGCGGAAAATACGGTAAGTGTTTTCCATAAAGTACCCAAGAGTACTAAATCCAGAAATGACAACGCATCTACTTAACAACATATTGTGTATGGCTCATCGTTGCTTGTCATTTTAGTCTGATTCAAAACTACAATCTAGATTCAAAACTGGCAACAGCCATGATATACAGTATTTGTTAAGAAATATAGGCTGCAGTACCAAAATGTGACCACAGATTGTCATTCTTACACAATGCACCTTTAAGTGTTGAATTAGGATTAAATGCTTGCGTTTTCTTTTTTACTTAGGTGAAATACTTACTGAAGCGACTGGACAGCAGAATAGAGGTCCATGCCATCTACATCAGCAATGACGTCCGCTTGGGGAGCTGGTTCAACCCTGCCTGGAGGAAGAGGATGCTTCTGACACTTAAAAGCAACAAAAATAAATCCAACCTCATCCATATGCTGATGGGTATTTCCTTTCAGATATGCTTGACAAAGAATTCTACTCTAGAACCCGTGCCTGTGATTTATGTGAATCCTTTTGGGGGTAGCCACTCAGAGAGCTGGTTCATGCCTGTGAATCAGCCTGAGTTCCCTGACTGGGAGAGAACTAGACTGGACTCCACTGCCAATGCACAATGTTACAACTGGACACTGTCAATGGGCAGCAAGTGGAAGTCCTTCTTTGAAACAGTCCACATCTACCTACGGAGCCGCATAGTCACAGATGATCCAACAGTGAATGAAACTCTCTTCTATGAACCATTGGACTTGGAAGACCAGACTTCAAACATGGGCTACATGAAGATAAACACGCTCAAAGTGTTTGGTTATAGCA
The DNA here is from genome assembly GCF_043380555.1 of Nothobranchius furzeri. Lineage (NCBI taxonomy): Eukaryota > Metazoa > Chordata > Actinopteri > Cyprinodontiformes > Nothobranchiidae > Nothobranchius > Nothobranchius furzeri. Next base: position 59,747,158 of record NC_091751.1, on the reverse strand, counting down.
TGCACTTTGACCCTGAAGGCATCAAGGATCTAATTCTCCAGCTGGACTATCCATACACGCAGGGCACACAGGACGCTGCCTTTCTGATGCTGCTGGAGATGAGAGACCGGATTAACCGCCTGTCTCCACCAGCACCACAGCCACTTGACCTGTTTTCTTGTTTGTTGCGCCACCGCCTCAAGCTGTCAGCTGGAGAGATGGTACGAATCAAGGACTCACTGCAGATCTTCAACTCCAAGCTTCCTAATGCTTTTCCTGAGCCCGACCTGGCACAGCTGTGCAGCTAGCTAGCTTAGCACACCGACCAGGTTCAAGAGTAGGGTTAGGCACACAGAGTTGTTGTTTCAGGGACAATCCTGTTCTAATGGCCTCTTGAACTCAAAAAGATTGGATTAACAAATCTGCAACGGAAGTATGGGCCTTCCTTTTAGTCACGTTTGGCTGGTTTTCAGGTGTTTCCTTTTCAGAAGTTGTACCGGTCAGAAGGCATACTTTTGCTCTTACTGCCACACTTTTGGTAAACTTCATGAACAGTCACGGTCCAAAGGATTTACATTGATGGGATTTTGTGATTTAATCTGCAGAAGGTCTTTAGACATGCCTGGGACCTCTGCCCTGCAAAAGATAATGGAGATTTGATTTATTAGGAGGCACTCCTGAGTGGTGATCCAAAATTAGTCAAAGGATTTTCTCTTTTCTAACTATTTTCTTTGGATACAGAACTATCGGGCTGGGGGTGAGCAGATGGTGATACTATATATGATATGGTGAATGAGTTATGTTATGTTTAACACTTTGAAATTTGATAATCCTGAACGCTGGTAAAGTCTTTGTATTTCTTTTTAATCCACATCTTCCATTTTATCTGGCATCTGGAACTTGTATCTAATGTTAACATCTGAAAGAAAAGCCTGTTAGCGATGTTCTGGCCATGTATCTTTGCCAATAGAGGAAGAAAAACATTGGCAAACTGAGAGGGAGGAGATTAGCCTATGTTGATTTGTGTTTACGTTTGATCTGATGAAAGAAATTTGTCAGATGCGGGGAGAAGAAGGTCTGCAGACATGGCGCTGTAAATAACGCTCCATCTAACCCCAGATTGTGGACTAGTGCACATTGCTTTCTAGATAAAGGAGTGAAAAGACCAACAAAAAAAGATGTTTATAACAAAACAGACTCATGCCTTATATGGAAAGTCAATGTTAAGATAAGAAGCACATTTCATTTCTGTTTGGTTTCAACGCAAAGGTTGTAACGCTTTTTATATTTCTACCAAGACAGAACCGAAACAATCTCTGGAGTATGTGGTAATGTAGCTTTTCTATGTACAGTAAATGCCAATCACATTTTATGCTTATGTTTTGGTTTAGTGTTGTGGAAATTTTGCGTCACTTTTCACAGTGCCCACCAGTACTTGCACTCTGTATTTGTTCTGCAAAATCTTCAAATATACACATTCTCCATAAATAACAGAATTTGTTTCATTTTCCTAACGTTTCTTTATTATCTCAATTGTTTTATTTAAGGCTCAAGTAAACAAAATTACTTACTGGCTTTTGTTTTTTTAAATTAGCCTCTTTCTTTAATTTTATGATTTTCTTTATCTATCTATATTTTTATTTTTAATGCAGGTCAAAATGTTTTCCTGCAATTACCACAGCAAATGCAAGGTTTATCCAGGGGCAGTGATGCATCTTTTGAACGTCACAGACTTACAAGAATGAAAGTTGATATGATGTAACATGTAACACACCAGTTTCTCTATGGAAGTCAGTAAACCTTGTATGTCATTTTCAGCTGTTCTGTGCTCAGCTTGCTCAAGTAAAAACAAAGTGGTTTATCTATTTGGGAAATAATTTCTTTATTTCAAATGATGGTTCCAGCCCTTGTTGCTGGATCAAAAGGGATTGGGGATTCTGCATCACGTATATGTAATTGACCATATAAGTAAGAATATCACAGAGTGTGTGCTCTGCCCCAAAATAACTTGGTACTGTCTGGTCTCTAATGTCATCAAAAGTTGGCCCATTTCCCATGACTGATTTTTTTTTTCAAACTGACAAATACTAAGCCTAACTGCACAGTAATGGAAGCACAATTTCTTATAATTTCAGATAAATGCATGTGGACAGTCAGTGTCCATAGCAGGTTGGAGATATGACATGTCATGGCGTGTGGCAGGGACCCGATTGAACGGGCCTAGTAGCTTGTTGGTTGGTGAGTTTTTATTGTTCTTCTTGCTCCCCAAACTGTGCTGAGCAGTGCTAGCATCCAGATCGGTGAAGCAAAATAGCCTATTTACAAATGTACAATTGCATTTATTGCTTTTGTCCATCCCTGATGAGCAAACATAAAACCTGTCATAGATGTGCACTAGAGTCACTCATTCTGATCCAGGCGACTCTCTGCCCATTCTCTTCTGAAGGCTCCTTTAAATAGCCCAACCCCCTCCCGCCAGACTAAAGTTTCACAATTATCCCAGAATTTCTTTATTTATTTATTTATTCATTTATTTATTGTGGGAAAGCAGTAGTTCAGGAGATATAGTGGGTTGCACAGCAATCAGGAGGTTCTAAGTTCGATCCCGTCTCCCAACAGAGAATGCTGCTTTTGTGTCCTTGGGCAAGACACTTAATCCACCTTGCCTGCTGGTGGCGGAGGGACCAGTGGTGCCAGTGTTCAGCAGTCTTGCTTCCATCAGTGCGCCCCAGGGCAGCTGTGACTACATTGTAGCTCATCATCACCAGCAGGTAAATGTGGGTGTAAATGACCTTGGTGGGGTGTAGAACCCTAAGAAGGCTCTATACAAATACAGGCCATTTACAATTTACCCTAAAAAAACTGCCATCAACGCAATTACCAAAAATATGAAAAGATGCAGACCAACCAAACAAACCAAACAATAGGCTAAAGGCCACAGACCTTGGTTTGATATTTTGTGACTTTTTAGCCAGCTGAATTATTTCCGGGTCACAGTAACGTTTGTGTTCTCCATTGCATTTTTACTCCATTGCTGCAGGACCTGCTGAGGATAACTATCAACAATGTACACGGGGTAATGTAGACAACATCTAAGATGCCACTGTCAAAGACAAATGAGAAAGTACTAGGAAAGAGGGAAATCAGCAGATGCTGGGAAAGGTGGAATTGTTAGAAAGAGCAGAATAAGGAGAGGGTGGTGAAGAAGGTCATACAAAAGCCAGCTTGAACAGGTGAGTTTTCAGCTGATTTTTAAGGAGACCACTGAGACCACTGATCTCAGGCGCAGGGGGGGAGAGTTCCAGAGTCTGGGGGCCACAGCAGCAAATTATCTGTTACCCCTGGTCTTTAGCCTGGTGCACTGCACAACCAGTAGGCTTTGGTCACTGGACCTCAGGGACCTGCTGGTAGGATCCATTTTAAATGGTAGACAGATAAGAGGTGAACCACTCCAGCGCAGTTCCTGATAGGCCTACCCAGTCTCTCAGCCTATCCAGTAGCAGGTGATGGTCAACAGTGTCAAAGCTGCAGTCAGGTCCAGCAGGACCAGAACAGAACAGTCCCCTGCATCACTGTGAGTCAGAAGGTCATTAGAGATACTAAGAAGCGCTGTTTCAGTAGAATGAGCTCTACGAAAACCTGACTGAAAACTATCATAGATGTTATGTTCATCAAGAGCAGCTGTGAGTTGTTTAGCCACAACCTTTTCCAAGATCTTGGAGATGAACAGAAGTTTAGAGAAGGGCCACAAACACAAAAACATGTCAGTGTTAACAACAATGAAGACATCATGACCCAAGCTACACTTCCATGTAGTTTGATAACTGGACAGTATTCTTTAATCAAAGCTTCATCATATTATTTCAAATTTCTTTTCAAAACATACATTTTCTTTTAAAAATTGGACTGATAGAGCCTTCTGATCATAGGATGTATTAAAATAATAAAGCTATTGCCATTATAACGAGTATTTTATTGCAGTATAAAGGTGGTCAAATAGTATCAGAGAAAAACAAAAACAGACCTTTTTACTGAACTCATGCGCTGGTCATGATATGATGCCCATGGATCAGTTGGTGGTTCATATTTTACTTCATACACTGTCTTAAATCTAAACTACAGTTTAGGATTTTTCCTGAGACAACATAGGGAGAGAAAGTATAATCTAACAAATAATAAACAAGCAATAAAACGAGTAATTAACAAACACACATATAAACATAAAAGCTGAGTTCAGACTTTTGGACAAATCATGACAGACCACACACGTGGCAATAAACAAATCTCAGGGATACCGGTTTTGTTCCTAGGTGTGTGGTGTCCACTCACATGGTAAAGACAACACACCAAACATGAATAAATAGCCTCTTTTAGGCAACAGTTTGCTGCAATGCCAAGCCGGGATCAGGGAGCCTTTGGTTGCTTATTAGTAGTAGTCAGACCATGGCTTTAATGTGGCGCAATTGTGTCCTTCTTACAAAACATTATGCAATGGCAGTAAAGGGGGTATGGGGGCGGTCTCTGCGTTGCTGCGGACTTCCGTTTATCTCGGCCATAACTTGCTTTTTAATTGCAATCAAAGCCTCGCTCATTAACTTTTTTTGACAAACTGCTCCTAAAGGTGTCAGTCCTCCACAACCCCCTGTGCAGTCTCTGGTGATCTGATCTCAAGCTCTAATGGAGAGAAGCTCCCGCAGCACTGCATCGCTCCAGTTCATCATCTCAGCTGATTCTCTTTAGAAAAGCAAAACTTATTGCCCATGTTAAGTTTAATTTTTAATATAATTTCCTGCCAGGGCTTGGCAGCAACTCCCCACGAGATCATGACACCTTCCTCTGTTGCATCAAGTAACATGCATTCATAAGACACATTGTAGTGGTAGCATTACGCTAATTTGCCAACATAGTGGGACTTCTAAAAAAGGCTAATATCACTCACGGACATTGCATAGTCACATATGAAATGTCACACTACCTCCAAGATGAAACCTAACTTTAGAGTAAACAAACACGGCAGGAAGGAGGGTTTGGGTTCCATACAGCTTGCTTCAGTCACATTTAACAAGCTGCATGCTTTAATGGTGGGCCCAGATGAGCCAACATTCTTCTGAGCAGATCAGAACCATATTAGTACACCACACACAGCCTAAAGATAATCTTATCAGATAACATCTTTGGTGCGTTCTTGCTGTGTTGAAATTCTAATTCCATCTTTTAGTTCTTTTTAAACCTTTTTAAACCTTTCTGTGTTTTAAAAAGAACTAAAAGATGGAATCTTATCAGATAAATCTGCTATCAGGTACATCCTGTAGATTGTCGGAAAAGGACAACTGGGTCAAAAATTGGCATTATTTTCTGACTGTGGCTGGACCGGGTCTTGGGGTTCTACATTTTTGATGCTCTCGTTGTGTATATCCCAAGCCCCCACAATGCGGGTGAAAAATTGAGGCCAACGCGGAAGTGATAAAAATTGCAGTTCCACCCTCATCCGCTGGGGGCTGGTGTCAGAAGCGAGCAAATCCTCATTGACTCCCATGTTAAAAATACCAATTTCACAGCAGAAATAAACATGTTTACAGCCTGGTACCAAAACATGTTTTTTGTTTAAATGATCTAGTTTACACTCATGACAACTCTGAGGGGGGTGAATTTTTTTCTCACTCTTCTGTTTAAGTGTATTAAAAGCCTAAAATTCTGTATAATTAAAGAGCATCCGACCCACGTGACCGCCGCCTCAGACCCACGTGACCACAGAGCTAGCTCCGTGGAAAGGCCTCAGTGGAGCCTCGGCCTGGTTTGGAAACTGTTCCGGGATTTTGAGTCTCTGTGTTTGTGTATTCTTTTTTGGATATTTTTTGTGCAATTGTTGGACAAAATGACTTGCTGTGTCATTAATTGCACTAACAGAGCGTCCAAGGAGTCTCCACTTCATTTTTTTCGGTAAGTAAAATTATATTTATGTATTTTAGGTCACCGCCGAGCTGAGCTTAAATTTTAACATGTACTGTTTAACCATGAAATTTAAATTAATTTTAATTTTTAAATTAAACTTAATTTTAATTTTTTTTATTTAAATTAAACCTTAAATTTAATAGGGTAAAACCCAGTGCACTTAACATAATGCTGCACTTTATAAATTGGGTTGAAATATATCATGTAGGTGGAGCTGGGTTCCGACTATAGGCTTGTGGAGCTCTCGGGAGACGTCTGTTTTCCACCCGATTCTCCCTTCCCGCAGCTCGGCGCAACTCTGTCTGCTGTGCGGGCTGCCGGCTTGTGGAGCTCTGGGATGGAAACCTTTCCACGCGGTTCTCCCGAGCAGCAGCTCTGCGCATCTCAGATCGCAGCGGCGCTTGTCTGCTGTGCGGCTGCCGGCTTGTGGAGCTCTCGGAGACCTCTGTGTTCCACCCGGTTTTACCCAGCGGTCAGCCCGGCGTATCTCTGACTCAGAAGCTCTGGTGTTGTGCACAGTTAACTCCGGTTGTAGCTAGGTTGCTACCTCCGTTAGCTTAGCTCCCGCCTCCGCATTAGCTTTGGGTTAGCTTCAGGTTAGCTTGTAGCTAGTTGGACCGGGTGTCGTCAGTTGATTCCAGCCTTACAGCCCCACCCTCAGCTCCACCTCTCTTCCCTTTTGTGGAATTGTCTGGGCTTGACGGAACCTGTGACACGGTCAAAATGGCGGTGGTGGCCACCTCCCATTTATCTTCAAAAATGTGTTATTGGAGTCTATGGAAACCCATTGTCTAATATTTATATGTCGATGGTATATCCAAGACATATGCATTTGTATGCGAGACCAATGGTTGCAAATCACTAGATCAACAAGAGTTTCTGTAGAATTTTTTGAAACATTGATTTATTTCTAGATTAGTGCAGCAGGTTTAAAACGTTTGAATTGAAATAAAATAAAAATTAGATTGAAATTCGTTTGCTTAAATTTGTCATTATCATATGAATTTAAAAATACAATGAAATTGTGTCTTGAAAAACAACTAACTCCAAATAAACCTGTTTGATGCTTTGTATTCACACTAAAAATTTCTCCTGGAATTTAGCTTCATCTCTCCTTTGATGTGCCATCCAGTTTTGCATGGATAGGTACCATCGGGCCTGCTACCATAAAAGCAATCTTTGCATGAATGACACAATGTGATGTCTTTAACAGATTGATGAAGAAGTGACCATCCATCACATATGATGGGGCTCTTTTGTTATGGAGGGAATGCTTATCGTGTATATTGTGTCCCATGATTTTCATCTGTTCTTGCATCCATTATGACTGTTGACTTTCTTCAATGGAGCGTGACCTTAATGAATTTAAAAAGTCATGATTTCACAGTAATTTGATATGTATATATATATATATATATATATATATATATATATATATATATATATGGACAAAAGTGTCTGATAAATACATAAACACACACACACACACACACACACACACACACACGCGTGTGTGTGTGTGTGTGTGTGTGTGTCACAAATACATGAAAATGCAGCATATTTAATATAATGAGTTGCCACAGTAGAAAGAATGATTTCTCTAATAGCTTTTTGGAGAGGGTTTTTAACAGGTTAAACTCTGTGTAGTTGTGTGTTTGCACATATCAGGAAGTAAATCTTCTTTTTTATATATGGTGTTACTATTCTTGTAGAGTAGATTTGTGGAACTGCTGCCAAGCCAAGAGTTGCCACTTGCTGACGAATGAGACTGCTTTAATAAATTACGACATTGATTTACAAAGTGGGGCTAAAGAGTTTGCTGCAGACCCACGGCCAGAATTAATCAAGTAAAATGCAAGGCAGGTGCACATATCAATTTAACTTTAAGCTGTACCAAAAAACCCCTAAACATCCTTGTAGTTGGTTGAATTAACAGTAAAAGAAAAGAGAAACTACTTAAAATGACATATATTCCATAAGTAAAAACAGAAGTGATAACATGAGTAACTCTAAACAGGCTGTCCATAAGCTAACTCTAAGAAATTAATAATGAGCGGTGGACTATAGGCTTGTTTCATTTGTGTAATTAATACCTCGTCATAATCGCCCCTCATCCTGTCTGAAGAGGAGACATTTTTAAGGGCATTGTAGTTAATAATGCATCAGCTTATCTTTTAGGTCTGTCATATTTTGCCATGTTGAGTACAGCATGTCCAATCAAAATCTATTTAAATGTTCATCTGCGAATGATAAAAAAGAGTAAAATTATTCAGTAGTCAAATGTAATTTTAAATGGATTTAAAATACAACACTCACATTTTATATTGCAACGTATTTTCTGAGCAACCCCTCATTGCAAAACCACATAGCTTACTCACATAGAAAATTACCAACATAGCTTACTCACATAGAAATTACCAACATAGCTTACTCACATAGAAAATTACCAACATAGCTTACTCACATAGAAAATTACCAACATAGCTTACTCACATAGAAAATTAACAATCAGTCGACCTTAAGGCAGGAAGTGACTTGTTGCAAATTTGTGACAATCGTCTATAAGAGGCAAATTTATCCCAAATGGACAGAGTTGGCAAAGTTCGTTTTAAAAACAAACTAGTTCAAAGTTCAGTTCATACATTTTAAAATGAGCTAGTTCATTCTAGTTCATCATTACAAATATTTGAACTAAGCTCACTGTTTCAAAAACAAACCTTCCTATTATTTATTTCATTCAAAGAAAAAAATGTAAAAAAAAACAAGATCAGAATAAAATCATAAAAATAAAATTCTATCCAAAATCCATGAAAGAAAAGGAGCAGACAGAAGAATACATCTTATGAAGCTCTGCCCCTTTTTACAAAATGAAAACATCATCAGATTAATTATTAACAAAGAATTTTCAATAAAACATAACAGTTGTACCCAGAATGTAAATAAATCACAAGACTACATAATGAATAAATGTTAATCAACCTGTCTCTTTACCAATCAAGTGTCTTGTTCAAAAAAATAACGTATCTCAATTCACCTCATAATTTAATGCTTATGATAAAATTTTAATTTAATATATCTTTTAAATATACTAAGTGACTTAGCAGCTTTAGTTTCCTTCCTTAAATTGTTCCAGAATTTTACTCCTTGGACTGTAATACTGAACTCCTTGAGTTTAGTTTTAAATTTTGGCTTTTTGAATACATCAGTTCCTTTTAGATTATAACTGCTTTCCCTTCTTGCGAACAATGACTGTACATTTATGGGCAAGATATTTTTGCAAGCTTTATACATTATTTGCAATATTTTAAACTCCACCAAATCATAAAATTTAAGCACTTTATATTGTATAAGTAATGGATTAGAGTGATCATTTAAACAATTACTGTTGATGAGTCTTAATGCTCTTTTTTGTAAAACAGTGGTAAAGTATAAGTTTTACATGTGGAACCCCAGATCTTCACACAATACATCAAATATGGTGTAATCAGTGTGTTATATAGTGTTAACATTCCAGAATTATTCAATAAACTTTTAACTCTGTATAACACTGCAATGACCTTAGCTTTTTTACCCTTAATGTGTATAATTTGGGGTTTCCATGAAAGATTTTCATCAAACATAACACCCAAAAAATTGATTTCCTTTACCCTCTTAAGTTCCATACCATCTATTTAATGATACATTTGTGCCTCTGTCATTAAACAGCAAAAAAATTAGTTTTCTTAAGAGTGACAACCTGTTTGTGTCAAACCAGTTTGTGATTTTCATTAACTCATCATTTATCACTTTGATACCATCAGCAATGTTAGACCCTGAATGAAGCAAAGTTGTATCGTCAGCAAATAATAAGCTTCCAAGTTGCGGAGATACATTCATTAAATCATTTATGTACAATAAAAGCTGTTTTGAGCCTAGAACTGATTCCTGAGGAACACCATGACTAATTTCCCTCAATTGTGATTTAATATTATCTATCTGAACAAATTGTTTTCTATTTTCTAAGTAGCTTCTCACCCATTGATGTGCCACAAATCTGATTCCATAGCTATGTAATTTTTGTGACAACCTAGCATGATCTATAACATCAAACGCTTTTTTAAATCAATAAAAATACTTAGAAAATATTGTTTATTGTCTATTGCTGTTAATGTTTGATTAACCAATTCCATTATAGCCATAGCAGTTGAGTGACTGGCCCTGAAGCCATACTGTCCATTATTTAGAACACTATTTTCCTCAAGAAACCTATCCATCTGTGTAACAAAGAATTTTTTCCCATAATTTTAGAAAACTGTGGAAGCAGTGATGCTGGTCGATAATTAGTAAAATTATGTTCATCTAGCCTGGTCTGCCAGACTCCTCCTCTGTTTAATTCTGCACCGAGAAAGAGTCTGGGAACTCTCCTATTCAAATAACCCCACCCTGTGAGAATTTTAACCGAGCCAATCAGCGCTGATTATCGTACACACACCACAACGCCGAGTTTGTCATAAACATGGTGACTGAAGTGGAGGTCGCTGCGGCTCTTTCCTTTGTTCTAAATGATTGGAACATGTCTTTAAAACCACAACAAGTAGAAGCGCTAAAAGCCTTTTTTCTAAACAAAGATGTTTGCGCTGTCGCCAGACTCTATTTTTACTACTGCTAAAAAAAACTACAGTGTGGCGGACGTCACACACAGCGATGCTCAGTTTCTCATAAACAATGAAGACAGCGGCGGAGTTCGCTGCAGCTCTTTCCTCTGTTCTAAATGACTCAGATGTCTTTAAAACCACAAGTAGAAACACTAAAAGCATTTCTTCTAAAAAAAAACAAAAGATGTGTGGGCCGTTGCCAGATGCTATTTTTTTTTTACCACAACTAAAAATCTACTGCGTCGTGCGGTACAGTCGGGATTTCCCTCTTGTTACGGCTACCAGCCTGGCCAGTGGGATCCAGGATCACCCAGCACCGGTGATCAGCCTCCTCCTCTCTTCCAGGCTGCTGAGGAGCACAGCTGAGCCGAATCCTGCTGATTACCAACACCTGGATAAAAGGGCTGTGCCTTCAGCAGTCTGGGAGGCAGCAGTGCAGGGGTTCTGCTGTCCTCCAGGTCTCGCTTTGGTTAAACCCCGTCGTTGTGATGAGTTTTAACTGTGGTAGTTTTAACTCTGAGTGAGGAGGCAGCAGTGCAGGGGTTCTGCTGTCCTCCAGGTCTCGTCTCGTTTTCAACCCCTTCGTTTGGATGAGTTTTTACTTTTTTCGTTCAAACTCTGAGTGATCCAGTGGGATATTTTTGTGTGTTCGTTTTAAAGGTTATCTTGGTTTGTTGCAATTGTATTGACTCTGGTTTTAAACACCTTTGGTTCGGTAAAGCTTTTAATATAAGTTTTTACCAGGTGTTTCTATAGTTGATAATGCGTCTTGTAATGTTAACCTTTTTGAGTTTTGATAGTTTTGCATTACCTTTATAATGTGTGCCATCTGTTTGCTCGTTTTTAGAACCTTTTATTACAAATAAATCTATTTTAAACTCCACTCATATTTCTTATGTTACCCCCTCCTTCGCATTTTAACATCTCCTGTCGGGGATGTAACACTTCTTTTTTCTGATTGGTCATTTTTGAGCTTCCTAGTCCCGCCCCTCAAGTGTCTCTCTGCCTTTAAGTTACCAGACTCTTCTCTGTGCAGAATTAAACAGAGGACGAGTCTGGCAGACCAGGCTAATGTTTATCACCATTCTTAAATAATGGGACCACTTTAGCAATTTTCATTGCATCAGGGAATACTCCCAATGAAAGTGACAAATTACAAATATATGAAAATGGTTCAACAGTTTCAATTTTACTTTTTATCATGATCATATCCAAATCCTCATTATCAGTAGACGTTTTGTTTCCACAGTTTTTTACAGTATCAATCACTTCATTCTTCTCAACCTTAGTAAGATGAATGCTATTAGGATTTTCTGTAATACTATTTTCAATAACATGAAGTAAAACTGAATGGTTTTCATGAGGAGGTGAATAATTAATCAATCAGAAGAATTACGCTGAGATAGGAAACAAGGATGTACCTCAAACTACAATATTCAGAGTGAAAAACATTAATTATCTTTAAATTAAGCAACTTCTTAAATTCTATGAATTTTCTAACTTGTTTGCTGAAAGAAAATGAAAAAAATATAGAGCTTGGGTCATAAAGAGCAACAAACAGTCCCAAATGATTTAGTAAAAAACAAAGCAAATAAACAAAAAAGAAATGGTTAAATATTACTGGTGCGACTCTGTGACTGGTGTTTTCAGGTTTGGCCTTTCCCTGGATCATTCCAGTTAATTCCATACTTGGAAATTGCATCTTCCGAGTAGAAATAATGAACTGGAACAATCCCCAGTGTCAGAGAATGTTTTTTTTAATTCAACTTCTAGGTTCAATATAGCAGCTTCTTGTAATAACAAAAGTAGGTGTGGTGGAAATGTGTTTATTTTACAAGATAAACTTTTAAGAGTGCATCTAAAATCGATGTTATGTACAGTTGTAAATTTTCAGAGGTCAAATAACGCACCCTGACGTCCGTCCTCCACACAGCATAGGCAGTGAAGAGTAGATGCTGCATCGGCCGCTAATGGCGCCTGCATTAGCAGGTTCTACTTTTTATAAACTTAATGGTTACATGGGTGTTTTAGCTAGGCTTTAGTTCCGTGGACATCTGGAGCTCGAACGTCAAAAGAACATGATCATAAACCTGTTTGGACACGCCAGAATGAACGCACTCACTTTAACAGTCATCAGGCAAAATATGAAAGAGTTCAGTTCACGGTCACAAAAAAGTTTGCGAATGCGTTGGGGCACAACACTTGAGCCTTTTTACAAACAATTTTTATGATCTAGGGCAATAAATCAGTTTTTCTCTAGAGACAATTAACCAAGTCCTGAAGCTGAAGGAACTCTCAGATGGAACAAAGATTGGGATGCACAAGTTTGTCTTTTCTAATTCTGTTAGCCGAGGATATTTCTATTTCTTCATTTTCACCTACATTGTAAACCAACGTAGAGCTGTAAGGTTGTACTTCAGCACTAAAGGTGTAACTCGCCTATAACTGTAGCTTTGACATCATAATCCTCACACAAATAATCTACAACAGCAGATTCAATGGCAATTCTTTGAATATTTGAAAATCACCCATTATCTAAAATGAAGACAGTCTAAATTTAATATATGTCTTTTGTTTTACTTCCTCAGTTTTTTTTCTTTTATGTCTTATATGGAAAACCTAAGACATGAGGAATGGACGCTGGCATGTGCAGTTTTTAAAATAAGCTAATTTGGTCAGAAACATCTAATTTAGAATAAACCCTGAGCAACAAACATAAAAAAAACTACAGATACTTAGTGTCACAGACTGCAAGTAGCAGATTTTCTTACGTAAAGACTACAGATGCTTGTCTATTTGAATGCAATGTCAACATAGAGACAAAGGGTACTTCCTGTTACTCTGAACAAAAAAGCTATCAAATAAAAATAGCAAGTCAAACATCAGCAGTTTCAACTAGTCAGGCAATGAAATGAAATAATAAATACATATTTGGTTTTGTTACGTGGATTTTTGCTCTTTGTTTCAGCAGCCTTCTGATGTTTGACAGCTTTATAGCAATGCCAAATGTGTGGAACACAATTCTCAACCCCTATTCAATTGCCCTAGACTCCCGAGCCCAGGATGTTTGCCCTTCGCTGTTAGTGCCCAAGATGAGCTCATATGATGGAGTACACCACTGGGCTAATATTCTCTGTTTCTGTTTGTGTTACAGCAGCTGTTGCAGGTTTGTGCTAAGTAAGAGTTATTGTTTGGAATTGAACAACACTTTATTATCCCACAAATGAGAAATGTGGACGTTGCAGAGCTCTCGCAATAATATAGGAGAAGAAAATTTAATTTTTCAAATAAAGCAACTAAAACACTGTGAACATGCATAACTTCAAACATAGAATATGAAAAATAAATAAAAATAAAAAAGAAATGAACTTTTAGGAAAGTTTGCTGTGTAGCTGTCATTAAAATGAGTTGTTTGACAAACTAGTGTGACAAGCAACATTATGATGGCAGACCTTTATTTTTAGTTGAAAAAAAAAAGCTGCAAACTGGGTCACACAACTCAATGGGGGATCGGGATAAAACAGGCGCTGAATTGTTGAGCCTTTAACCATTTTCCTGTCAAATGTCAGGATTGTTTGTTTGTTTGTTTTTTTATATTTTCCATTTGACCTCCACTTAACCTCCACTTAACCTGCCTTTCCTCTTGTGACTCAGTCACAAATTCCTACAGGTTTGAAAAAGCTAAGTTTGAGAAACAAAGATCACAAGAGGACAAACATTGGAGTTTGATTGTTTGAAAGTTTTACAATTGGCTTTAATCATGGATAAAATAATATTTATTAATCAGCTTTCTGACCACCTTCTATCAATGTCTTTAAAAATCTTGCCACAACATCTCCAGCTACAATAGTTTATCTTTAAAGACCAAGTCCACTTGTTCTTTTAACACATTAGTGGCAACCTCTAATGCAAAATAAATGCCTTCTGAGTCAATCTTTTTTTTTTGGGGGGGGGGGGGGGGAGCTCTGGCGCTCCTATTTAATTAAGTAAAAGTGAGCAAGAGAAAAGGTGAGAACAGGGATGAAGGAGTGTATTCACTGGACCATTCGTAGGACATGATCATCAATGATGGACACGAGGGTCTCAACAAACCACCATGCATTCCTATTCCTACATTCAGTTTATAATCACCAGTTTGCCTAACATGTTCTGGACTAGCAGAAAAAACAAGGAACTAACAAAATAAGAAATGTACATACAGATAAACACTGAACTTGCATTGCCAGGCTATAATGCCGTTGGCGGTGACCATGGCTGAATGGATAGAGTGGTTGTCCCTTGATCTGAAGGCCATGTGATCTTTCCGCAGTCCCGACAGGCCACATGCCGAAGCATCCTTGTTGCCACCCAAGTTGCCACTGGGCGTGATACATATTACAGCTCACTGCTTCTTACCAATGTAAGGACGGACCAAATGTAGGGGAATATGTCCCCAAGGGGATCAAAAACATATTAGAATAGAATTGATACAAATTTTCAGTTAATTATATCATACAGGAGACACACTCAGTGATGTTTGAGAAGTGAAACAAAGTGTATGGGATTTACAGAAAGTGTGCAATAATTGTTTAAACAAAATTAGGCAGGTTCATAAATTTGGGCCACAAAAAATAAATGAACTCAATATTTAGTAGGTCCTGCTTTTGCAGAAATAACCTCTAAATGCTTCCTATAGCTTCCAATGAGAGTCTGGATTCTGGCTGAAGGCATTTTGGACCATTCTTCGTTACAAAACATCTCTAGTTCATTCAGGTTTGATGGCTTCTGAGCATGGACAGCTCTCTTTAACTCACACCACAGATGTTCAGTAATATTCAGGTCTGGGGACTGAGATGAACATTCAAGAACATTCTACTTGTTCCTCTGCATGAATGCCTTAGTAGATTGTGATCAGTGTTTAGGGTTGTTGTCTTGTTGAAAGATCCAGCCCCGGTGCAGCTTCAGCTTTGTCACTGATTCCTGGACATTGGTCTCCAGAATCTGCTAATGTTGAGTGGAATCCATGTGTCCCTCAACTTGAACCCTTTAGGCCCTAGGCCTTTAATCTTTGGGCACTGGCGCCTCCCAATTGGGGGCCTTTGGAGTTTTGTGTCCCAAGTAAGGTTGTCACGATACTAAAATTTCAAACTCGATTCAATACTGGGGGAAAAACTCGATACTCGATTTCGATACTATTTAAAAACACCAGTTTATTGAACAAGTTTATTCAAAAAATAACATTGCTCAATTTATATTGCAAAAATTAAATGTTAAGAATTAAGTGTATTAAGTGCTTAAACCTTTCAAGTATCAGCATTTTTTAAAACGTGCATACAAAAACTGGCGAAAGTTAACACTTTAAATCATGAATTGTCTCACTATATATACACTATTTGCAGAGTGATGTTTTGCTGCTTAAACTCTGTTTAAGGTGCATTTTTGTCATAAGATGTAATGCCATATGTTTTGTTCTGTACTTTTGAACAACTCTGTTGGTCAATAAAGGGAGAAAACGAATTTCTCCACAGTAGGACAAAGGTACATCTACCGGTAATCTTAATAAAAACAGATTGGCGCACGGCAGTGACGTCATTAAAAGCGCTGGTTAGATTAGCCGCAGCTAGTCTTTTCACGCCTAGAAATCCCAGACCCGCTCCAAACGAACATGATTCCTAACAAAACCTTTTGACATTGAGATGTTTTGGTGCAGATAATGTCTTATTAGGTTAAAAATTGTAAGTCGCTTTGGATAAAAGCGTCTGCTAAGTCAATAAACACAATAAACACAAACACAATTATTTCGAGGCTGCACCATGGGTGCCCGTCTGCACCCGTTATATGGATATACACTGACGGCGATTCGCCGATGGATCTAAATACCCCGGGGAATCCAAGTAGCACCAAAGTTGTCAGCGTGAGTAAACAAACGTACTGCATACTAGAAATTAAGTCCGGGTTGCAATAAACGGGAGTTTCCTTTAAGCACATAAGCGTGAATATACAACTACATGTCGGACTTGGTATGCTAATGAAGTTGGGCTGTGAAGCGCCTCCCAAATTCGCTGTTTATGTTTTTGTTTATTTATTTGGCAGACAAAACTTGGATCAGAGACAACTCGCGTGGGAAATTGCAATGTAGCCTTGCGGCGTCTTCTTATTCTGTTTGTCTGGGAGGTGGAGGCTGCTTTACGGCATCTGGCTGTAGTGCGTGTCGGTGTACTTGAAGAAGGCTGTGTATAATAGTCCATAATATCGATACCACAGGGATGGAATATCTCATTTAGATACCACTTTTAGTATCGATTTATATCTAGGTATCGATTTCTTGGACAACGCTAGTCCCAAGTGTGATTGTTTGCATTCCCCAAGCACAACTACAGCTACAACAAAACAGTTTAGTTTGTAAGCAAAGCAAATTTTGGTTTTTGATGCATTGAGATAAAATAATACTCGAACTTTATTTTAGAAGAGCTGCCCTGTGTGAAAGTGCTGACAGGATTGAGGTTATGAGTTAAAATTCCATTAAGGAAATTTAGTACATTGTTTTATTCCATGGGTCCTCAACTACATTTGTCCAAGGGTTTTTTTCCCAGCAGGCACCAGTGAAGGTCAGATGCTCTTCTAAAATAAAGTTCAAATATCATTGCATCTTAATATATTACAATTTAAAATGGCATTGTTTCCCATCTGGGCTGTTTGATTGTGGTTTTAGTTGTGTTTGGAGAATGAGGACAGTTGTAGATGTTTGGGACATGAAAGTGTAGAGACCCCCAATTGGGGGGTGTTAGGGTTAAAGAGGTTAACAAGATTCCTGTCCCTGCACTGGTCACACAGCCCCACAGCATGATGGAGCCACCACCATGTTTTACTGTGGGTAGCAGTTGTTTTTTCTTGGAATGCTGTGTTCTTTCTCCTCCATGCATAACACCCCTTGTTATGTCCAAATAACTCAGTTTTAGTTTCATCAGTCTATAGCACCTTATTCCAGCATGAAGCTAGCTTGTCCAAATGTGCTTTAGCAAACCTCAAGCAGCTCTGTTTGTGCAGTGGATGGAGAAAAGGCTTCCTTTGCATCATGGTCACGTACAGCATCTCCTTGTGGAACGTGCGCTGAATAGTTGAACAATGCACAGTGACTTCATCTACAGCAAGATGATGTTATAGGTCTTTGGTGCTGATCTGTGGGATGACTCTGACTGCTCTCACCTATTTTCTCTTCTGTTTATCTGAGAATTTTCTTGGTCTGCCACTTCGAGCCTAAACTAGAACTGAGCCTGTGGTCTTTCCTTTCCTCAGTATATTCCTAACTGAGGAAACAGGCAGCTGAAATCTCTGAGACACCTTCCCCTAAACCATGATGGTGAACCATCTGTTTTCCCCATGTTGCTACTCTTCAGAGAATATTCCAAGAGGAGGGAAACTTGCGATTCAAATGGTTCAAATGAAGGCACCTGGACTTCTTTGGTTTCTTGAAGACATTTTGGTTCTCATCCAAGAAGCTTTGTCAATTCTAACTGGAATATGGGAGAGTAAGTTTTAGCTTTCTGTTTTTACATAACGAGCCGAAACTACTCTTGGTACCCCACCTCTCCATCCCCTGATGAGTCGTTGGCCTCTATTGAGAGGGAGTCGTTGTGTTGATTATGCAGGAAGGTGTGACCCACCATACCATACCATACCATACCATACCAGTTTATTTATAAAGCACATTTAAACATAGCATGGCAGCTAACCAAAGGACTGTACAGGAGAGCAAAAGACTCAAACACAACAACAAAGACAGCATAGCAGTAAAATATAAAAAGGTGAAATCTAAGCCCCCACCCCTATTTAATGTGCGTTTTTCCACGTTTGACACAGATAGGTTATTTTACTCCTCTCTCAACCCATCTATCTTCTCTGTCCAGAATGTCTACTTAGTCGTTTGCAAAAGTGTGTCCCTGTGTTAAAAGAAGAACCAAACACAATTGTCTTCACGGTAAATGAAATTGAGTTTCAAAAAATAAATCAGCACAAGGGAAACAGACATACTAATGTACATCTGGTATTGCACAAGTATTGAACACATACTGCTTATAGCATTGATAGTGCATGGAAGAATAGTCCCAGTAGGTGTTAAGCTGTGGAGTCATACACTTACTGCAGTAGGAATGAATGACATGTGTCAGTGTGTGGGGGATAAAATCTTTAGTTATGTGTGGGGGCAGACCCACTGTGTTTGAATTTCTGGGACTGAATCTGGATGCAGCTGAGTGGTGTGAGCTGATAAATGACCCAACTGCAAACATACATTTCTACCGGTAAATACACAAAAGAGGATTAGACACAGGCAGTGGTGTCAACATATGATAGGATGTAGAGTGATTATCGTCAAAATCAAAGGTGGTTAACAGCAATAGGGTGATCCTCAATCTGTGATCCTCCAGGCACAGTTGTTCAATGAATCCCTATAATCATAAAATATCTGCTGAAACCTGACACAACATCTTGTGCAAGTCAATCTTTTTTTAAAAAAGCTTAAGAAAGTTGTGTAGTGCTTCTTCAGGTTAAGTCCTCCATGCTCCTCAAGTCCCAAATCCTGTATCCTTTTAATACCTAGAAATTAAAATCAACCAGTAAAAAAAACGAAACAGCAGGCGAATTATCGGCAACACTTTACAACTAAACGTCCTTATGTTAGCGCTTTAGCACATTATTAAGCATTAATAAACAAAAGGTCCCTTTTATTAATGTTTCAGATATTGATAATTGTTAAGTGTCATTAAGGTTAGGACAAAGAGTTGGATGGGGGGTGTCTGCTTAGTAATGCATCATATAATTGTTTTCCTTCACACTCATGTGTTCCATTGTCATTTACACCTGTGGTACCCTGATTGCAGTAAACTCTGATTCCAGCATTTTAAATCACTTATTTCTCTGACCATGATAGTAATTTTATGTATACGTTTAAAAATAAATCTCTAAAATAAATGTATCAAGCTTGCTTACGCACAAAATGGGGTCGGAAAACTGCATAAGCAACTTTCCACTCAAACTTTGGGATTTGTAAAAGAAAACGTAGCGGGAAAATGTGCGCAACTATAAGTTGACTAAGGACCTGGCTTACTCACATTTTGGACATGGAGAGGACCTGCAGTGCTGCTGCTGAGAAGGACACAATCATGAATTCCAGCAGCATTATCACTTGGACCGCTTCATGCGCACACAGAACAAACCCTTTTTTTGCCTCCACCAACAGATCGGACCATACATCCGCCACAGATCTCTTTGAAGAACGCATAGCATTGACTGCTTCAGCGACACTGTGCCACTCCTTGGATTTTCTCTCATTTGTTTTGCAAAAGCACTTCCTTTCATTTTCCCACCTCGCCCACAAGTACCCCAATTTCTGCTTCGGTGAAATTGAGCTTCCTTGATCTGCGGTCGCCATCAATAATGGTGGAGCGCTGCGACGAGGCCGGCTTATGTACATGCATGAGATCCACAAGGCCCTTTACACTGACCATTTATGGCAGAAAGTGGGCATGTTGAGGGTGGGATGTGATCCAGAAACACCTGAGTACATCTAAGAAACATCCTCTGGAGGTTTCTTCCTGTTACAAGGGAGTTTTCCTCTCCACTGTCGCTAAATGCTTGCTTTATGAGGACTGCTGTAAAGTCACTGACACCAGTGAGTGACTTGATGCAATTTGCTGGGTTCCTTATACAGGAAACTTTTTTCTGATTGGCTTAATGAACTGACCTGAATTGGAATGTTTACTATGTGAAGTGCCTTGAGGCTCCATCTCTGGCGGTTTTTAAATCTCGTTTAAAGACCCACTTTTACGCTGTGGCTTTTAGACGGTGACTCGTTTTAGTGTTTTATTGTATCATTGTTTTAATGTGTTCTTAGTATTCATCATGTTTTATCTGCTTTTGATTGGGATTTTTATCCTCCGTTTTAGTTCTTTCGAATCGTTGTGTTTTGTTTTAGCCGGTGCAGCACTTTGGGCAGCTCCCATGCTGCGTTTTAAATGTGCTATATAAATAAACTATGCTATGCTAACTATCCTATGATTTGGCGCTATATAAATAAACTTGAATTGAACTGAATCTCTAGGTAGTTTGTGATTTATAAAGCAGAGATTGTGTCAAGCTGTGCGTACAGGTTTTATAGGTCACAAGCTCACTTGGCGTAAGTACTTCTTTTTTTTTTTTTTTGCTGAGCTTAAGTACAATTTTAGTAAAGATTCTATGCAATGTTTTATAAATGAGACCCCAGGTCTTTAGTTATACTTGTGAATACTCTCTTGTTTCCTGTGACAATGTGAGTTCCAGAATCAGGGGCGTGTGGCTTATAGGATACCAGATGGGAGGGTTAAGAGTTCTCTGACCATGTTTGTGTAAAAAGCTTGTTTTGCAAATTTGCCAATGCAGCTAGAACCATGTACTATGACTTAGTTTGTCAATATACTATTTGCTAAGCCTCAGTTGAAACACTGAAGTTGCAAAGGTAAATATTGTTAATCTATTATGCACATTCTAGCTCAAATATTTTAGAAAACAAGAAACTAAAATGTTTCATTCAAAAATACAAAAAAATCATTCTAAATAAGAAACATTGAAGACATTTAGATGAGGCGTGATGTGGGTCATCATCCTGTTGTAGGTGGACATTGGACCCACTCAAGTGCTGCCCACTGGGAATGGTACTTTCTCACATTGATTAGCATTTCTTAAGCACAATGATGGGTCTCCAAAGAACGTTCATTTTTCTGGCCTGTAAATGAGCAAATGACTGCTGATGCTTCCCATGGTACACTATAAGCCCCATTCCCACCTGTACCGGTTGAGTTGTCTAAGAGATTTGTTAGGAATGAAGAGAACAGAGATACTCCAGCAAACATGGGGCAACATCATGTATTATTTTTACATTCTGAGTTGACATTTTAATTGAAATGTTAAAAGATACTTAATTTCCCAGTATATTCCTGTTTTTTTTAGATATTTCCTATTCAGAAGATTTTCTTTGTGTTTTATCGGAAACAAGAATATTTGCAAATATCCCCAAAATTTTGGATGGTAGTGTCCAAAAGCATGATATTGTAACTTACCAGTGGTCAAATTTTCTAGCCTGGCCTGCCAGACTCCTCCTCTGTTTATTTCTGCACAGAGAAAGGGTCTGGGAACTCTCCTATTCAAATAACCCCACCCAATCAGCGCTGAGTAGCGTACATCACACACCATAACGCCGAGTTAGTCATAAACATGGCAACCGATTACAGACAAAACAGCTCTTCTAAGAGCCAACAAACAGCGTTCGATGCAAACAAGCATTCAAGCTTCCTGTCGTCACCTGGAGAGATCTCAAGACTAGACGGGTCCTATCGGAGCTAATCTACGAGTTCCTGGTATCTCGAGGTCCATCCTGACCTTGTGACCCCCGAATCTGAATGGGGATCTCTACACGAAGGGTGCGTAGATTTGGTACAGATTGCGTCAGATGATTTTATAAACAAATCTCTAGCTTACCAGACATACAGCCAAATAATTTTACAACCCAGACTCCACGAACCCTCTCAGGTACTTAAGAAAGGTTTTGCTAAAACAGCTAGCTTCCATTCCAGCATTCCACACTTCACATTAAATCACTTCATATCCATTACATTACACATCATTACTCATACCATTTCTTGTACAATCATGAGTTTAGGGAAATAGAAATATATTCATTTTTTATAAACTATATACTCGACTCTGTCTAAATTAATACGTTGTGTGTTTATGGTCCCTGAAAAAGTAAAAGTAACTGATTAAACATTCAAAGATCAATCAGATCGATATTTCATATTTATTTGGAATTATCACATCTGATTGATCATTTTGATAAATATGTAGCCACTCCTTAACGCTACAATATCAAATGACAGAATAGTTGAAAATAGGATTTTCACTGGATGTGTTTTTTAATAAACTCTTGTTTATTTTCCATCTTGTATTGTCTGTGGAGCTTTATTTACAGTTCTGTATTTCAGAGTCCTTCCTTTGTGTGTTTTGTCCTTGAGGGCCACACCACACATGGGCACACACAGCATGCCTGAGCTTTTCAAAATGCGAGTGACAAAACAAGGAGCTCCATCAAACAACAGGTGGTGACTTCTGCATAAACTCAGGAAGTTGCAGACCTGACACTGGTGGAAGTTCCGGATGCATTTCTTTGCTTTTCAGAATTCACTCTCACACACTCAGCACTTTTTCTCCCCCCTTTGATGCTTCCTGCTGCTTTGAATTACAAAGCACAGCCCTGCTCCAGGAACATGCTGTCACACATGACTGATTTCTCTCTACCTGAAGCTTTGACATGCTTCTTTCTTTTCTTTCTCTCCTCGTTTTTCTTGCTTCTGTCTCTTATGTGTCACCTGCCTCTCTCTATCTCTTGGTGTGAATCTCCTTCAGCTGAGATGGTGGAACGGTTCCCAAGAAAAGACGCTCAGATCAGAACAAATGAACGTTGAATGAAATACAGCTCTGTCAGATAGAAATGATCACTCAGAATCTGTTGTAAAAGTGAATTCACACGCTTCCACAACATGTTTGGATTTAGTTTCCCTTAAATAACAGGAAACAATGCGTATTGAGTTAGAAAAATTGCTTTTATTATAATATTTGCAAGTGCTTTTTGATCAAAAGGTCTCATAACATGTAAAAACTTACTTTAAAGATGATTTGTTTCGCTAGAAGACATTTTAACCACTTTCTGTTGAAGAGAGATGGAACGTTATTGCGCTGGTCGATCGATTTTTGAATGTTTTGGGTCACATTAACACTCACACACACTTTGTCCAATGTGTTACCCATCTCACCTGCATGGTTTGCCTCTACACTCTCAGTAAGTATACCCTGACTTCAGTCAAATCTTCATTTACTTCCTTGTTTTCTCTCTTTTCATTTAACTGTCTTGTTTCAGCTTTATTCAAGTCATTACTTTGTTGAACTTTATTTACCACCATAACCTTTTTATTATCATTTAATGTCTGAAGCTGCACAGTAAATATTAATTTTAATTCTTCTCTACTACCAGACTCAAGTGTGAGTGCCCCATAAATAACAGCCCTTGTTTAAAACATCTTGATCTTCTTATCTGATCTCAAGAAGCACGTAATTAAATGGTCACATAGCTCTGGACTGCTTGAAGATGAAAAATATGTAGAAATGTTGACCTTCCAGCCATGAATTGATCCTCTCATTGTTCTTTGAAGTGGTTCTTGAGTTGAATGTTTTCAAAAATAACAGCATAAAGAATTTAGGATGGAAGACACAAGAAGGTTAAACATTTTTTGGTAACACTTTAGTTTAGGGAACACAAATTAACCATTAATTAGCTGCCAATTAATGTGCATATTAGTGCACTACTAAGTCTTAGCTACTCAGTATTAAGCACTTATTAACAGCAGGTCACCAGTCCATCACACCAACACACAAGAGACACACACTCGTTAAGGTCAATTTAGAATCTTAAATGAACCAAAATGACATGTTTGTCATTTATGAGAAGAAGGCAGACCATCCAGTGAAAATCTGAAACATTCTTGTAGTGAGATAGCATTGCAGACCACTGGTTCACACAAAGCAGAAAATACATTCATATAAATACATGTTTATATAATAAATAAATTCGATTTTGACATAGAATGAACAGTGTTTTCATTGGTAACAGGGGTATAGTCAAACTGGGAAGGTCATTTATTTGCTGTTTTCATGCTGTTAAAAGTTAGCTTTCTGTATGTGGGAATCTCCGGTTTGGCTCTTTTGTGGTTTAAATCATATTTTTCTAACTATTTAGTTTGTGTTAAGTTGGGTTCAGTTTCAAACTCTGTGGCCCCTCTGCCATGGGGAGTACCACAGAGATCTATTCTGGGGCCTCCACTGTTTGCCAAAGCAGACATACCATGTCAGAAAATCAGTGTAAGGCTGCCACTATGTTGTGTCTTAAAGTACCGTGGCAGCATGGCAATGCAGGGATTTTGCACCATTTGTGCAGCAACACTTGAAAGTAATATTGCCACAATGCCAGACTTGTAGTTGAAGATTACGCCTTGGCACAACAGAGAGTGGTGTCATGATCACGTGTGGAATTACTGCTGGGACATGGTTGGCAATGTTAAAAAAGAAGGTAAACATGGACATAAGTTGAGATGGCAAACTGGAGCAATGCAGAGTTCCAGGAGCTTCTCTCGGTTAGAGCTGGAGCTCAGATCACTACACTGTTCACAGAGACTCTGACAGACAGGCACCTTTAGAAGCGGCTTGCCATAAGTACTGAAGGAGTGCGGCTTCAATAGCAATAAAAAGCAGATTATGTTCAAGCTAAAGAGAAGTGTGATATTCTGGCTACAGAGGGCAGTAAGTAAATAACAAAAATAAACTCTGTAAGTAAAACATTTGTAGACTTTTTTTATTTACAGGTAAACAACTTAGAGATGAAAAGATAATCACACAATAAAATTTGTAGAGCCTGGTTGAAAAGATAGTTTGCTTTGCATAGTCCATGCTCTTCCTTTTAATTGCCAATTTTGGTAAAATGTGTGCAAAGCTGGCAGTTTGTCCTGCTTTAACTCATGTCTTCGCCTTTCTGTAGCCTGTTTTTTTTTTCTCTCCCCTTTCTCCCCCTCCTCCTCCCGCTGCTCTCTGGTTTACAACAGTACCTGTTTGTCCCCGCTCATCACCTCCTCATTGCAGACGAGGAGCAGAGGGCTCATCAATGAGTTGACCAATCACGTGCGGCTTAAAGAGGGACTGCACACCATCAGAAAATGTAACTCCACCCCTTGTCAAGATTTGAAAAATGCCATGAAAGTGGGCATTGCCAGGAGGCACAGAGTGGCATGGCCAAGTGTGAGGAATTTCCATCCTGGGAGGGAGGGGGAGTGGGAGGAGACTGTACCAGTGACATGAAATTGTAGCAGCCCCAGTCAATCACAAGTTTAAAATGCAGTAGCCGCTGTTCTGCCAAAGGGGGCAGCACTAAGACGTTTTTAGACCTAGATACTAGATTTAATGAAGTTTACACAAACATGCCAACAAATGTACAGAAACAGAAAAATTGCATTTGTAAAGACCCAGTTATACAGTTAATTAGCAAAAAATAGTTATTTTGGGGTTTAGTTACTCTTTAAAGGGGCACTATGGAAGTTTGACAGCCAAAACATGTATAGAAATAATAAATTTCTTCTTAATACATTCTCCTGCAATGCCCTGGTCCTGTAGAATGAGCCCTGGCATTTTTACTGTGATTGCCTATTTTTCTGTAAAATCACAGAAAAAGAGAGCTGCTCGGGTCGAGCAGGCTGCTTCATGTGCGTTCACGCTCAGGCATCGCCCTCCGAACCATTCTTTGAACGTTGTTTCAGCTGTCATCAAGGATATAAAAGTTACAGATACAAAGGACTTCACTGGCACTTTAGCTCGCCTAGTAAGATGTCGGGCTTTCATGTAGAAGGTCTGGTTTTGATTCTGGATGTCAACATAGTTGTTTTAGAGTTTCTTTTTTACATTAATGGTATATTTTTTTACAGTAAGATGCCCAAATTTTTATTTGAGACTCGCCGAACGGCATTGAATTCACGGATAAAAAAAAGATGTGGGTTCAACTTTCATTTTGGAACAATTTTTCAAGCAAGGGAAGGGAATGATCTGAGCATGCAGGAGGACTGACCCATCATAAACCTTTGTCGGCTGTGCTGAAGAGAAAGGTACAGAACCAAATTATTTAATTAATTAGCTGCACGTTCTCCTGTCCTCTGTCCTCCGGGCCACACACACACAAGGGACTGTCTCAGCTGTTATTTTCGTTAAGGAGTGTGCACGTACAGCATGCGCGCCTCATGCACGAGCCTACTATTGAAGCTGCCATTACGCTTTTGGCCTGAGGGGGCAATCGCGAGCATTAAAATTAAAAACTCTGTAAAGTCCCTTCAAACATGGAGCGAGAAAAAAAAAAGGGGGGGGGGGGGGGGGTGAACCTCCGACTTGGCTAATCCGAGACGAAGCGTCTGATCGGTCACTTCAAAGAGCTGGCTCTGAGTCATTTTGTTCGCAAACGACACATCACTAATAAAAATCAGGTCAAAAGTACATAGGGTGCGGGTCTTTGGGGGACATCATATTAGATGCCATGTTTCCTTCTGGCTGGCTCGAGGTTCTGCGCCTGTCAGTGACATCACACTAGATGATTGGCTGAACGTACGATTTACGGAAGTTATGTTGTCACATTTGAAAACATTCAGGCATTAAGAAACACACATTTAATTTCAAAACTACTAAACTTTTCCAAAACTTATGTGAAAGAACAGAATTGAAAAAGAGATGCAATATGTTTTGGCCAAGCGGTATTGCTGTATTATGGTGACATCATTGGCAGGCGCAGGACCCTGAGCAGATCTGGAAACTACAGCGCCAGAAAACTACAATCAGCATAACATTCTCTCAGTGAGATTAACTGAAGGGCCAACAAACTCTGAGGAGGTTGCATGCTTTCTGCTCCATGGGTAACAACATTTACTGAAAGACTTTTGAAACTAGCAACAGCCATGGTGATATGGTGTAAAACTACCCTGAAATGCATGTACTACCTCTAGTGTCAGGAAACTACACACTGCTACTTTACCAATAGAGCCACTACCCAGCCTCGGTGTACTCTAAAGGCTCGTTCACGCTCCTCGTCCTCTACATACCCGTCATAATTAAGATAATCATGGCAGAAAGAGATTCATTTTGAGAGAAGTTACTTTACATTAGGTGGCATTCAGAGGTCAATTTAGATGGAGTTCTGCTAATCCTTGAACCTACTCATTACTTTTAATAATAGCGTGAACAATACCTGGACATAATGTCACATGATTATAAGAAGCAAGTATATATTTAACATCATATCCTACTCATCAACAGACCAGTGCTCCAATGGCAGCTGGAGGGTTTAGAACACATTTTTGACCGTGTGAGTATTTATAGATCTACTATAGCACAAAGAGAGAGGTTGTGCGTGGGAAGGTGTTTTATCAGGTGTGATTGCACAAAGAAGGAACAGAGTGGAGTGAGTGTCGGCCTTCACATGCTGAGTGTGTCCACTGTGTGAACAATTATCATTCATTATAGCCGGCTGTCAGCCTTCCTCTCACTCTCCTACCGCTTCCTTCCCTCCTCTCTCTCCTGATGCCCTTCAGCAGTCAGCTAAGAGCTGTCATCCTGTCAGCCCTCCATCAGCCTATCGATTCACTGATCTTTGTTCGACCATGGACAAATGCTTGCATGCCATTTCACTTCTGTTTTACCACATTCTTCCTTTCTTCCCCCCCCCCCCCCCCCCCCCCCAGTCCATTCCCTGTCTGACTGGCTCTGCAGCTAAATAGTTTTGGCTGGAAGGTAAATAATCCATCCTGGATTTTATTTCCCAGTGGCGAGAAATAGCTGAGGTAATGCTAGTTCACTAAAGTTGCTCACACTCACAAGAAATGGGATTGTGGAGCTGCATGCTGGGTTCAAACTGAGCAGCGATAATTTGAGATTTCAAAGTGCAAAGGCACTTTATTCTAACATATGGATTACAATTAATCACGTTTTCTTCACCAGTTAACCGTGTGTGTTCTAAACAGTAATCTTTATTATCCTAAAGTGTTCAGAAGGAAAACAGACACACACATTAAAGCTAACAAGACTAAAAATAGTTTCCAGCTGCTTTTCATTTTGTCCATCTGACCAATCAAAGTCCAACTTTGTTCACAGCTGCTAACGACTCCGACCCACAATTGCAGAATTTTTTTATCATTGAAAACACTTACCAGCATGCACCTGTGCACTTAATTACAGCTTTGGTTTATCTCATACTCCTGTGACAGACCAGCACGTATCACCATGACCATCAATGCCCTCATGCCTGTATTGTTATCAGCACCTGGCACATGCACCTCTGCAGAGGATCAAACTAGTTTACAGTTATAGTGCATTCATGTTCATTTTTCCCTCCTTTCTAATTGTTTTACGTGCTTTTAAGCATTCATCTTTCTGCAGACATATTAACAGTGGTTTGATTCTTCAGTTCTTTTTTTAGATTCTCTTGTTTGTTTCCTGTTCTTGTTGCTTCCCCTGATTTTTGCATTTGTTCTGCTCTTTGATACTTTTGTTCCTGTGTTGTTGTTTTTCTTTTTCCTGCTTGTCTTTTGCAGGTTTAACTGCTGCCCTGCCAACCTTTTACTTTTCCTGATTTTTTTTCTGTTTATTCGAGTTCCTCCGTCTCCTCTCTTGCATTTTGCATCCTAACAATCGACACCTCGTCACGCTGGGGTGCTTGTAATGGCTCAGCTGCTCCGCCAAAAAGTTATGGATGTGCCATAACCTCACAAAAATCCGGGTGTGTTGAAGCAAATACTGCTGGAATTAAAAATCACCCTCTTGCCAGCTTGTGTTTCTCCTATAAGCATACCACCTGTTACTACTTTCAGAAGGTTCAGGTTGATGTGCTGAGTTGAGTGGCAGTGGACAGGGCTTTGACTCTAGTTCTCCTATAGCATACTCGTATCTTGGTTGCCCTTTCTGCTCTTGCCATCTTCATGCTCCACTAATCACATTGTTGTTCAGACCATTAAGATCTGGAATCAGAGTAGATGATCTTTTGGTTTCACTGAATTACCGTTTGCTGCCACTGTGAACCACATGTTTATTCCTTCTGGGTCTGATGAGTCCTTTAACGGGTGGGCTACTAGAGGCATAAATTCTCTCTATGCTTCATATGTTTATGGTACATTTGCCTCCTGTGAACAACTGGTGGTCAGATTTCATATCCAGAATTCACAGTTCTTTAGGTACTTACAACTGAGACACTTTGTCAATCACAACCCTGAATGTGTTCTTTCTGCCCAGCTCGGACTCTTCTTGGTGGAATCTTAGACTGTCGGACATTTACTAAGAAAGCTCTGTGAACCCGGCTCAGCTCTCTACCCTGGCCTGCCAGACTCGTCCTCTGTTTAATTCTGCACAGAGAAAGAGACTGGTAACTCACAGGCAGAGAGGCACGTGAGGGGCGGGACTAGGCAGCTCAAAAATAACCAATCAGGAAAAAGACGGAAATGCTGACTGTTCCACGCCACTCTGTGGTTTTTTAGCTGTAGTAAAAAAGGCATCTGGCAACGGCGCAAACATCTTTTATTTTTTGAAAAAATGCTTTTAGCGCCTCTACTTGTTGTGGTTTTAAAGACATTCCACTCATTCAGAAAAGAGGAAAGAGCCGCAGCGAACTACGCCACCGTCTTTGTTGTTTATAAGAAACTGAGCGTCGCTGTGTGTGACGTTCGTGACGCTGTAGTTTTTTAGCTGTAGTCAAAAATGGTGTCTGGCGACAGCGCAAACATCTTTCTTTAGAAGAAAGGCCTTTGACACTTCTCCTTGTTGTGGTTTTAAAGACGTGT
The DNA here is from genome assembly GCF_043380555.1 of Nothobranchius furzeri. Taxonomy (NCBI): domain Eukaryota; kingdom Metazoa; phylum Chordata; class Actinopteri; order Cyprinodontiformes; family Nothobranchiidae; genus Nothobranchius; species Nothobranchius furzeri. Next base: position 59,717,175 of record NC_091751.1, on the reverse strand, counting down.
TCAAGTCATTTAGAACAAAAGAAAGAGCCGCAGCGAACTCCGCTTCAGTCGCCATGTTTAAGACAAACTCTGCGTTGTAGTGTGTGACGTACACTACTCAGTGCTGATTGGCTCGGTTCGAATTCTCACAGGGTGGGGTTATTTGAATAAGTAAGTAAGTAAGTAAATTTTATTTATGTAGCACTTATCACAGACATAGAATCACAAAGTGCTTCACATAGATCAAAACTAAATAAAACGTAGTCATAAAATCATGAATAGAATAACATCAGAAAAAATAGTCAATAAATTATAAAGTTTCACAAACAGATGAAAGATTAAAAATTTGAGTAAAAAATAAGAAAATAAAAGGGTCCTTAGCTGTCGTGACTGTCAATGCTACGTAACGATAAAGGCAGATCATTCCAGAGTCGGGGTGCAACAGTCTGGAAGGAGCGATCACCTCGACTTTTGTATCTGGTCTTTGGAACTTCTAGAAGGTTCTGGTGTGTGGAACTGAGGGCTCGGGTTGGAGTATAAGGCTTATACAGTTCAGTAATATAGGGAGGAGCTTGGCCATGTAGAGCCCTGAAAGTTATAGTCAGGATTCTAAAATGAACTCTAAAGTTAACGGGTAACCAGTGCAGAGACATCAGGATAGGAGTGATGTGTGCTCTTCTGTTTGCTCCAGTTAGGAGCCTCGCTGCAGAGTTCTGGACCAACTGAAGGCGGTCAAGGGCTTTTTTGTTAAAACATGTGAAAAGTGTGTTACAGTAATCTAGATGGGAGATAAAGGCGTGGAAAACCATTTCAAATTCCTGTTTTGACACCAACCTTTGCAGTTTGGAGATATTTCTTAAATGATTAAAACAGTTTCAGACCAAGTTCAGTTCAGTTCACAGTGGTGCACCATCTACATTAGTCCAATGACAGACAGTCAAAAATTAAGCTGGATCGGGACCCAACATGTGAGTGCTGCAGACAGTCACCTGTCCCACGTCTTTACGTGTTCTGGACGTCTTGGAAGCTAGAGAGATATTGGTAGTCTATTTTTGTTGCTATCTCCAGGATCTGTGAGATTACCCAGACCCGTTGACCACTTTGTTTGGTGTGGTCATGGTGGATGCTTCTTTATTCACATGCTAGTTAAACATGATTGTTTTTTGCTGTTTGTTAGCCAAAAGGTTCTTGTGCAGGAGGAAGGACTCTCACCTGCTGACATACTGTCACTGGGTTTCAGAGACTCTCATAAGCACTTGGAAAGGATCAGACACAGTCTGAGGGGCTCAGTGTGCTATGTTATTGTGTTCATTCTGTTTAAATAAATTGTTAAATATTGTTGATAAGTGTTACAAATTACTGTTAAAAATGGAAAGACCTTGTTAAAATATCCATGTTCCAAATGTTTGCACATGAAACGAAGAATAGAAACACAGGGAATAACACAAACATAAGAAACGCTTTTAAGACTGGATAAGAAGCACCATCATTTGATCAACCCAGTGTCCTAAAGTTTACAAAGTCTCCTGGAAAATACAAAAATGGAGCTGAGGTGGGGCAAATGATTGGCACCCATCAAACACTGAGGCGATTTAGCTACGAGCTAACGGAGCTAACACATGAGGCCAAGGCTTAGGCCTTCCCTGAAGCACAAAGAAGACAATCAATTGGACACTACCCAAAATATTCATGATTTCAAGCTTTATTTGAAATCTAAATGGATGAAAAAAGAAAAAAAGAATCCCCTCAGAGTCATGTCATCACTAAAAACTTGAACTATTAAATATAAAACATCTTTTTGTACCAGGCTGTAAATATGTCTATATTTGCTGTGAAGTTGGCATTTTTAACATGGGAGTCAATGGGAACTTATTCATTTTTGGAGCCAGCCCCTAGTGGAAAACGGAGGAACTACAATGCTCATCACTTACGTGATGGCTTCACATCTGGCAGGTGGAAGTTCCCCCTTGGTAATATCACAAACAAACATGAATTATTTGTTGTAAAACAATTTTTTGCAGCTTGTCTTGTTCTCCACATACAACTTGGGCTGGGACAAAGTCCAACACAGGGAAATTGAGCTGGGGAGTTGTGATTATCCCCATATCCACTTGATGCCTTTCCCTTTGGACAGTGTGGGAGTCTGAACTCCTGGAGAGGGGCTGGATTCAGTTCATGAGCCTACATTGATAAACTGTTTAGTCACGTATATTGGAGCCATGCTGGTCCACATCCACCAGCCCAAAGGGCTGATGGCTGAATCATGGAGCAAGGAAAAAAGTTGACCTCTTACAACCTATCCTATCTTCCTTCTCTTCCAGCAGCTAGGCTAAAGCAAAGTGCATCACAAACGTGGAGAAAATGTGTTACAAGGATGTGCTATAAACAAAGGCAAACTACAAAGAGCAGCCTTATATGCCATTGGCAATGCTTAGCTGACCTTTAGGTCCTGTCATAGGCACAGATATCATTTTGAAACTCACCACCTCCCTTGATATTCCTACTACCAAGCCTACACCTTCATGTTAACTGTGGCTTTTTTAGCAGCATAAAGTGCATCAAAGTGGTTTTGGGAGCAGAGCAGAAGGTTGAAATACTGACTTGTCCTTTGGATTTTTCAAATAACATGTCCTGACCTTGCAACCTGCAGGAATGAAATCATCTGGAACTATAAGCTTGACAGGTGATACTGCAACAAAGGTCTAGAGAGGACAATTAGCCCTAACAAACCAAGGCTTTTCATACTGCAAAACTCAAGACTGGGAGGCTGGTCATAATGTTCTGGCTTATCAGTTTAGCAAAACCAAAGGATATTTTTACAATTGTACCTAGACGGCTCCAGTTGCTGCTCCACCAAAACCACCATTCACCTACATTCCTCTTGTAGTTATTGCTTATAGAATTACTGTAAATCCTCTAATACAGGCCGGTATTCAATTAAAGGCCGGGTCTCCAATTTTGGCCAGTATCGGAGTCGGCGGAGGTGAATAATGGCTGGTCTCTTATTGTGGCCGGGTGGAATGTGGTAACAAGCAAGTATGGGGGGCGATCGTTTATGTCAGTTAATTCCTTTGATGTTTTCTGTCTTTTATTTGCGCCTGATGCGTTTCGCTGCTGTGGAGCGGGGCACATCACCTTGTCCTCCGACGCACCGATCACTGATGCGGCCGGCAAGCAGCGAGCACTCCGCTGTTTTTGCGGTCGGTAATCTGCCTCTTGAGCACGGCCACAGTAACAATCAGGTATTGCCAAATTATTTAACACGCGATCGTTCATGTCGGTTCATTTCCTTTGATGCTTTCTGTCTTTTATTTGCGCCTGATGCATTTCGCTGCATGCTGTGGAGCGGTGCGCATCAACTTGTCATCCGGTGACGCACCGATCACTGATGCGGCCACCAAGCAGCGACCACTCCGCAATTTTTGTGGTCGGTAGATCTTTTAGAACTGCAGTTCAAAGGTAACTCATAAGGTGAATATATATGAACCCAGGTAGCAGTTTTTCTTTAGGATTGAGAGGAGATGCAGGAAGATAATAAACAGGCAGGACAGAAAAATAGTCAAATAAAAACAAGTTAGTTTTTGTACCTGCTGTTGCAACAAACAGACACCATTGAAGGTAATCAGAAGTGAGGAACAGAAAATGAAATAATTATTTTAATGTTTAGAGCAGCAGGAACTCCGAGAGGCTGCAGGCGCATCAGTGAGTTTGCGGCCGCTGCGCAGGGGGAGGGGGGAGGGCTGAAGCAGAAACTACCGTTGTTAAAAGAAATATGTTTAACTTTGAAAATGTGGGCGCAATATTAATTGTCAAAAACTCCAGCGAACCATTAGTTCATTTTGCTCAAATAGAAATAGAAGCCTGCCTCTAATACTGGCCCTCCTTCCAGTAAAGGCCTGGAGCTTGATTAGCTTGAGTCTAATACAGGCCCGGGCCTGCATTAGAGGATTTACGGTATATACACATATCAGTTCTCACTTTTACAAGTTATTTGAGACAGAGAAAAGAAAAAGTAACCTCGTAATTATTATGTCTGCTGTGATTCATTTCACCGTGTTTTGCAAACAGTGAACTCATGATGTTTGGATGTTTCCTTTTGCCAAAGTTCCCAACAATTTTTTAGAGCAGCTCCCTTCAAAAGGCCAACAAAGGAAAATCTCGGAGTGAGTTTTAACGTGACCTTGTCCGTGCTCCATCTGGTGTAATGAATATGTTTGCTGAATGAGTTCTGACAGAACAAAAATTCAAAGTTTTATATGTTTTGGGCACATTTTCAAGAGAGGTGAAAATAGAGATTCATCAGCCATAATTGTTGTGTTTATATGTCTGCTTTTTGAGAGTCATGGCTTTAACAATCACCAACTGCCTCGCTCTGTTGCCAAACATGAATCATTTCTCCTGATAAATTGGTAATAATGTAATTTCAAAGTAATTTCAAACCATCAAATGTACACAGTTATTGATGATTGTGTCAAATGACCTACAGGCACACGAATTTTCAAGGCTCTCTTTCTCTCGCTGTCTCTCTATCACACACACACACACACACACACACACGCACACGCACACGCACACGCACACGCACACACACACACACACACCGAGTCATTTTCACCAATTCGAACTCATTAATTCAAAACAGTTTGACTTTCAAAACATCATAAATCACCAAAACACTAGCAGCCCAACAACGCTCACCTTCTCTTTCCCTTCTACTTCCTCTGAGTGCTATCTTTCCCTCCATCACTACCTCTAAGTCATCTCTTCTCTATTCACTCTCTCCCTCCAACCTGCTTCGTTGGGAGGTCCAGAAAGTTTGCAGAGTGCAGGTTAAATAGCGCTCTGATGGATTAGCTGTCGTTTCCAGGCCTGAAGATTAGCCCAAGGGCGAACCCATGACTGTTTTCTGGGTGCCATGTTGAAGATGAATAACTGTTTATTAACCCAATGCAGAGTGACTTCTTCGCCGCCTCATTATGGGTAGGAAAAAAAGGCAGGCGGCTCATGGTGGTAGTAGCACTCCCTTCCCGTGTTTCTGCCACTCTTCCCGTCATCCTATTCCTCTCCCGCTCTCCCCGGCTGATATACTCACATGCTGATCTAATGTGACAGTGTGCATTTGGTTCTTGTTTGCACCTTGACAACTCAGGAAATTGGCTTCTCATCTTACAAAAAACACATCTGCAGTCTGCATATTAGAGGACATTCATCTTATTACACTGGGCGGAGAGTAATTGTGACTTTGCGCATTCATTATATCAAAGCACGAGGCTTTTCCTTCATGCAAACTTGGACTGCATGTAAAAAAAGAGTTGTGTCCTGCTGTTTAATAGGGTTAGTGGGGCATTAACCAATGCTAATTGGAAACCACTGCCACTTTCCTCATTACACGAGCACAGTTGGGAATATGAATTAGAATTTTCTTAGGAATAATTTGGAGGGAAAATAGAAAAGGGAATCAGCCTAATGAATGAGGACTGTCGCTCTGATCAAACAGGAGAAAAAAGAACATTGTGTTCAGCCAGGAGTGTTAGTGAGATGAGAAAATTAAGGGTGTGAATTTAAAGTAAAAAATTAAGGTTTTGTGTCCACACTATCACAGATGAAATTCTGTTCTTCATTATGAGAGGAAAATATGTGCTTTTCTCCTATTTTACTTTGATCAAATAGTTAAGATTAAAGCAATGATTTTTGTACAAAAGACAAGTTTTAGTTTCTTCTGTTGATGACTTAATGGAATTTCATTTAATTTATTTTTATAGCACCAGTTTAGAAATAAAATAATGAAGAAAAAAATCAATTTCATATTTGAACAGATCCAAATGAGTTCCATTTGTAATAGAATCAAAGATCTTTTCTATGTAAACCAGTAAGTTGTGGTAAATAATTACTTCTGCTGACACAGCCTTTGTAAAAAAGCATGATGGATGACTATGGAAAGCTCAGAATGCTTTGAAGGCTCAGATTGAGGTCTGCTGCCAGGACCAAGATAGGGTGAAAACAACAGACTGAAGAAATGGGGTTGGTATGTCTTCCAGTCTAAGCATATAACAACATAACTAGGGTTATGGTTAGCCTAAACTTTAAGACTCATAGAAAAGGAAAAGTCTTAAAAGGAGACAGATGAAAGCTAGAAGGGAGGAGCCTGATAATAGAAAGCTGTGACTCCAGTTCTACTACTAGAAATTTCAGGAACCACAAGTTACAGTTTACTCTGAGATCAAAGTGTCCTAGTGTGACTAATGGTGACATATGGAACAATAGATAAATAACTATAAATATACAATGGAGTTTGATCTTTCAGATTTTCATGAGACAGAAGTTCTTTTTTGAATTAGGGAGCAAGTGGAAGTGAAGGAAATAATGGAGAGCAGCTGGAACCCTAAACCTCTAAGAGAAGTTTTTGAACATCCTGATAAGAAAGAAAGTCAATAGTCAAGTCTGGTAATAAATAATGCATACATGAGTTTTTCTGCATGGCTTTTGGTCAGGATGTTTCTTAAGCCCAGACCACACTGTATGTTTTTTCAGCAATTACACAAGAATGCTTCATGTCACTCAACTCTAGTGAGGTTGCACTGTGCAGTCCAAGGTTTCAGTGAGCCAAACTGCATAATGTCTCCTATAGCAGGATGAGCTAACTTTACAAGTACACCCCCTGAAAAGCATATGTTACTGAAAGCCGACAGTTAACCAAAACAACAATGTAGAAAAGAGAAAAATCGCTGCAGTTGACGCTTCTTTTATTAGACTCTGACACAAACTCCAAAAAGTAGTGGTCTGCATATTCCTTCATGTAGCTTCCACTGTTGCTAATTCTACATTTGTGTTGTTCTCTTGTCACTAGGTGTTTGAACCAGTCCCTGGGTGTATTTTCATTGGTCAATTGCAGACGAGAGTCATAAGTTTTCAAGCAGTGCTTGAAGACTGTTAGTGGCTAACTTTGGTCATGCTCAATAAGCTGTCGCAGAGCCGGTCACACTGGAAGGCCACAGACTTGTAAATCACCCTCATGTTCACCATTTTGGTCATGATTCTGTTCAGAATGAGAGTTGTTACGTCCCCGACATGAGATAGTAACAACTCAAGTCTGACGCACCAGTCCACTTTCTGATACACCAATCTACTGTCTGATGAACCAGTCCACTGCATAATGAAGCAGTCCACTGCATGATACACCAGTCTACTGTCTGATTCACCAGTCTACTGTCTGATTCACCAGTCTACTGTCTGATGCACCAATCTACTGTCTGTTACACAAATCTAATGTCTGATGCACCAGCCCACTGTCTGATGCACCAGTCCGCTGTCTGATACACATACATGTATCTACTGTCTGATGCACCAATCTACTGTCTGTTACACAAATCTAATGTCTGATGCACCAGCCCACTGTCTGATGCACCAGTCCGCTGTCTGATACACATACATGTATCTACTGTCTGATGCACCAATCTACTCTCTGATGCACCAGTCCACTGCATGATAAACTAATCCACTGTCTGATGCACTAATCTTCTGTCTGATGCATGAATCTACTGTCTGATGCACCAGTCCACTGCATGATAAACCAATCTACTGTCTGATGCACCAGTCCACTGCATAATGAAGCAGTCCACTGCATGATACACCAGTCTACTGTCTGATTCACCAGTCTACTGTCTGATTCACCAGTCTACTGTCTGATGCACCAATCTACTGTCTGTTACACAAATCTAATGTCTGATGCACCAGCCCACTGTCTGATGCACCAGTCCGCTGTCTGATACACATACATGTATCTACTGTCTGATGCACCAATCTACTCTCTGATGCACCAGTCCACTGCATGATAAACTAATCCACTGTCTGATGCACTAATCTTCTGTCTGATGCATGAATCTACTGTCTGATGCACCAGTCCACTGCATGATAAACCAATCTACTGTCTGATGCACCAGTCCACTGCATAATGAAGCAGTCCACTGCATGATACACCAGTCTACTGTCTGATTCACCAGTCTACTGTCTGATTCACCAGTCTACTGTCTGATGCACCAATCTACTGTCTGTTACACAAATCTAATGTCTGATGCACCAGCCCACTGTCTGATGCACCAGTCCGCTGTCTGATACACATACATGTATCTACTGTCTGATGCACCAATCTACTCTCTGATGCACCAGTCCACTGCATGATAAATTAATCCACTGTCTGATGCACTAATCTTCTGTCTGATGCATGAATCTACTGTCTGATGCACCAGTCCACTGCATGATAAACCAATCTACTGTCTGATGCACCAGTCCACTGCATGATAAACCAATCTACTGTCTGATGCACCAGTCCACTGTCTGATACACCATTCTTCTGTCTGATGCACAAATCTATTGTCTGATGCACAAAGCTACTGTGTGATGCACCAGTCCACTGCATGATACACCAGCCCACAGTCTGATACACCAGTCCACTGCATGATATACCAATCTACTGTCTGGTGCTCCAGTCTACTGTCTGATGCACCAGTCTACTGTCTGTTACACCACTCTTCTGTCTGATGCACAAATCTACTCTTCGATGCACTAATCTACTGTGTGATGCACCAGTCCACAGCACGATACATCAGTCCACTTTCTGATACACCAATCTACTGTCTGATGAACAGTGTTGGGAGTAACACGGTACAAAAGTAATTAATTACTGTAATGCATTGCTTTTTGCTGTAATGTGGTAATGTAAGGCATTACAGGGAAAGAAAATGGTAATATTTACTCGGTACAATTGTCAGTAACGCGGTAATTACAACGCATTTTTAAACCCAGAATCAAGATGCGGGTTTCCTAAAAATTCAAATTGCGTGAAGCCTGAAAAAAGATCCAGCATCCACATATATGACGTCATTTATGGACTCAGCTTTGCGGGCATTCTATGAGCAGAGAGGACGCAGAGGTAATGGCTCAAATACTCCAGCTGCGTCCTGCGCGCGGCCGCTGTTATGTTCACAAAATCGCTCCACCAAAACAAAGTAATTCGTTTGTGATCGTTTATATCCGCCCATATTCTCTGGTACTTCATGTACTTTTTAGCTGAGTTCATAATCTGCGCGCCGGTGATTTCAACTCCTTGCTGCTGGAGCGCAGCGCGAAGCTTTTTTAAATTTATTTATTTATTTTTGCGTTCGGTAGATCCCTTTGGCTGATTAGTTAGAAACTAGGAAATCTAGTTTACAGTTTTTCTAGAAGACGGAGAAAACCTGCAGCATGCAGGAAGGTGAGAGAGAGAAAGGGCAGGGAATTATTCACATAAAATCAAGAAAACAAAACAAAGTGCTTGAAAAGAAAAAAGTAGGTAGATTTATCCCCAATACACATTTTACCAGTGAAAAGCAATAATATATAAGCATTTGATATTTATACATGTGACAGAATCAGATCACCCCAGAAGTCAGTTCCACATCCAGGGCCGTATCAAGGCACTTGAGGACCAAGGCAAATATAGGCTTGGAGCCCCCACCACCTCACTCCCTGCTCAGTTAATATAAGATGGCAGCATGTTGAGAGTACAGATTGTTGTTGCTTTTATTTAATAAACAATAATTTTAAAGCACTGTTATTATATCTGACTGTTTTTAACAGCAATCCTAGCTCAGACACCACATCACCTTCCACATATATGTCATGAGCTCACTGAGCGTCACATTACCAGATTCATACTGAAGTTGTTTTGGTGAAAGTAGCTTAAAGTAATGCAAAAGTAGTGTAATGCCTTACATTTTAAAATCAGTAATATTGTAATGTAGTTAATTACTTTAAAATGAGGGTAACAAGTAATAAATAATGCATTACAGTTTTGAAGTAACTTGCCCAACACTGCTGATGAACCAGTCCATTGCATGATGCACCAGTCCACTGTCTGATACACCTGTCTGATGCACCTGTCCACTATCTGAGGCAATTAGAATACGATTATTTTCTGTTCTTTTCAATTCTGTTATTAATTATGTCCCTGATGATGATGGTCTGGACTTTTAAAATACTGGAATAGGAATTTTATTTTCTGTTTATTTGCTGTTTTTGCATCGGTGTGTGTTGAGCAGTGTTTGGGTAAGTTGTCAGGCAATCTTTTAGCCTGTTTAACCCTAATGCCCCCCAATTGGGGCCTCTACAGTTTCATGTCCCAAACATCTACAACTGTCCACATTCTCCAAACACAACTAAAACCACAATCAAGCAGCCCAGATGGGAAACAAGGCCATTTTAAATTTTATTAAATTAAGATACAATGATGTTTGAACTTTATTTTTGAAGAGCGTCTGATCTACACTGGCGTATGCTGGGGAAAAAAAAAAACCTTGAACAAATTTAGTTGAAGGCCCCTGGAATAAATAAAACAATTTACTAAATTTTCTAAATGGACTTTGAACTCACAACCTCAATCCTGTCAGCACTTTCACACAGGGCAGCTCTTCTAAAATAAAGTTTGAGTATTATTTTATCTTAATGTATCAAAAACCAAAAATTGCTTTGTTTACAGTCTAAACTGTTTTGATTGTAGCTGTAGCTGTACGCGGGGAATGCAAACAATCACTGACACTTGGGACACGAAACTCCAAAGGTCCCCAAATGGGAGGCGCCAGGGCCCAAAGAAAAAAGGCCTAGGGCCTAAAGGGTTAGACTTTGTCTTTTATCAGCTGGTAAGCCTGTAGGTTAGGGAGAATTTTTTCAGTTACAGACTTTTTGTTTGTTTGTGAATTTCTAATGTTCATTGCTTTTAAAGGGCAGTGAACACAGTAGGTGTGGACCTCCAATGCTATTTTCCTGGGGGCTGATTCGATTTATTATTCCAAAAGTTTTCTTCACAATCAATTTCAAGGTTAAAGCTCAGCAGGAGCCAAAGGTTTGTATTTTCCTTTTAATATCATGTTTTTACACAGTTTTCCTCAACACCACAAAGAAAATGAAGGGCTCTAATTGCTGTGTTACATCAAATTTGTAATAAATTCAATTGTTTTTAAGTTAGTCTGACAATTTAGACACTCAGGAGAATTATTACCATCTCTTTTATCAGGGTTAAAAACTGCATTAAACGTGCCCTATAATTAGTCCTGTTTGATCAGTTTGGGTACACACCATCAAAACTCTCACACAGAGTGAAACTAAACAAAAATAGACTGAAGACTTTTTTTTAATCCAAAATAGGCTGTCCTTTATTAACTGGCAGAAAAGCAGCTGCAGTGTTTGATGTAGCTGTTACTGTTTTTTATCTCTCTTGTGTCTTCCTCTCACAGACAGAGCTCACATATATTGATTAAACCAATGTAAGATCAGAGAAGCCATATATATCTACAATCTGGAGGGGTAAAAAAAATAATCTGATTTCACAATTTCACATATCCAACCCAAGTGAGAAACGAGGGAGATAAATCAAATCTATAATGAACCCTTCATACCTTTCAGATCCACCATGGGCTTAGGTGCAGAAACATCTGAGAGGGAGAGAGGTGGTGTTAAACGATGCTGTGGAATCTGAACGTTAAAAGTTAATGTGGGCTGCTGCTTTTTATTCTTGATAAGATCATCTATAAATGAGCAATGTTGGTTGTCTAAAACAGCCATGTTGGATGGCCTTAACTTGGTCAGTTTCTAAAATTACTCAAAATGAGTTTTGTAAAAAGTCAAAGTGAGAGTGAAGATCTAAAACACCTAAGCATGACTAAAACCTCAAAGTTGCACAATATATAAGAACAGAAGTTGCATAATTCACTCAGACAGCATTTAAGTGAAGTGCACATTAATGCTAATAATAATCACATCTGTTTTGACAAATGGTGGTCTTCTACACTGAAATAATCACAAAACCATCTAATGTCACAATTATGTTAGAAGGACGGTTGTACTGAAACATATTTCCTTCTCTGCTGGCTGGGGGGGTGGGGGTGGGGGGTCAGTTTGTCTACTTTCAAAAAACTAAAGAGGGACGTAGTAACTGTTTACAATATGTAAGCTAATGCAGCAGGGTAGGCATTTGTAATTTAGGACCGGCAGACAAAAAGCCTCAAAACCACTAAAACAAGAGCGACCCACAGCATCTTTTTTGTATACTCTAATATTGGGCAGTGACAATTCATCCATGAGGGGCACTAGGGCGCCGCCCCACCAGTCTCACAGGAAGAAGTAGAAGATAGAAATCACAAAATTGTCATGTGCCGAGGTGAGTACTCCTCTCATTTTCCCATCTTTGAGTTGTGTGTTTCAGAAGAGGGAGGCTCCAGCTGCAGCTGATTTGCAATCAGCGGGTCTGGCTACAAAAGGAGGATGGAGAACACTCCTCAACGCCGGATGATTACTACAGCTTGGTAGTTTCCTGCCCTCTTGCGGCTCTTGGATTTTGTGCTCTAGTGTTTCTAGGATTTTTTGTGAACCTTTGGATCTTTTCCTTGTGCTTACCCGTTGCCGGGCTTTGGAACGTTTTGGACCTCTGTGACTTCTTTGGATTACGTCTCTGGTTTTCTGCGACTCCTCTGGATTACTCACCTGTGCCCCATAGGATTTTTGGACGCAGCTCTCGCCGTTCTCCATTCCTCCTGGCTGGTCCGCTCTCCTGCTTTCCTTTCGCTCCCTCTCCTGGACACCCCACTTGGATTCACCCCGGCACCCAACCTACCCTCCCTCATTCCTACGCTCCCCTACTCCCAGTAAGTCTATTCTCTGCACCCACCAAGTTTAGACTTACCTTCGTGGTCTCACCTGTGTAACGTGAGGAAATATGAGTTTTCTGTCACAATGGTGGTGTTGGACTCAGCTGTGTCAAAGCTGGGTCGCTGAGAACTTTCACCCACAGATTAAGACCTGAACGCCAGCGAGTCTGGGAGGAAACCATAACATCTGCCACCTGCAGTCTACCAGAAGATGTGTTTACATGAGTTGTACCCAGACCAAGTCAAAACATAAAGTTTAAACTTCTTTTTCTTGATTTTAATGTTAAAGTAACCATTATCATTTTGCTCATTATAAATGTGTTTAATCAAATGAATGGTTCTTATGCTTTTGGGGTAATTATAATGGTTTAATGAATCCATTCTTAAATAATGTTGAGAATGTTTGTTACTGACCTTCACACACACTCAAGCACAAACATTCACACACATCCACACACACCTGCTCACAGTAAACTCCAGACACATTTGATGACGCACGTTTGCTTTGAGAAGAGAAAGGTTTTTGGTAAGCTTCAGTCTTATGATTCAGTTCGTGTTGGACAACGAGAGAGAACAGACCTGAAAACCAAAGGGGGGGCAGAGCCGGCTGGCTCGTTCTTTCCCCCCTTTCACGCTGTTTCTGCCAAGCCAGGCAGAATAGCTGAATCGCAACTTCTAACGCAGACTCATTACTGAGTCTTTTGATTTCTGAGTGAATTAACTTAAGAAAGCGCGTCGACAAAACGCTTTACCATCAACGTGTACCGAGGGCAACTCTGGACCGGGTCCGCTCGACACCTCGTCTCCTGTCAGCCGTCGGTGTCATCCGGATGAACCACAACATCCTCCACGGCCCGGATCCGAAAGAGGGTCCACAAGAATTCGGTGAGACAGAACACGGTGTTTAGCGTTTTGATGCATCTTTTCCAACTAAAAGCCTAAGTTTATTCAAACCATCACTTTTCACTCAGACACCTGTTTCTTCCTGAAGCAAAATCAGATGCACGCATCCATCCCATCTCATATCACTCTCACCATCACAACATTCCCAATCTTCATAAATTCATCAGAAGGTCTATTTGAGCCAGAACAGCATATCAACTGTTAAAGAGATTGTCCCACAAAGTTACCAATGTTGATTGCATTTCCTGTTTGTCAATTTCGAAATCATTAGTTTAATTTGAAGAATTAAAACTTTTAAACGTCAAACTGGTTTCCTCATTGAACTGAAACACAGACACTCAGATATTATCGGCAGTTTATGGATGAAAACAACCTTTGAGTCTTCTGAACAATATAAAATTTGGTTATTGATTTATTAAAATTAATATTCCGAATTAATACGTAGCATGGTTTCTCTTTCATAAAAGAGCATAAATCCATAACGCTACATTTTAATGGCGAGCGTATCCAGTCTTCTATATCTGCGATATGTCTGATTTCTTACATCTAAAAGCTACAAACAACGCTTTTCTCTGTGTTTCACTTTGATGTCTTATTTTGAACTTAACCGGAAATTGTTCCGCTCACTAAATTCTCCGAACCTCAGAACCGAGACTAAATTCTCGGACACCTTTCGTCTCAGTGTGTTGACACTGTGGGCGAGCTATTGTGGAAAATATCTCCATTGCATGAGCGACTTATAGAAGACTAATCTGAACGGAATGCCCGTAGGCACCTACTGTTGCTTGATTGCACGGTAAACGTCGTAAGCCGGGTTATGGCCGTCACGCGTTACTGCATTCAGATTGCGTACGCTTTTTAAAGTCCGTATTACAAGCGGGGCGAGATGCCTACTTGTTAATCGGGAAAGTTTAAGTCTGGTCGCTACAGACAAAGAACGCTAGACCTGGCCGGAGAGCTAAGCTAGCACCACAGTTAGACAAAAAGGGAATGTGTCCCGTTAGATTGTCATACCATTTCTGACACAGTCAGTCTGTGTCCTCACAAAACCCGCATTGGCGGTGGTTCTTGTAAATCGCTACGGTGTGTAGAATCTACATTTTGCTACGTTTGTCCGTCTGATAGCATCTCGGCAGCGTAGGGTTTATTATTTTTTTATTATTTTTATTTTGGACCGGTGATCGGGTCGGCTTTCACAGCCTCCATCGCTCGGATCCATGCCTTTTTCTTCCATCTTGTGAAGTTGTGTGTATTCATTTCTCTATCAACAATTCCTTGTTTTACCCTGTGTCATAAAGTTAAGTAGGCTACGGACAGTCCTTGTTTGTGTGAGACATATTAAGGAATCTGCCCGGAGTTTTACGTCGGCTCAGAAGGTAAAAACGCGAGTTGCTCTGAACTTAATGGGAGATGGACGAGACACGACAAAATCTTTCTTGCACTGTTACACCTGGTGTAAGGTTCTCTGACGTTCTGCTTCCAGAACATGCCATGACGCAGGAGACTGTTCACCGGCCGAGCATCGCTGGTCCCTCCGCCCGCCCGAACGGGCCCGTTTTAGGCGGGTGCCGCCGGTCGGGAGCAGTGGGGACTAGTGGCTGCGGTTCGGTGCCAGCTGCACTGGGTCGGAGGTGGTTCTGGTCTGCAATTCATGACGTGAATTCAAACAACATGCTGTTTACAGTCATAACGCTTTTTCTTTACTTTTATTTCTTCCAGGGGGTCAAAAACCCACCATCAACATCAAGGTTTGAAATAAACAACACTTTCTCTGCTGCTTTTAAGCTGAATAAATCTCTTGAGCCTATGGTTAACCTCTCTGACAAACAGGTTGTGCTTAATCCTTTGGTTCCTAATGCTTCTCCTCTGTCATCCATGTTAAAGGCTGAACATCCCTCCAGCATGGGTGTGAAATCTTCAGGCTGTGATCCACCGCTTCAGTCAGAGGTCTGTTTTACTCGTCAGTCCGCTTCATGCACAAACCAGCTTCTTTATCGGGGCGTGATGGAAACGTCAGCCGCCGTGAAACACTTGTGGTCTCCGGACGGAGCTACCATGCCATTTAAGGGGTTTGTGCCCGGACATCTTGACCTTTATGTGAATGACCTTGTCACTTTTCAGTTTGTGGCCTCTGCTAATACGGTGGCCAATTCTTTTCTCCTTTCACAGGGGTGTGACTTAGTCTCGGGCCTCTGTGCTCTCTTTCCTGTGATTTCTCTTACAGGTGACCGCGACGACACAGAAAACCCTGCGGTTTCCAGCAGTCCTGTGGTCAGTGGCGATATTAAAGGTGGCTCGGTGGTTGCTGTGCACACCTCTCTCACGGGCTCGGGAAGGCAACCCGGCCCGGGAGGTGTAGGTGCGTGCAGTGATGCTATGCTCGGGGCCCCTCCTGACAAAGGGGGGGTGCTGAGTGGCTCTGAGTTTTCCGTTGCGGACTTCAGCCGGTTCGGGGGAACGCCTCCTCCGAGCGGGCGGGTCATTGCAGAAATCGACACTGACCTTCCACCAATTCAGCTGACAACATTGACCTCCGACCCGGAGTTAGGTGCTGCACCTTCTACGGGGCGGAGTTCTAGTCAGTCTGTAAATACTCTGGTTAAACCGGGTTTTTCTGATTCAGTGTGGGAACCTCCATCATTCTTGGGAATAAAGTATTCTTGGCTTCAGTTTTCAGGACAGACCATGTTCCTAAAGCTAGCATCATGTCTGTATCTGATTCTAAACATGGCTAGGTTTGCTTTGACACCCGTGACACAATCATCCTTGGATCACTCCTTTTCAGAACCTCCAAGTCCAACACCTCCGGGTCTTTGGACATCTGAACACCTACTCTTTCAGCACGATTCAGGTGACACTGTGCATCTTCTTGGTAATAGCGCTTTTAAGAGCTTAAGAACTGTTTGTTATGCTTCTCCTGTCTCACAGACACGGCATACGTTTGAGAAACAAAAGGGGGGTGGGGAGCCTCCTCCCGCTTTGCGAGCATCAGTTTCGCCTTTCCAGTTCACTACCATTTCTGATCACGACAAAATCGCCTCCGTTAAGCTGCAACCCAACTTTGAGCAGGTAAAATCAGGTTCTGATTTAACAACTAAACCATCAGCTTCACTCGAGTTCCGGACGGAACCCTCAGGTAAATTCAAACAAGTTTCCCTGTGGGTTCGTAACACAAGATACAAACAGTTTGATAACCAAATCGCTTATGAGCCTGCTCCCACTGATACGTCCAAACTCGTGTCTCTGTGGGTCCGCAATACCAGATTCAAAACTCTATTCTGACCAACTATTCTGACCGGATTCTTTTCCACTGACTGGTGGACCGTTACAAATTCTCTCGTTTGTGGGATGAATTTTTAACAAATGTGATATCCTTTGGGTTTTTTTTTCAGGTTACCTGCCTCCAGCCAGGGTCCTGTTACTAACTCACATCTTTAAGGATTACTAACCTACTGATTTACATTTTTAGAACTGATTTACATCTCTATCTTTTTATTAGTGCTTTGTGTAGCATGATTATATTTGATTACAAAGTTAATTTTATTTTGTTACTATTTCCCTTAAAGGGCCACAAGCCAATTTGCCCTTCATTTTCATGATTATTTCATTTATATATATGCCTTTAATTAATGCAGCCTGCTGAGTTTCACATATCAGTTAGGATTTACTTTCTTTTATTTGTATTTTCCCTGCATCACGTTTTTACATGACACGTAGAACAGGGTGCAGTACATTTCTTCTTTAGATAATTCACAAAAGGCACCCACATTTTCCCAGAGGCACCCATAGATAGGTTTTGATTGATTTCTTTGTTTTGCATCAAATGCTATCTATCGTGTGGGCTGTCTCACTTTGTCTCCTTCTCCGAGCTCGTATGGACTACATCCCATCAGAGGGGTCGTCTTCACCATCCTTCAACTGGTTTCCTGTCGCATGGGGCTTCGGTCGTGGTTCGAGATGGGTCGAGGTCTGCGCTGGACTTCGCCTGGACTACGCCTGGGGAATACATCACCTGCCCAGCTCCGTGTGGCACACGAGCTGCTTATCCTTTGCATACCTTTGCATTATTGCTGATGAAAATTAACTGCTATTGAAATAGCTCTGCTTTCAAGATTCCTAAGTGGATTACTTTACAATGATTGCAACAGTTTTGGCCTTAATCATCTGATCAGGATAGACTCCCTTCTACACGAGACCTGTGGTGACGCTTCATCGTTCCTGCCTTCATCTGGGATGTCTACCTTTACGAGTACATCACGTTATTGTGGTTGTGACGTCAGGTGGCCTCTGCTTGACCTCCATGTCGTCACAAAAGGGGGGAATGTAACGTGAGGAAATATGAGTTTTCTGTCACAATGGTGGTGTTGGACTCAGCTGTGTCAAAGCTGGGTCGCTGAGAACTTTCACCCACAGATTAAGACCTGAACGCCAGCGAGTCTGGGAGGAAACCATAACATCTGCCACCTGCAGTCTACCAGAAGATGTGTTTACATGAGTTGTACCCAGACCAAGTCAAAACATAAAGTTTAAACTTCTTTTTCTTGATTTTAATGTTAAAGTAACCATTATCATTTTGCTCATTATAAATGTGTTTAATCAAATGAATGGTTCTTATGCTTTTGGGGTAATTATAATGGTTTAATGAATCCATTCTTAAATAATGTTGAGAATGTTTGTTACTGACCTTCACACACACTCAAGCACAAACATTCACACACATCCACACACACCTGCTCACAGTAAACTCCAGACACATTTGATGACGCACGTTTGCTTTGAGAAGAGAAAGGTTTTTGGTAAGCTTCAGTCTTATGATTCAGTTCGTGTTGGACAACGAGAGAGAACAGACCTGAAAACCAAAGGGGGGGCAGAGCCGGCTGGCTCGTTCTTTCCCCCCTTTCACGCTGTTTCTGCCAAGCCAGGCAGAATAGCTGAATCGCAACTTCTAACGCAGACTCATTACTGAGTCTTTTGATTTCTGAGTGAATTAACTTAAGAAAGCGCGTCGACAAAACGCTTTACCATCAACGTGTACCGAGGGCAACTCTGGACCGGGTCCGCTCGACACCTCGTCTCCTGTCAGCCGTCGGTGTCATCCGGATGAACCACAACATCCTCCACGGCCCGGATCCGAAAGAGGGTCCACAAGAATTCGGTGAGACAGAACACGGTGTTTAGCGTTTTGATGCATCTTTTCCAACTAAAAGCCTAAGTTTATTCAAACCATCACTTTTCACTCAGACACCTGTTTCTTCCTGAAGCAAAATCAGATGCACGCATCCATCCCATCTCATATCACTCTCACCATCACAACATTCCCAATCTTCATAAATTCATCAGAAGGTCTATTTGAGCCAGAACAGCATATCAACTGTTAAAGAGATTGTCCCACAAAGTTACCAATGTTGATTGCATTTCCTGTTTGTCAATTTCGAAATCATTAGTTTAATTTGAAGAATTAAAACTTTTAAACGTCAAACTGGTTTCCTCATTGAACTGAAACACAGACACTCAGATATTATCGGCAGTTTATGGATGAAAACAACCTTTGAGTCTTCTGAACAATATAAAATTTGGTTATTGATTTATTAAAATTAATATTCCGAATTAATACGTAGCATGGTTTCTCTTTCATAAAAGAGCATAAATCCATAACGCTACACCTGTATCTGCTCTACCCTCCTCATATGCTGCGCTCCCATTCCCGATCTCCACTGGGCTTTTCCAGTGCACCTTCAGTTCCCGTTTTAAAATAAAGATTCTTTTTTTACCATAAGATCTGTGAGTTTGTGATTTTGCATGTCTTGGGTTAAACGCATTCCCCAAACATGTCAAAAACAGAAAAAGAAAAACATGAAAATGAAACTAAATGATCTATACATCATACAGACTATAAGTGATGTGTTTAATCAGCATTTTAAGTGTTGTTTGAAATTGTTATTTAAACTTTTACCACGGCCAAATTGTGTTGTGACACATTTCCTGTTTTGGGCGCAGCGTAGGCCTAGCTTTACTATAGACCTACACAATAAGGCCGGGCATACACTGTGCGGCTTTTTCACTTTTTTGAACCGATTTTCCAGTCGTGCGAGAATCCACAAGATCGGGGCGGGTTTTGCGCTGAGCGTCGTGTAGTGTACAGGGAGTTACGAGAGGCGATTAACACCACGTGACCAGCTACTGATCAGCAATCGTGAGCTCGCAAGGACTTCTGGCGTGTTTAATATTTTGCTCGTCCCTCGTGAGGGTATTGTACTGTTGAAGCGGCGCTGCGAGCAGCTGCGACCCAAAAAGTATCAGAACCGCTCACGGCGCATGCGCAATCATCCATCAACACCGCTTACCCGCTATTTTCCTAATAACACACGCTGTTCATTTTTTTATTTCTACATGTTTTTTTTTACTCACAAAGTTTGTCAAGAAGGCGTGTTTGTCGTGTTCATGTCAAGTTAAACTGATCACAAAACACAGATTTACTTTCTTTATTTCAATTTCCTCATCCAACCTCCATAAATCCCTGAGGCTGTCAGCCTCTGATTGGCTGTGTCCTCCTGCAGCACTCCCGAAGGACAACAGGCAAGACAAAAAAGTCTGACGTGTTGTGTAAAAACTGCTATTTTTAGCATATTTTTAGGTCCGACGTGTTGCTACCGGACGTACAGTGTGAGCAGTCAGGTCGCATCCGAGAACTGGGTCGTGCAGTGTGAGCGCATGACTCGTGAGATCTGCCCTGCGAGGAAGTCGTACAGTTTGAGCTGAAGTTGAGTGCTACGAGTGAAAAAGTCACACAGTGTCCGCCCAGCGTAACTGGTGCTTGCGTGCTGGATCCCCCATCAATACAAACAATCGGAGAGCCCTTGGGCGCAGAGGTTTTTTATCAAAACCGGCTTAGATCATGATGTTCACCTGGAAGTGTAAGCTCTCCACAGTTAACAGTTTTTTTTTCTTTAGTTCACTGTTCTTTGTTCATTTTAGAGCAGCTAAGTACACCTCATGG
Organism: Nothobranchius furzeri; assembly: GCF_043380555.1. Classification (NCBI taxonomy): domain Eukaryota; kingdom Metazoa; phylum Chordata; class Actinopteri; order Cyprinodontiformes; family Nothobranchiidae; genus Nothobranchius; species Nothobranchius furzeri. Next base: position 59,696,619 of record NC_091751.1, on the reverse strand, counting down.
AGTTTTTTATTACAGAGGGAAAAAAAAATGGAATTTAGCATCAGAGTCTTTTAAAACTCTCCAACAAGTAAAAATGTGGAATTTTTTAGTAGAACATTGATTATTACAACCATAAACCAGCAAAGGTAAGACTGAATTTATGCTTTTGACTTCATACAATTTGCTTTGTTTTGTATGCTGATTTTGCATATTTTGGTGAATTTTAGGTACTTTTTGGAACAACAGTTTCTGCTACCAGTTGGAATAAATTTGTGTGATGCATGTGACGGCTTGGGGGTGGGAGGACAGGGGAAGAGTCCAAGGGCTGGAGGCTAGGCTAGTTTTTAAACCACTTGTCGGATTCCTTATGTAGATTAGACTTAGTAACTGTTTAAACCGTCAAATTGTTTGTGAAAAGCTTTTGAGCTTTTGTTTTCAGTTGTGGCAACCAACCTAGTTCTGGTGGATGTTTTCACTTAAATCTTTGGCCTTGTATTGTAGTTTGATCGTCAGGGATTGAGCTGAGGTTAAGTAAATTTAGTTTATTGGTTAGAAAAATAATTTATTGTGTGACAGATCTTTAGTCGATTTGTAAAACTCTGTTAAATCTTAGTTGACATTTTAGAGTCTCTTGGGTTTTCTCCCACAAGGGTTACTTTTAGTATATTATCAAATATTACAGGGTTTTTTTCAATTGCTAACAAGCTCTCACCCAGACATCAGATACTTGTTCTAAACTCTTAACACAGATTCACTCCTACAAAACACAATTGGCCAAATAGAAAATTTTCTTCTCAAAAACACATTTTGACAAACGTATACTAACTCTTCATTTCAAAATAGAACATATCTTTCTCTGCACACACTATCTTTACCCCAAACACTGGACATCTGACTCAAAGTAAAATCATTCTGTCAAAAAGTAGAACTTGTTTTCTCTTCACAGCATACATTCAGTCAATCAAGGTACAACAGGTTTCAAAATACTGGTGATTGTTGTCATTACAAAAAACGCGTAGGGTTTTATGTTTCAGTTTTAGAAATATTTGCATGCAAAACATGCAATCCACCGTTTTTACACTACATTTCTTGGTTGTGAACTGTATGTCCACATAAAGAGTGATAAATGATAAATGACCCGCACTTGTATAGCGCCTCTCAGAGTAAGGACTCCAAAGCGCTTTACACTTCAGTATATCATTCATCCAATCACACACACATTCATACACATGTCAAAGCATTCCAGTAAAAAGCGAATCCTTTTTTTCTTTTACTGTTTATTTCAGAAGGTAGAGCAGAAATGATGTTTACAGTATGACAGAACAGAAAAGGTTCTACAGTATTGCTTGTAGTGAACAAAATATCAATGAAACAGACAAGATAATTCTGAACAAAAAACAGCACAAAGCCCAGATAAAAAGGAGTCAACTACAAAACACACAAAATTACTGTAGCTAATCTCTGCAATCTTCAAGGTTAGACCACATGCTTTTATCAACCTCACATCTGATATCCTCCAAAGCGATGCACCTGGGATAAATCTGCTTGCTATGTCGGGTCCACCCTTGGCAATCATCAACTGTGATGTCTTGGTAACATCTCCCAAGCTGTCAGCCTCTGATTGGCTGTGCAAGTCATAACATCAAAACCTTACAACTGGGTCATCCTGGGTGATTCGACAGTTCTAGAGAATCGCTCAGACCGGCCATCTGTAGCAAAACCTCTTTAACCATCAAAGATTTTGACGCGTCATCAAAACCTTTTTGCACCTGCAAAGCTGATGAGCAAACAGTTCCTGCAGAAACAAAGCTGATGTTGTTAGACTCCTTAAGAGTCCGCCAGACGCACGGTTCCATCCAGCTGTTGTGACCTGAGACATCTCTGGACTGAAGAGTCGGTACCACGGTATTCTACAGCCCTCCGGTGCCAGAGGTCAGCCGACCCCTGCGACTTTCAGATCCACCAAGAGGGTCTCTCCAAAACGGGTGAAGTAGACATGACAGATTGCGTCTGATGTTCTTCTGATGATAACAACTTTATAGCTTAGAGCAAACCAAATTCTTTTCACCAGAACTCAGCTTACTTTGATAAGGAAACTCTGACTGACATCACATTCACACATAGGTTCCTTCATCACGTTTACTTACATCCACTCACAGTAAATACTTAGTTAATTAGTCATGTTTTAATTGTTTGCAAAATAAATTCTTACTTTTATAAACCTGACTCCTTGAAGTAACACGAAGTGTGGTTGATTACTGAAAAAGCAAAGAACCTAGATCTTCTGAATTAAAACCTAGAATCTTCTGATAATTACAATAAAGACTTATCAGGTTAATATTTTATATTTATATAGAATATTACATCTTTCTGCTCATAACAAATAAAAATCATCGATTTGCCTACGCTACAGAGTTGAGAAAAGTATATACACTATACCTAGACAAATAGTCGTTGTAGCTCCATGACACTGTTCCTTTTGAGAGGAACAGTGACAAACAGTGTAGAGCTGCTTCATCCACACTCTGTGTTTGGACAATGTCGATGTAATAGTTGCGAAGCTGATGCCATCAATATTGTTAGATATCTCATGGTCCTCCACAGTCTGAATGTTTTTATTGCATTATTTGCAACAACCATTTCCACAATGGCAAGCTCTTGATCATTATTGAGGAGCTTTCCTCTTCCCTCAGTGGGTGGAAGCCGTCGCATTCTTTAGAGGGAAAAAATGCATTACTGTATGGTCTTATTTGTGCTTCAAGTGACAATAGAAGCAATCCATGTCAGCGCCGTTCAATGTCGACACAATGACTCTAAAATAAAGTGAAATAGAATAAAATACGAACACATAATTTATATATTTATGACAGTTTATGTTTTATGAGAAAGTAGGAAGCTGGGAAATGGAAGGCCTGATAAAACAAAGAAACAGACTTCAAATATATCATACACTGTGTACATTTCGTGCAAATTGTGTTAGTGTGTCTTGCTCAAGTTAAAAACAAAATAGTCTTTTTTTTTGTATTTTTACAAACTTTTCCTTTTTTGCCTTCTATAATACAGACAGAAATACTGATGATCTGTGCATATATTACTAGAGGTCCTTTTTGTGCCCTGATACATTTGCAAAAACTAAAAAAAAGCCTGCTATGATGAAACTCAGTGAAAGAAAGTCAACCGCATCTCCACAAAGATGGAGCTACCAGCCTGAGTCAACGATTTGTAGCCCTATAATATTAAAGTCCACATTATTGCTTCCCAGAGTTTGTAGAGTAGACACATCCTGACATCAATGAGCATCTCTGGATCTGCCAAACTTACACAAATGAACTTCCACCCAGAGAACCACTGTGGAACGAAAGCTGCTGGATTGTAAACTGTGAATATTTAACAAAATATGGAAATCTGTGAAATCAAGTCGGAGATTTATACAAGGAAAATATCGTTTCTTGATGTTTCCTTTCCTTTGTAAAAGAATAAAAAGACAAAAAATAAAAACACCTCAGAATAATGTTCCCTTTGCTGATATGAAACAAGAATGTTTAACCTTCTAGTCTTTGTCATTTCAAAGCATTTGTTACGTTTTCATGAACAAACTACAGTTCTGATATCTTGGTTAAGCAGCCAATAAATTATGTGAAAAGGTAGAATCTGAATATTCTTGTTAAAAGGTAGGGGGTAAATATTGTTGCTTTTAAGCTTAATATTATTACCTTTACTTATGACCAATAAGCTGTGATACTCTATATAAACATAGAATATCAACCTGCTTGGTCTTTGAATGTTTAATCGGAAGATTCTAGGATTCTTTGTTTTTTCCAGGGATCAAACACACTTTATCTCAGTTCAGACAGTCAGGTTTATTAAAGCAAGAAATTTATTTTCTAAATAAATTAAAACAAGACAAATTAAATAGGACGACTGTGATGGATGAATCTCAATAGATGGAAGGTGAGATGCATGGTAACTGACTGGTGTGTGTTCATCAGAACCTTGTATCTAGAAGAACTGAGTTCTGGGGGAACATAATTTGGTTTGCATTAAGCTTTGAAGTTGGTTCTTATCAAAATGGCATCAGACGCAATCTAGCTGTGTTCTACGTACCCCTGAGACTCCCCTTCGGATCCAAGATGTCGGGGTGGGGGGTGACCCCAAGTACGACGAGGTCGGTCCAGAGTCGTCTCCCGGATCACAACAGATAGATGAAATTGTTTGCGTCTAAAACAGCTGTTTCTGAATAGCTGAAGGAACCATTTTGCTGTGTCAGCTGTAGGTAGCTTTTAGCTTGTCGAAAGCTTGCCAAGAGATGCGATGGTTATAGAGTTTCCTCCGATGGCCAGTCAGAGTTAGCTCAACTACCAGGATGCTGAATCTCACAGAATGCTAGAATGAATGAATGAATGAATGAATCAACCAATCAATCAATCAATCACTCCGAAGGCGATTTTGTTTTAATATTCTTATATTATGATTTGTTTGGCCAATCGGAACATGCCATGTTAAGGGGTGTTAACAACAAACCCTCAGAACATCACACCTTCTTTCAGATACAGGATGCTCTGATTTGTGGGTAAGAAAATATCTATGTGTAGTGTTGTTACTTTAACTTTAATTTATCTCTAAACAACCTTGTGTCTGAGTGTAGATAATGATTACATAATGATTACCTTGTCATATCAAACATTACTGGTCATCATATATAAATCTTTCAATGTAATAATAATATTCATTACCACGATAATTCAAGCACAAACTAATCAACCTTATTAATTTAAGCACAGATTAATCAATACATTATTATTATCCATCAACCATATGATCATTCACTGTTATAATGGTCCAGTCCTTTATTCTGTATAGGACAGCCTAGATTAGCAGACAGCCTTGGCAGCGAGGAACCTTGAGAAGGGAACATGATGTTGACAATACGTTATCATGTGTTCAGAGCTGCAGAGAGGCCCGGACTCCCACTGATGGAATGGCAGGATCCGGCAGATTAAAGGCAACAAATGTAGACCCCTGTCTCCATATGACCAGAAACTGAAGAGGTCAAACTGTACATGAAAAACTGACCATTTGTGGACATTAAAAAAGCATACATAAAATATGAAATAGTTTAAAAGGTCTTTAATAATAAAGAAGGCAAAAAAGACAGATAAAAAAGGGCGAGCCATGGACTGATCCTCTGATTACTGGACAACCCACTCTACCTCCTGATCTACTGCTGCCAGTAGGGAGGCATAATATAGAGAAGACAGGAGGAGTGCTAATAACAAAAATAAAATAAAACAAAGTGAGATAAAACGAGATAACACTAGAGCTAAAAGCACTGGATTGGACGACATTTTTCCAGAATTGTACATTTCAGAGTTGATTAAATCATTCATTTTTTGACAGAACATTTTATTGGCGTGAATTTGCTTTTGACTTTGGTGGGGACTATTTGGTCATCGCAGGATATCAGCGGGGACACATCACCTCTGTCTTTCCCAGATCTACGTCCCTGTAGCAATTAAATTAATGGTTGCTATCTGTTTATTGAAAGCATCTCAAGCAATAAGGCAACAGAAGTTATGAAGAAAATCTCTGACGTCACCTTTACCATTGTCTACATAAATGCCAACGCACGAAAAATTTCTAATGTAGGTGCTTGATCAAGAGAAGCCACTGCGCCCCTAATTTTTTTTACATTCGGATCACAATTACATCACACACTGTTTGTTACCACTAAAGTAATGCAATTTTTAAGTCCTATTTAACACATGCACTGTGTTAAACTAGTCTGTCACACTAGTCTGACATCAATTGGCCGTGGAAATTTTAAATGGTAAAAACAGAGCAGATCTTTATCACTGAGAATATTGCAATTTTCGTAAAAAACACATTTCCCCAGGTTTGTAAACATAGTTTTTAGCTTTTGTCTTTCAACCTGAGCATGTGTGAAGCGCCAGTGAACAATATTCTGATGAGCTAAAAAAGAAGGTTTGTTTCCAATTCATCAAAAACTGCCCTCAAATGAATGTTTTCTAAATGTCTAGATCTAGCTGTAGATGTCAAAACGAGAACAGCCTTTCATTAGAAAGGGGAAAATGCATGGCTCTAATTTAGGTTTTTCTTTTATTCACTCAGACTATCCAAATGAGCTAAACAGCCATGCTAGTTAATGAGCACCATCAAAATAAAATGTCCGTAGTTGGTTCCAAACAGCAATAATGGTTGTATTTATCTGTCTTTGCTACTTGATGATCAGGAGCCCAGTGCTGTAAAACATTATAAAGCATCATTTTATGTTCATATCATTTTCACATCAACAGGCTGTGAGTAAAAGATTTTTACAACTAAATGTCATATTATGACTTCTAAGTTGTATATTTATTAAAAATGTTGTACATAAAACCTAGAGCGTCTTTGTGTTTTCTGAGTCATCACATTAATCGAAATAATAAAGAAGAACAACAAGGAATGTCAAAGCAAACTGTTAGTCTCTGCTGACAATGATTTGCTATAATTTCAGCAGAATGAATTTCTGAAAATACAAGCATTTCTTCTTTCTTTAACTGCAGCAGAGTAGACAGCGGTAATACTGGGCATGGTGTCAGAGCAAAGAACGAAAAATTGAGTGCAAGTCAACAGAGCTGAAAGAGCTATCTTCTAATACGCTTTGCCTTAGGCCCTGCATTGCACACATGTTGTGCTCCAATTTCAATCAAACGTAATGATGTGTGTTTAAATCACGCCTGTAACGTACTTTGAGATTAATCAGCTTGCAAAAGTTTATAATTAGCATGACTACAAATCAGACATCAGCACGTTGCATAAATGACGTCACCACACAATCTCCTCTCCTCTAGCTTACCTGCTTCTTACCACATGGCCAGATTCTTGGTGGTTCTTTACTCCTGAAGGAAGGATTTGATGTTTGCTGAACTTACAGCCATTTTCCCTCAGTTTTTCTCCATGTCTGATTCGGTGACGTCACTTTTGTGAAGCGAAAAAAAAAAAATTCTCCCCGTTTGAAGATAAGCGCTTTCTTGGTGTCAAAATGCGTCTTTAAAATTCATACATACAAATGTGAAATTGTTACGGATCCTGGGCTCCCGCACCTTGAATGGCCCTGTTCTGCTCCCTCCATGCTGTTCAGGACCTTGGACAGGTCCTCCGTCAGGCTGGCCTCCACTTCGGCCCGCCCACTCTGCCCCAGCTGCGGACAAGCTACCACTGATGAGATGCTCTTAAAAGGACTCCCGATTCCGTTTCTCAGGGAGAGACTCACAGACCTAAAACCTCTGTCTTTCTCTCCTCGGCTAGATTCGTGTAACATTTGTGATATTGAGTAGCTTTGACGAGAGTGTGGATATTCGTATTTAGTAACCGTTTGTTCGTGTCGAGATCCCGTTCTGATTCTGCCCCAGTGAGGCCTTTTTCGTTGTCGTTTTCAGCTTTATACCTCGCTTTTCGTTAATACCCCTTTTGAATATTGATAGCCGTTGAGTTTTGGTTTATAGTTGGTTCCGGCTCGTTGTTTTCCGTTTTTGTATCAATAGTTATTTCCGTGTTTTCGTCCCTGGGACCGTTTGTCCCAGGTGTTTTGAGTTACCTCCGTTGTGTGTTTTGTTAGACTGAATGTGGATTTTTCCAGTCGAGGACTGTGATTAAAATCAGTAAAATAAACCCCTTTTATTTACTCTCACCCCTCCTTTTCTGCATCAGTTTTTATGTTACCCCTTGCCACAAACACCTTACCAAACACCTAGGGTTTGTAACAGAAATCCATGGAACATAACAAGCGGAATTAGAAAATAGCATTTTTAGCCCCTTTGACTTACATTGATTTTTTTTCATTCTTCTGGGGACCCGTGGTCTGTAAGTAGATGGGCATTACTTAGGCTTCCTATACTACTTCCAAGTAGGAGTCAGAATAATGAGTTAGGGTTAGGGTTACCATGACACTACACACAACTTGAGATAGACAGTGGGGTTAGGGTGAGTAAAGAACATGTCTGTGAGGGTGTCTCAAATATGCTGGCATGAAACACAACCAACACTAATTTTGCCATAAACACTAAAGTTTTAAGTATCAGGCGTGACATTAAAGCAGAAGCTTTGATGCTACACCTGAGAGTAAATCTGTAAGGCTTGTCACCAGCATTCAGACATTAATTCTGTTTGCTTTACAGCCAGACAGGACACGGGAAAAATAAATAAATCTAAATGATACCAAATCAACAAATCAAAGTTAGAAAATGATGGCAGGAAACAAGAACATACTAGAATATAAATAAACAATATTGAAAATGTTGTTTTCTTTACAAGTGTTAATATTCCTTTTCATTAAACAAGTTATTATCCTAATTTATTAATAGTTGATATGTTTAAAGTGTTGTTTAGTTGGAAATTATCTCAGAGAGAGAAAAAAATGTTTGATTTTAAATTTCAGTGAGTTAATTATATGAAAACAAAGAAAAAATCTACAAGGATGGCGAGTAACAAAAGGATTTTTTATGAAAAAGGCTTTTTTAGGGGGTTACTCAAGGTAAATAAGTAAATGCTAAAGAGGAAATAAAAAGGAATTAAAATTAATTTGAAACACTTTAGTTCAATAAGATGATATTTGCATGTTTAAAAAACGATTTAGTCAGACTAATGAAGCAATTCCATCAGATAATGAAGGCTTGATGACAAATGCTGTTTGTGTGTCTCCCTTTGTTTCTTAAATTTCTACCTCCACTGATTTATAGGACTCCTGTTGAACACCAAATGAAGAGATGTGATTGAGCTTCACCCGTGACTCATCTCCAAAGAAAAGTGGAGTTTGACTTCTGTGCTGCAGATTTCTACCTGAACCCATGCTGTGGGCCGACGTGAGTCTGAAGACTGAACCCACAGTTCTGCTGCTACAGCAGAAAGCGTCCAGCACCGCCAAGTCAGGAAATGTACTCTCAGAGAGGGGAGGGAGTCAACATGGCTCAGTGGTTGAAGGATTTCTCTAGTCTAAGAAATCACCTCACTGTTGCTGGAGGAGATCCTTTAGTTGCTGCTCATTTGTAGGTCAATAATAATAGGTCTGTAGGTCTGAAATAATAGAATAACTGACCTTTTAGGCTAAGCCTTCACTTTAATGATCAATCACTTTCTACCTCCAGGAATGAATAAACAATTCAGCAAAGTGAAAATCTGCTCAAAAGCAATAATCTTCTGAACCTAGAGGAACTTTGAAAACTTGCTTGTCCAGGCCGTTTCTCATCTGAGCTGTTTATCTGAATATCGGCTCCAGCTGAGATGAAAGTAGTTGCCCCTCTTCTTTGGGAGTCTGCATTCTCCAATCTGTCTGATGATGCTTCTTTAGCCATGTTCAAAATTACAGAAAGCCATCAAAAACACAACAGATAACCTCCACACCATGCAGGGACGTTGATTCGGTAAAAGCTGTGACAGGTGGAGGTTCACAGGTGCCGAAAAGAATAACTATGAATTTCTTTTTGATGACTTTAGTAATAATTTGGTCATTTTTAAGACAATGTACACATTTCCAGTCTCTAATTGTTTTTTTTTTATAGTATTTCATTTCATTCATAAGATTATAAAAACCCTATTCAACTAAATATTCTGACATGAGCTACAGTTTAGAACTTCCTGCCACCGTCTCACCCTGATGAGATACTTCACCACTTCTATCTGGAGCAGGACAACAAATTAAAGCAGTAATAATAACCCTGTCTTTTCTCATTAACTTCAGGAAGATGAAAAGATTACAGAGAAACTAAACATTCACAGAGTGTTTTTGCAAAACATGCACTAATAAATTGCTGCAGCAACTAATAAGGTTGGCAGAAGGCAGAGGGGAAACATGTAGCATTTTTGTAAGAAAAAAAAATTCCCCTGTGTCCTAGCAAACACAAATAATGTCTGAATGCTGGTGACAAGCCTTACTCTCAGGTGTAGCATCAAAGCTTCTGCTTTAATGTCATGCCTGATACTTAAAACTTTGATATTGTTTTTTTGAAAGCTTTATAATTCCGACCAGACACGGCGACAGAGGTGAAAGAGAAAGGAAGAAACAAAAGGAAGGGGGATTCCACAAAAATAAATGTAACCCAGAAGCTAGAACCTTAATGAGGTATTAACTAATTGGCTTACTAATATGATCCATCCTCAATTTAGATAAAATATAAAATATAAATTAAGGAAATTAACAATACTAATTAATAGATATCTAATTAACTAATAGATAATTTCATAATGAATTATTGGAAGGGTGAATAACTAAAATAACGAGTTTAATATTAAACATCGGTTAAAACAAGAATCTTGAACATCACTAACAGAAACAGAAGAGGAAAGCTGTATACTATTGGTCCAGGTGGGAATCTGAAATTTCATTGGCTGAGAGAAATAAGTCCCGCCTCCGCGAAATAAAACCGTGCGACGCAGCTGAGCGAGAGGAGAGACAAACGGCTGTGCAGCACGCAGATACAGAAAGCAAAGACTGAGCGGTTAGAGAGAGAGAGAGAGAGAGAAAAAAAAAACAACGGTCGAGGCCGTGAAGAACCCTGATTTGGGTGCCGCATAGATAGAGGGAGAGGCGGACTTGACTCCTTCTAATAAGAGCTAGGAACTTGGAACCAACGCGGTGAGTAAAGAAAAAAGAAGAGAAAAAGCTAACGATGCAACTTAAAAAAAAAAAGGAAACTTAAATAGCTTATCAAATTAATTCCATTCTTATAGATTTGTGTGGAGACGACAGAGTGAACCAATCCTCTGTAGGAGGGAACCGTTGGAGCGCGTTGGTGAGTGAATGAGATTAAATTCAGTAAATTATTAAATTCAAAAAGCTAATTACAGCAACCGAGGTGACAGCAGTGGGCTGCTAGACGTTAGATCCCAGGAGTTAACATCTCAAACTACCAGTTAACGGTGGTAGGGCATATAGGAGTTAACGGCTCAAACCGCCAGTTAACGGCGGTAGGGCATATGGGATTCCCAGGAGTTAACGGCTCAAACCGCCAGTTAATGGTGGTACGGCCTAGATGTACAAGGTCCTCAGGGGCGTTATAGCTAACGCCATAGAATTAGCAATGCGTCCCTTAACCAAACATTTAATAATAAAAAAAATAGATAAATAAAAATAAATAAAAGCTAACTGATTAGGGAGGAATTATTTTACAAAGGTGGACCAAAGGACCAGAATTTATATTTTGTTGAATTTTGTTATAGAACATTTTATTTATTTATTTATTTATTTATTTATTTATTTATTTATTTATTTATTTATTTATTGTGTTACAGATATACAAGGTGTCACAATGCTGTATAGAAACACAACTAAATGTATCCTTGTTGTCATGAATGTATTTCTTGTTGAATAGTGTAGAGTAATAGAATCTAACTGAGCCTATTGAGCTGAACAATTGTTGTCATATGTAATTATATTTCCAGAGCTACTGAGAATTATTTTAATAGACAATCAAATTGATGTTATGTTAGTTGAACTGTGAACCCAAACATGATTGGCTATGCCAATAGAGTGAAGCATTTGTTTAAGTCTGTAAGACTTTATGCTGTGATGTGACGAGAAGGGTCGATGCCAACTCGCTAACAGTCCTGTTGTTTACAGGCTGGGTTTTTTTTTTTCCTTGGGTTTGATCCCGACTCCTATGATCACTCACTTGGAACGAGAACTGGATTTCTTCCTGACGAGGGAGATGGCGAGCCTTAACCACTGAACGAACCAGGACATCTCAAGTAACTGAAGAGCAGACTGCTCTCTTCTGTGAACAATCTCAACGGTGCGGTAGGAAAAAATCGCACCACCGGACTCTGACTTTCACCCCAAGCGTGGGGATTTGACTTGACGCCGGCTGACTTGTGACTCATATGATCAAATCTCATACCGAGCATTTTACTATTGTCGATTGTTTTCATCTGTTTTTGTGTGTTATCTTTATGTGTTATATTTCCCATTATTATTAAAATTTAGTATATAAACCGTTTCATGCTATACCCGTGACTCCAGTCATTCTTAAACAACCTCCAATTCTCCCCGAACCTAATTATTGGCCCATTTGTTTATTTTTTCTTTTAATTATCTTATTGTATCCTGTAATCCGGTTACATAAAACTTGGCGAGCCAGCCAGGAGAATTGTAGAGTTGTTACCTTAGCTAACCATTGACTGACATCATAAGAGTGCCTGGAGGTCACAGTGGTTTGCCATTTTGGCATTATTGGTACTTTTGAGTGTTTTAAAATGGAAGTTGTGAAAACAGAAAAGGTCAAAGTTTCAAATGCTGTTTTAATCAGTGGGTTAACTGATACAGACCTTGATAACGAAGTCTTTGGGTTTATGGAAGGATTCGGACCAGTTAACAGGCGCATTAAGTTACCAAACTGTGATCAGATTATTGTGGAGTTTCAACATGAAGCCACTGTTAAGGAATTAAAGAAACAATGTTTACCCTATGACAAACCTTGTACTAGGAACCCAGATGTTTTCTTTCATATTCAAGACCTAGCCAGCGCGTACAGTCTAGAAACTAGCACATCTGCCACTGATGCCTATCTGTCAGAGCTCAGGGACATATCTGCGCGTAGCAATCAATCATTTAAAGACCTTCTAATGGAGGAACTGGCAAAAATTGGGGAATCTTTAGGAAGGGATACCCATGCATCTGAACCAGTCACTGAACCAGAGCCAATGCTCCATAGTGACCAAGTTACATATTCCCTGCCTTTAACACCAGAAGTTAACTATATGAACAACTCAAAGGACAATTGTCCACCTACAGAGACTGGAAAACAAAACCCTTGCATTCCACCAAATCTTTTAAACACACCTGAGGTTCAGCGAGTTATTGTGGAACACATTGTTAAAAGCAGTGAGGTTATCCCTCCGCCTACTTCACAATACAGACTAAAACCGTTCTCAGGGCGAGTTCCACACCCTTCTTTTGAAACTGACTATGATACTTGGCGTAGTAGTGTAGTGTTATGCATAAATGATCCTTCACTCACCAAGTCCCAAATTGTACGAAGAATCGTGGAGAGTCTGTCAGCCCCAGCAGCGAGCATCGTTAAAGCTCTTAGTCCAAAATCCGACCCGGAAACGTACCTTGAACATCTCGATTCAGCTTACGCAGCTGTCGAAGACGGCGACGAGCTCTTTGCTCGCTTCTTAAACACAAACCAGGACAGTGGTGAAAAACCTTCCGATTACTTTCAGAGGTTATACACCTTGTTAAACCTAGTTATTCAGAGGAATGGAATTTCCTCCAGTGACGCCGACCAGCAGCTGCTCAAGCAGTTTTGCAGAGGCTGTTGGGACAGCTCGCTGATTTCAAACCTGCAACTCGAACAAAAGAAAGACAACCCGCCTCATTTTACAGCACTTCTCCTCAAACTGCGCACTGAAGAAGACAAACAGGCTACTAAAGCAGCACGCATGAAACAACACTTAGGGGCACAACGAACTAGAGTGTATTCAAATGTGCAAACAACATGCTCTCAGAGTAAAAACACTTGTGAACTGGAAATAGATGATAACTGTGATGACTTACGCAAACAAATCGCTGAGCTCAGGAGCCAAATTGCACAGCTTAAGGTTAACAACACAGATAAAAAGGCAAAGAAAACTCAAAAAGAGTCAAAACCCCGTGTGGGGACTAAAATTCCAGATGAGCCCAAACAGATTCAGCAGATAACAGCAGTGGTGCCCAGACCAAAGCCTGGATACTGTTTTAAGTGCGGAGAAGATGGGCACATAGCTTCTAGCTGTAGCAACGAGCCAAATCCAGCACTAGTTGCAACTAAAAGACTTGCTCTTAGACAGAAGCAGCGCGAGTGGGAGATGTCAAAGCCAATTGCTCAGTCTCCTCCTTTAAACCGGTAGAAGCTCCTATCGTGGGACAGATAGGTGCTAAAGTAGAACCAAGTCCCTCTAAGGAAAGGACAGAGAGACTTTTTTGCAAGCCAGTTCATGCTCATTCAGTGCCAAAACTTCCCAAAAGATTAGTGGGTGGGCGATGCACAGCTACAGTCTCAGTTAACAGTGTTGAATGTAATTGTTTACTGGATTCAGGGTCCCAGGTAACCACCATTGCCAATTCTTTTTACCAAGAACACTTACCTGACCTCTCAATTAAACCCATCAGTAATCTGTTAGAAGTCGAGGGCGCAAACGGTCAAGCAGTTCCTTATTTAGGATACATAGAGATAAGTGTCACATTTCCAAAAGAGCTCGATCAGTCTGGACTTGAGTTACCTACCCTTGCGTTAGTGGTTCCGGATATAAGCTCAAACTCTGATACACCACTACTCATTGGCACAAACACACTCGATCCTTTGTATGAGCAATTGTCTGCCAATAACTTACCTGATTCCAAGGCACTCTCTTATGGGTACCAACACGTGCTAAAAGCCTTAGCAGTCAGAAACAAACAAAGCAAAGATGGACGAGTTGGTGTGGTGAAGCTTCGAGGGAGAACCCAAGAAGTTCTCCCTGCAAATAAAAAACTGTTACTAGAAGGGTTTATGCAACCCAGCCAAAACAAGCATGAGCCTTATGCACTCATTGAACAACCCACCAATGGTTCTCTACCAGGGGGTATAATTGTAGACTGTTGCCTCATTTCCTTACCTTCACATGGTCCATACAAAGTACCTGTTGTACTAAGAAACGAAACTAACCATGACATCACATTACCCACTAACTGTGTGATCGCTGAGTTAGTTAAAGCCGATCGTGTTATGCCATATCCAGAACCTGACAAAAGTGATCAGAAAGTACTTGCGGCGTGTAGTTCGCAGCAACAGACTTCACCTTCAAACCCTCCTCTCAGTTTTGACTTCGGTACTTCGCCCTTGTCCGAAGAATGGAAAGGGAGGATCACCAACAAACTTAACACTTACTCCGATGTGTTTTCGCACCACGATCTTGATTTTGGTCATACACAACAGATAAGACATCACATCAACTTAAAAGACGAGACCCCATTCAAACAGAAATCTCGGCCGATCCATCCACATGATTATGAAGCCGTGAGAAAACATTTGGAAGCCCTCTTGGAAACCGGTATAATAAGAGAGTCGGAGTCTCCATTTGCCTCACCAATAGTGGTAGTTCGGAAAAAGAATGGTGAGGTACGTCTATGTATAGACTATAGAAAGCTTAATCTGCAAACCATTCGCGACGCATATGCCCTGCCTAACTTGGAGGAGTCCTTTTCTGCTCTCGCTGGATCACAGTGGTTTTCTGTGATGGACCTCAAGTCAGGTTACTATCAAATAGAGATGTGTGAAAAGGATAAACCTAAAACTGCTTTTGTTTGCCCGTTTGGGTTTTATGAATTTAACCGTATGCCACAAGGAATAACAAATGCTCCAAGCACTTTCCAACGGGTTATGGAAAAGTGTATGAAGGACATTAATCTGAAGGAAGTGTTAGTTTTCCTAGACGACTTGATCGTCTTTTCCAACTCCTTGGAAGAACACGAAACCAGACTTTCTCACGTTCTTGAACGGCTTAGAGAATACGGACTCAAGCTATCACCAGATAAGTGTCGTTTTTTCCAGACATCTGTGCGTTATCTTGGACATATAGTATCTCGAGATGGCATAAAAACCGATCCAGATAAGGTGGAAGCACTCAAAACATGGCCGAAGCCTCAGACTTTGAAGGAACTCCAATCTTTCTTAGGATTTACCGGTTATTACCGATGCTTCGTTAAAGATTACTCAAATATTGTCAAGCCACTAACATCTCTCACGGCTGGTTATCCACCCAAACGGAAAAACTTTAAAACACCACCATGTAGATCAAAGTACTTGAACCCCAAAGAACCCTTTGGGAATCGTTGGAGCCAAGACTGTGAGAAGTCCTTTCAAACTATTATTGAAAAACTTACCACTTCGCCAGTTCTTGGCTACGCTGACGCAAAACTCCCATATCTAGTACACACAGATGCTAGTACGACCGGACTCGGTGCAGCGCTATACCAAGTACAAAACGGTGTCACACAGGTAATCGCTTATGCAAGTCGCGGTTTAAGCTCTAGTGAAACTAGGTACCCTGCGCACAAGTTGGAGTTTCTAGCCTTAAAGTGGGCCATAACAGATAAGTTTCATGACTATTTGTATGGGAACACATTCACTGTCATTACTGATAATAATCCGTTAACTTACCTCTTAACAACGGCAAAACTCGATGCAACGAGCTATCGTTGGCTAGCTGCGTTGTCCACCTATAATTTTGACATCAGATACCGTGCAGGTACACAGAACGTTGACGCGGATGGCCTGTCTAGGAGGCTGCATGATAAACCTGAAGACAACTCAAAATTCACTGAGGAATGCCAACGACTAGATGAGTTCCGATCTCATCTTTTATCCTCTGTCAAAGAAGTCGAGCTTCAACTTCAAGCCGAAGCAGTGAAGGCAACATGCCAAAAGCACATGGTCTTGGATGAGACTGATTCTCCTTGTGGTTTAGTTCAGTCACTTGCCATGTCTGCAGCGGCCATTCCAGACCTATTCCAGTTGGAAGACAATAGTGACAGTTTCTTTGCTGTGCCCAAGTATAACCATGCTGACCTTGTCTCCTTGCAGAGGAAAGATCCAACCATTGGCCGAGTCATTCAGCTGCTTATGACTGACAATAAACCGCCAACTGATACTATTGCAGAACCCCCGGTGGTTCTTAACCTTTTGAGAGAGTGGAAACGGTTTGAGTTTCAAAATGATTTACTGTACCGGAGACGCCAATTAGGACCAGAGACATCATTGCAGTTAGTCTTGCCTGATTCATTACGTTCAACAGTCATGCAAAGCCTACATGATGATATGGGGCATCTTGGGGTTGAACGTACGACAGATCTCATTCGGTCCCGTTTTTACTGGCCAAGAATGGCTAGTGATATCGAAATCAAAGTTAAAACTTGCAAAAGATGTATCCGTCGGAAGGCCCTCCCTGACAAAGCTGCTCCAATGGTGAGTATTACCACCACCAGACCTATGGAGTTAGTTTGCATGGATTTTCTCTCCATAGAACCAGACAGTAAGAACACTAAAGATGTCTTAGTGATTACAGACCATTTTACAAAGTATGCAGTGTCCATCCCAACCAAAGATCAGAAAGCCACCACCGTCGCGAAGAACCTGTGGGAACATTTTTTAGTCCACTACGGGTTTCCTGAGCGTCTTCATAGTGATCAGGGACGGGATTTCGAATCACGTACAATCAAGGAACTTTGTTCTTTACTTGGTATCCGTAAAGTCAGAACGAGCCCTTATCACCCTCGTGGCAACCCCGTTGAACGGTACAATCGTACATTACTCAGCATGTTGGGAACTTTACAAGCCACTGAGAAACATCACTGGCGCGATTTTGTAAAACCACTTACTCACTCGTACAATTGTACAAAAAATGACGTGACGGGATACTCTCCCTACGAGCTAATGTTCGGTAGGCAGCCTCGGTTGCCTATAGATATTGCCTTTGGGTTACCGCATTTGAACAAGCCCTCTATAACTCATTCTCAGTATGTTAAAGAACTGAAGAGTCATCTGGAACAGAGTTATGACATTGTCATAAAAAACTCTCAAAAAACAGCGAGGAAGAACAAAGAACGGTTCGACAGAAACATTCGTGAGTCCACACTAGGTGTGGGAGATCGTGTTTTAGTCCGAAATCTTCGCTTAAGAGAAAAGCATAAATTAGCAGACAAATGGGAGCAAACAGTGTATATAGTTCTCAAACAGATGGAAAACTTGCCAGTATACACTGTAAAACCAGAGAACGGAGAAGGACCCAACAGAACACTCCACAGAGATCTTTTACTGCCTTGTGGTTTTCTCTCTTCATTAGAAAATGAAACAGAACGCGTTACGAAACCTAGCAGACCTCATACAAGACAGAGTTCAGCCTTAGAACCTGACCCAGATGAGCCACTTGACGAAGAGGTAGATGAGTTTTATTACTCTGATCTTCCACAAGTGCTAAACCGACCATCCTATCAAATAGCGGTCACCTTGCCAAATAGGGAACTCATAGCAGATTCAGGACCGGTAAATAATATTCAACAACAAAACACACTATCCTTACACACAGGGGATCGCAAGGAACCAACCTTAGCTGGTAATGAAAATGCTGAATTGTCCTTACTTGACAAAGGCATCAACACCGAAACATTCTTACCTGACAGAATGAGTGAAACTGCGACATTCTTACCTGAAAGAGTGAAAGAAGCAGCAACATACTTACCTGAAAAAACGAAAAAAAACGAAGTATACTTACCTGACGTAGAAACGGGGGATGAAACTAACACAAACCTACCTCAATTGGATGGTGTCCTAAAGTCGCAGCAACGTGATGTAAGTTTTGAACCCATCATACACGATCAGACACATACATCTGAAAAGACCAAAGTCTTAGAGAATAGCTCATCAGCTCTGTCGGAAACAGAGAGCTCACTTCGTCCTGTCTCAGTTGAGAATCAAACCGAAACGGATGAGCATGATACTGTGCAACCAGACATGTATGTCAGGAGATCTGAACGAAGTAGTCAGCCTCCTCAAAGACTAACTTACTCTCAATTGGGCAATCCACTAGTGACCGTAGTTAGGTCCCTTTTCCAAGGACTTAATAAAGCTTTTATTGACTCTCTTACTCAAGAAGTTGTGTACCCCGTAGAAACAATGCACAGGGACGTGCATGATATTTAATGGGGGAGGATGTAACCCAGAAGCTAGAACCTTAATGAGGTATTAACTAATTGGCTTACTAATATGATCCATCCTCAATTTAGATAAAATATAAAATATAAATTAAGGAAATTAACAATACTAATTAATAGATATCTAATTAACTAATAGATAATTTCATAATGAATTATTGGAAGGGTGAATAACTAAAATAACGAGTTTAATATTAAACATCGGTTAAAACAAGAATCTTGAACATCACTAACAGAAACAGAAGAGGAAAGCTGTATACTATTGGTCCAGGTGGGAATCTGAAATTTCATTGGCTGAGAGAAATAAGTCCCGCCTCCGCGAAATAAAACCGTGCGACGCAGCTGAGCGAGAGGAGAGACAAACGGCTGTGCAGCACGCAGATACAGAAAGCAAAGACTGAGCGGTTAGAGAGAGAGAGAGAGAGAGAGAAAAAAAAACAACGGTCGAGGCCGTGAAGAACCCTGATTTGGGTGCCGCATAGATAGAGGGAGAGGCGGACTTGACTCCTTCTAATAAGAGCTAGGAACTTGGAACCAACGCGGTGAGTAAAGAAAAAAGAAGAGAAAAAGCTAACGATGCAACTTAAAAAAAAAAGGAAACTTAAATAGCTTATCAAATTAATTCCATTCTTATAGATTTGTGTGGAGACGACAGAGTGAACCAATCCTCTGTAGGAGGGAACCGTTGGAGCGCGTTGGTGAGTGAATGAGATTAAATTCAGTAAATTATTAAATTCAAAAAGCTAATTACAGCAACCGAGGTGACAGCAGTGAGCTGCTAGACGTTAGATCCCAGGAGTTAACATCTCAAACTACCAGTTAACGGTGGTAGGGCATATAGGAGTTAACGGCTCAAACCGCCAGTTAACGGCGGTAGGGCATATGGGATTCCCAGGAGTTAACGGCTCAAACCGCCAGTTAATGGTGGTACGGCCTAGATGTACAAGGTCCTCAGGGGCGTTATAGCTAACGCCATAGAATTAGCAATGCGTCCCTTAACCAAACATTTAATAATAAAAAAATAGATAAATAAAAATAAATAAAAGCTAACTGATTAGGGAGGAATTATTTTACAAAGGTGGACCAAAGGACCAGAATTTATATTTTGTTGAATTTTGTTATAGAACATTTTATTTATTTATTTATTTATTTATTTATTTATTTATTTATTGTGTTACAGATATACAAGGTGTCACAATGCTGTATAGAAACACAACTAAATGTATCCTTGTTGTCATGAATGTATTTCTTGTTGAATAGTGTAGAGTAATAGAATCTAACTGAGCCTATTGAGCTGAACAATTGTTGTCATATGTAATTATATTTCCAGAGCTACTGAGAATTATTTTAATAGACAATCAAATTGATGTTATGTTAGTTGAACTGTGAACCCAAACATGATTGGCTATGCCAATAGAGTGAAGCATTTGTTTAAGTCTGTAAGACTTTATGCTGTGATGTGACGAGAAGGGTCGATGCCAACTCGCTAACAGTCCTGTTGTTTACAGGCTGGGTAATTTTTTTTTTCCTTGGGTTTGATCCCGACTCCTATGATCACTCACTTGGAACGAGAACTGGATTTCTTCCTGACGAGGGAGATGGCGAGCCTTAACCACTGAACGAACCAGGACATCTCAAGTAACTGAAGAGCAGACTGCTCTCTTCTGTGAACAATCTCAACGGTGTGGTAGGAAAAAATCGCACCACCGGACTCTGACTTTCACCCCAAGCGTGGGGATTTGACTTGACGCCGGCTGACTTGTGACTCATATGATCAAATCTCATACCGACCATTTTACTATTGTCGATTGTTTTCATCTGTTTTTGTGTGTTATCTTTATGTGTTATATTTCCCATTATTATTAAAATTTAGTATATAAACCGTTTCATGCTATACCCGTGACTCCAGTCATTCTTAAACAACCTCCAATTCTCCCCGAACCTAATTATTGGCCCATTTGTTTATTTTTTCTTTTAATTATCTTATTGTATCCTGTAATCCGGTTACATAAACAATCAATGATGAACAAGAGTCTGCTTCTAGACCTGCA